>NW_027527544.1:1997169-1999429 GCF_008692635.1 Crocuta crocuta | reverse complement strand
AGGACGCAATCAAAGTATACAGCTGCACTAAACATTTGGTAACCACTAGCCAAAATTAAATTCATTAAAAAGACATTAATTAGAGTGAATTAAAATTAAAATTAACCAAAACATAAATGAAATAAGTAAAATTTAAAATTCAATTCCTCAGGGGCACCCGGGTGGCTCAGTCAGTTACGGGTCCGACTCTTGATTTCGGCTCAGGTCATCATCGCACAGTTCCTGAGATCAAGCCCCAAGTCGGGCTCTTTGCTTCAGAGCCTGATTGGGATTCTCTTTCTCACTCTTCTCTCTCTCTCTCTCTCTCTCTCTCTGCCCTTTCTTTACTCACTCTCGCTAAATAAATAAATACATAAATAAATAAATAAACATTATAAACATTTCAATTCCTCAGTTGTACTGGTCACATTTCAAGTGCTTCCCAGCCATACCTGTGACTGGTGTTTACTGTACTGAACAGCTCAGAGATAGAACTTTGCCACTGTTGCAGACCATTCCCCTGGACAGTGTTGCTCTAAAGTATCTGGCTTTTTTGGTTTTGTTTTCGAGGATGATTCTTCTAATGTGAATTCTTCCCCCACTTTGTGTTACATGTTTGGTTACTTCTCTTCTCCTACTTTCGCAGGTGGAGAGTGGTGGTGGTACCAGTGTCCACATGTAGGCTACGTAGTACCCTTCCTTCATNCTTGAAAAAAGCATGAAGGGTATTTCTGCTTCCATCCGTGATGAGCAACTGGAGATGGACCTACCCTCCCACCATACAATACTAGAAGACTGGACAAAACCATAGGGGACAATTGTTTTCAGGCTTTGGACAATAGGCAGTATAAGAGTGTGACCCTCCAGAGGATGGAAACCAAGGAGATAAGCCTCAAATTCACATCACTTTTCTGCCTTGGGGTACTTTTTGGATCATGGTGCCAACCAAGCAGAATATGCCCGTCTCACTGAGCTGAGGGTATCAGAGTTTGGGGCAGCGGGAACATGGGATTTTTTGAAAGTGCACCAGAGATGAGGGAGCTGAGCAGAACAGGACCTAGAATAGCCAATGTAGTCTTGGGATTTTAAGAAAAAAGAGGGGAATCACACTATCCAGTTTCAAAGGTTACCATAAAATCAAGAAGAAATCAAGGCTTAGAGAAGGACAAATAGTTTGATGAAACACAATGTAATATATGAAGTAAATACAGGTACACAATCAATTGATTTATGACAAAGAGGCCATGACAATTCAAAGAGCGAAAGGGAAGTCTTTTCAAAACCTGTCGTCGGAACAAGCGGTTTATCCTTATATTAAAAACCAACCCACCAACCTTCCCTCACTCCATACACAGAAATTACTTCTCGATGAATCACACACCTAAGCATAAGAGCTAAAATCATAACCTTCTGGAATAAATATCAGGAGACGCTTTCTGACTTTAGGGAAGCAAGGATTTCCCAATCAGGATGCAAAAGAAACTTATCATCACAAATTGTAAATCGGGCTTCACCAAAAGTAAAACATTTCCAATCACCCAAGGGCAGTTGAGAAAACAAACAGGCAAACACAGTCTGGAAGAGAATATTCGCGATACATATGTCTCACAAGGTCCTTCATCCAGGATTCCTAAAAAATGCCTTCAATAATAAAATAATAAGCATTCCAATTTTAAAATGCATAAAATACTTCAAAAGACGCTTCACAAAAGAAAACATAAGAAGGCCAATAAACACATGAAAAGAGAGTCAACATCATCAGCGATCAGAAAAAGGCGAATAAAACCACAGTGTGGCACTACTTCAACACCCGCTAAAATGGCTCAAATTTAAAAGTTTGGTAAAACTCACTTTGGGTGAAGATGTGGAGTAACTGAAACTCAACCGTGCTGTTAGGAGTATAAAATAGTTCATCCACTTTGGAAAACTCTCAATTTCTTGTGATGTGAAACTCACAAGTGCTATGACCATTAAGCCCACTAGAATTCATTCAAGAAAATTAAGATGTATGTCGACAAAAAGACTTGGACAAGAAGGTTCATAGCACCTCTGTGCAGAGCAACTCAAAACTGGAAACCAGGGGCGCCTGGTTTCAGTCAGTTAAACATCTGACTTCGGCTCAGGTCATGATCTCATGGTTCGTGGGTTCGAGCCCTGTGTTGGGCTCTGTGCTGATGGCTGGCTCAGAGCCCAGAGCCTGTTTCAGATTCTGTCTCCCTCTCTCTCTGACCCTCCCCTGCTCACTCTCTCTCTCTCTCTCTCTCTCACAGAAATAAATAAA
>NW_027527544.1:1993327-1996675 GCF_008692635.1 Crocuta crocuta | reverse complement strand
TATTAACAGAAGACTGGGTAAATAAATGCACTATATTGGCACAATGGAATATTAGTTGGCAGTGAAAATGAAATGAATGCCTTCCACTCAGAACAATGAATCTCCAAGACATGTTGAGCAAAAGAAGCCAGACACAAAGGAGTTCAGACTCTGTGATTACGTAGATGGGAAGTTCAAGAATGGGCAGAACTAATCTATGGTGATAGAGATCAGAACAGTGATTGTTTAGGAGGGAGGGTGGGGAGGGGTTAACAGATGATTAATGGCAGCGAGGCACAGAGGAGCTCTCTGGAGTGATGGAAGTGTTCTGTTTTGCTTTTGATGGAGGATGGTGATTAGAAGGAATGGGGGAGGGGGGGAATGAAAGGAAGTAATCTGTGGTAGCCTGTGGCTTTAAATCAGGTATGATGGCCTAGAAAACTCTGTGGCCAAATCTCTCTTCCCTCTGGGTGCCCCGTCTGCATCAGATCTTGGCAAACCTCTTAAGGGGAAGGTCTCATTCGTTCACAAGGGAGGTTGGTTGTTTAACTTTTCAGCTTCCTGGAATTTTTTTCTTTCATGTACTTATGATTNTGTCATCACCACTGCCTTCTCCAGAGGAAGTTTACCTGGGCCGGGGAAAACGAAAATGGCGTACCCGCAGTGTCTTTTCCTCGCGGCCATTTTCCCTGTAGTCCTTCAGGGTGGAAAGGAGTCTGCGCAGTGATGGTTCCTATTCCACCATGGCCCCCTCTCTCCCTGAGCCCATCCTCAACGGTGAGAGGCTTGCCTCTAGATGCCTCCGAACCATCTTACCTACATACACACATATATTAAGTTTATTTATTTATTTGGCGGGGGGGGGCGGGGCATGGAGAGGAGAGAGAGAGTCCCAAGCAGGCTCTGAGCTGTCAGTGTGGAGCCCCACTTGGGGGGGAACCGTGAAATCGTGACCTGAGCCAAAGTAAGTAGTCGGGCGCTTCACCAACTGAGCCGCCCAGGCGCCCCACATGCAGGCACATTTGTACCCGCTTGAGATCTGGAGAGTTATTCGGTAGCTGCCGGCATCAGCCTAGAATTTTACCCAAATTCCACCGTACTTGGCAGATTGGCTTCACTGTGTGGGTTGTCTAGCCATTTCTAAGTTTAATTGTGGATGGAATCCTCTTTTGTTTTTCTTCATTCTGGCCTCTGGGCTTGGAGCCACNCCCATCCTCCCCCCACCCCCCCTCCGGCAACCTTCAGTTTGCTCTCTGTATTTAAGAGTCTCTTATGGGTTGCCTCCTTCTCTGTTTTTATCTTAGTTTTGTTTCCCTTCCGCTATGTTCATCTGTTTTGTTTCTTAAATTTCCACATATGAGTGAGACCGTATGCTAGTGGGAGCTTTTAGAAATCCAGACGTGCTTCTGCCTTAGCCACACCTAATGCCTTAGACTGGCCTCCTGCTGCCCTGCAAAGATAGTCCCACAGCCCTGGGGTAGCTCAGCGGGCTCTATGCAGCCTGCCTTCTATTTAGCAATTCAGTCTCCTTTTGCTTGTGGCTCCCCAAATCTAGGATGCCCCTGTCATTTTCACCTTCTCTTATGCTTTTAAGATAACATTTATTGTTCTTCAATTTATGAAAGTAATTGTATTCAGTGGTAGAGAATTGGAAAATAGCGAGAAGTATAGAAAAGGGAGAAAAAAGTCACCTGTTATCACGCCTCCTAAAGGACAACACCTGATACCCTTTTGTCTTATTTTTTCTAGTATTATTTCTCTACGTAAAGCCAGATATTAAGTTTCTATGTTACATATTTGACATATGTAATTTTAAGGCAATTAGTCTTTCAGACCCCTACCACTCCACATTTTGTTATGAGCATTTTCTCTTACTTTGCCATTATATTTTAAGATATAGTGAATATTAATAACCACTTTCCAGGCCCCAGTGCTCTGTGGCTAAGCACCTGGCATGTATTTTCTCACTTAATCTCTTGTAACCATCTATGAAATAGGTACTACGAGAGTCCCATTTCACAGATTAGGAAATCAAGTCTTTTCTGTCTTTATTTACTTTTTTTGTTTACTTATTTATTTTTTAGAGGGAGAAAGAGAGAGAGAGCACAAGCGGGGGAGGGACAGAGAGAAAGGGGGAAGCACAGAACTTGAAGCGAGCTGCAGGCTCTCAGCTGTTAGTGCAGAGCCCAATGCAAGGTTCGAGCCTATGAACTGTGAAATCATGACCTGAGCCAAAGTCGGACGCTTAACCAACTCAGCCACCCAGGCGCCCCAGGAAATCAAGTCTTAGCGAGTTTACGTACCTTGCTCAAAGTCACATAGCTACCAAGGGTTGGAGCTGGGACCTCAGTGCAAGTGAAGAAAACCTCAAAACTCTCCTGAGGTATCTATGGAATTTAAAAAAATTAATTAAATATTGAATAGATACTAGTGAATAATTACAGCCTATATGTGAAGCTAAAGAACTGTGATACAATGGGGAAAAAAATACCCACCACCCAGTTTCAGGCTGAAATACACTTGCTTTTGACAGTTCTTCGAAGTGGCCTTCATTGAAATGATTGTGATTAGAATTAGCACACATAAGGGCCCAAGGATGAAAATTCCTCCACATAAAGGAGACAATGCCTGCCCAAGGGGTACAGTAGGCCCTTGGCCTTTGGAGAGAGTCAAGGTCTGTTGGTTGCTGTGAGTCCAGTTCTGATGGATGCTTCTTAGGTGTCCCTTCCCCAGCCTTGGCAAACTTCTGCAGAGAGGGGGGCTGGAGCTGTCAGAACAAGGCCACCCTGGTGAGGCTGACTGAGCAGCCTTGGGAGCAATGGCATCAAAGTGGGCAGTGAGGGGTCCCTGGGGGGGCCCAGCTGGTTAAGCATCCGACTCTTGATCTCCGCTCAGGTCATGATTTCACAGTTCGTGAGTTCGAGCCCTGTGCTGATGGCGTGGAGCCTGCTTGAGATTCTGTCTCACCCTCTCTCTGCCCCTTTCCCTCTTGCACTCTCTCGCTCTCTCTTTTACAATAAATAAATAAACTTTAAAAAAGTGGGCCGAGACTAGGGGATGAGTGGGGTCTGTGCTGGTGGCAAGATCAGCTGGTCATGAACACTCGGTGGACAAAACAAGGACCCAGCATAACCAGCAACAGCACCTGTGGAGGTAGCAGGGAACCTGAGCAGGTAAGGTGAGGACACAGCCTGAATCGCTACTTAATTGGGTGACTCTGAGTCATTCTGGGAAAAGCCCAAGGACACTGAGGTTTTTAGGAACCCTGTGAGATTCAGGGGGGTCAGCACCAAAGGGGTTTTTGTGACTACCGCCATTCTTACCCACCCCCTCATCTGTCCACCCTCCTGGCTCGTGTGGGCCAAGTAA
>NW_027527544.1:1989622-1993203 GCF_008692635.1 Crocuta crocuta | reverse complement strand
AACTGAGGATTAATCAATATTTAATAAAATACGAATTTTCACTGCCCAGACTACTTGCTTCTTTCACCTGTGGTGGCTTTCCCGCCATTTTCTGTCCTCAAAAGGAGCACCCATTGTCTTCAATCAGGTGGATGCTTCTAACGGACACAGGAACACGGCCTTGGTGCTTCATCTCCGCCTCCCGCCGCCCCTGGGGTGGAGTTCAGCATCCATACATATCTTGATTGAATTCCTGCAAGAGCCTCTAAGCAGCACCCTCGATCCCAGTCCGTCTGCTAGATTTGCCGCCAATTTGTTTCCTTTTACAATTGCTTTATTTTTATTTACTTTTTGACATTCATGGACAATTTTAACACATTAAACTTTATCTTTTTATAAGTTTCTTTATTTTGAGATTGAGAGAGAGAGTGCACAAGCAGGGAGAGGAGCAGAGAGAGAGAGGGACAGAGAATCCCAAGCAGGCTCTGCGCTGTCAGCCTGGAGCCCAACTTGGGGCCTGATCTCACGAACCATGACATCATGACCTGAGCCAAAATCAAGAGTCGGATGCTTAATGGACTGAGCCCCCCAGGCGCCCCTACAGTTGCTTTTAATTGTCTAAAACGTGTCTGTATTTCCAAAGTCAATACAGCAAGTTCTGTTCAGAAACATATCACTCCAATCACTGTCTCCTCCCCACCCCCATCCCTGTCTTCTCTAGGTAAAAATTTTTATTTGCTTTTCCTTCGCCCCTCCAGTGATTTCCTTTTTTGGCAAATACAGCAAAAATGTGTGTCTGTACATGTGTTTGTTAGTATTTTCTCCCTTTCTTAAACAGCACCCTAAATGTACTGTTTTGTACCTTTTTTCCGAATAACATACTCTGGAGATGTAGTTATGTGTAGAAATTGTCCTCACTCCTTTTTATGGTGGCCTAATCCATCGTGGGGGTCGTGGGGGTGTACTATTCTTTTTCCAACCAGTTTCTGTATCAAACTTCTATGGCTTTCCTTGGCCTGCAAAACCAGATGCCCTTGGAGGTCTTCTAAAGTCCGTAACGATCTATCTTCCCCAACTTGTTTTTCCCCCATCCATCTTCTACCCTGTGTAGTGGTCGCAATGGAAACTGTCCTCTCCATTCCCCAATTTTACCCTGTGCAATGCTTGTGCAGTTCCCTCGCCCGAAGTTACTCTTCCCTCCTGTCACTTCCTTTCCACTTCTTCTGTCCATGTTGGTTGAAACTATTGCTCAGTCCCTAGAAGAAAAGCGATCTTTCCAGGAGTCCTTCACTGAGTCCTGTCCTCGGCGACACCTTCCCCCAAGTGAAATTAATCACTTCACCATGGGATTCCAAAAGCCTTGTGCTTGTATTTGTATATTTCATGTTTGCGATTTACATCATGCAGTGTTCTCTGGCTATTTGTGTAGTTTCCTCCCTCCCAAATAGATTATGGAAAAACGATTCCTGCGCAGAGCTTTTACATGGTTAAGTGCTCAATACATACTCGCCGAATTGTTTGTTTTTATTAAATGTCTGTAAAAATAAAGCACACATAACAACTAGGGCCAACATTGTTTATGGCTTTGAAAAACAAATGAATGTCACTCATCTTCTTACTTGCTTTGTTCTACTCTACTGGGTGGTGGGTAAGGGCCCAAAGCAGCTCCTGAAGAAATAAGAATTCTCTGAACAATCGAAGGTTGTTGTTGTGTTTATACAGCATATTTATGTAGTTTTAAAATTACCATGCTTTGACACATCAACCTTCCTCCTAATAGCTTTTTGCCAACTACACTAAATTTCAAATTAAGTTAGTTAGGTCCTACTCAGAATGACTGCCAAGCACTTGCAGAGCTCAAAGGTTTATTGATACCTTAAAATCAATGTTTAAATTTAAGGACATGAATTATCATTGCCCTATGACACTGATATGGCACATTCAAACCATTCATGGGGCCTCTTTAATAGGTGTACAGATCTGACCTCCTGGAATCCACTAGAAAATCCTTGGAAATGTTTGATTTGCTTCTTTCTGCTGTAAGAGAAACAAAATTCCCACAAATTTTATTTTTAAAACATTTTTTAATGTTTATTTATTTTTGAGAGAGAGAGAGAGAGAGCAAGTAGGGGAGGGGCAGAAAGAGAGGGAGATACAGAGTCCAAAGCAGGCTCCAGGCTCTGAGCTGTCAGCACAGAGCCCGCCGGCCACTGGGTTTGAACCCATGAACTGCGATATCATGACCTGAGCCAATGTTGGACACTCAACTGACTGAGCCACCCAGGTGCCCCCCCCCCACATACTTTATTAAGCATCATCAGAAAGAGTCCTAATGAGCTCCCTCAAGGGACTTTCATCAAAATTAAGACAATGTAGGACAAAATCTCAGATTGTAGAAATAAGTCTTGCCAGACATTTTGGAAGACCAAAAGCATCACATCAACACCGATGGGATGCTGTCAAGTTCTAACTGATTTGAATATTCTTGGTGGGTTAACAAATGTTCGTTGTGGTGGGTCACCTATTTAGTCCCTGTATAGAGCCCACAGTCTGTATCTTCATAGACTTAGACTCTCATAAGGTATATAAAACCTCTCAATGAGAGAACTGTCAAGGGATTGGTGGCCACCTTGAATCCACCAGAGACTGGGCCCAGGATAATAACTGTGCAAATAAGCAGATCCCAGGACTAACTCTCACCCAGAATCCTCATTCGTAGCATTGCTCCTGTCACTTAATACATATTTTTCGAACCAACAAATAGATATTACAGATATTGTGGAAGAAAAAATTAAAAGCTGGGCTTTGTGGTAAATTGTATACAGGAGGCAAAGGAGAGGAGGGAAGCGAAGCACTGATGTTATGAAGTTGGGAAGCTGATGGACCCCTTGATGGTTATACTGATAGCAGTTTCAAGAAAGGAATACCAGTTCATTTTCTGACAGATTGACTTTCAAAACCACTGAGACCATCCCCAGAAACTGTCCATTTAAAATAATATAAATAATAATGCCAGATCATGGCTCAAAGGTAACAAGTCAACGTAAAGATTTGGAAATCATAGAATTCCAAGTAATGGTTAAAAATGAAACAAATGATTTCATCCATGGGAGAGACCGTAGCAGGAGCAATTTTAAACAGCCACTGAGCAGCGCTGTTAATGAACACTATTACAAGAACATTTTTGTTGACCTTATTAGGATTGTGCTCCCATTAGTGTTAGTAGGTGCTCCATAGAGATGGGTAGTAAAGATACTTTGACTCTGAGAAAGAGCCATTTCCTTGCCGGAATTTCAGAGCTTCTCAAGCTGTCTGCGAAATCTGTGATCAGATGGAATATGGTCGACTCCCGTTCCATTCCGTGTCTCAAGTTTACATTTCTCTATTGATGTGGATCTGGCTGCCGCTAAGGCGGAGGAAGCAGGAACTTCTTGGGATTCAGGGCTGATCGGGGTGGGGGGGGTGGTTACGGAAGGGCCCTTCCAGCCTCACAGTGAAACCTCTCCCTGCCTTCCTGTAGCCCAGGTTGTAAAGTGCTTCGTAACCCAGTGACCAGGAGACATGAGGGGCTCTGCTGAGGCTGTAATCGCACTCTACACAGG
>NW_027527544.1:1984422-1989490 GCF_008692635.1 Crocuta crocuta | reverse complement strand
CGACGAGGGCTGGTGAGTGGTGATACATCACTGGGTGGCTCTCGCCTCTAAAGGTTCCCTGTGTCACCTCTCTGGCGCTCTCTGCTCGGGCTGGAAGATTGGGGAGCTGGCCAGCGGTGGATTGACGTCCCCCATGTGTGGCCGGCACAGCACATTCACTTCAGAGCAATAGGCCTGGCCCACAGCCTAATTATTAACATTTGAAAGTCGGCTCCGGGGCAACTGCAGGAATAGCTTCTATGACATTTAAAAGTATGGATTTTTCTCCCCCTTCTTGCTGGACAGGCCTATTGCATATTAGTTTCTGGATAGGCTGTTAGAGCGATTGAAGAAGCCACCTCCACCATGACCACTGTGACTATTGATCACAGCAAGGATGAGTCCTTTCAGGGACAATAATCACTAAGCACATATTGGAAAATGAGTAAAAGAAATATTCGTATTACTCTAATTACTTACTACGAATACTAATATTATATTTATTGAAGCATTTGGGTGCCAGGTTCTATGAGAAGCAAAACATTACCAAAAACCCTATCACAATAAATAATATCCCTGCCCATAGGACATTTTATATTCTGTTTAGATTAGGCAGACGGATGTATTAGAACTGTATCTCGCACATTCAATCAATAGGCCATAATGATTCATCAATAGAGAGAAAAAGTTCACTTAAAAGTATGACCTTCCAGCCTCTGACAGAGCGTTTGTAGTTCTAAGGATTTGCTCATATGCATTGAAGGGAGTATTTTAGGCTGTACCGTATCACTGACAGCTGGAGAATGTGGGTTACCTTGCAGAAGAGAAATTTTCTCCATGCCCTGTTCGATGAATGAATTTCGTCAGAACATGGCTCTGGAGAGAGACAAGGGGTGACTTACGCTAGATCCAACATTTTCCTGCAGTCCCCAGCGGATTCTGAGATAAGTCACATCCTGAGGGTGGCAAGCACAGTCCTTTCTCAAGGGGAGCCGGGGACCAACGTGTCCAGTAAGTGCTTGGTAGATCATGGGAGGGAAGCATCTTTTACAGTGATGTGCCCAGTGAGATGGTTTGGAACCTCTTTTCTTACCCCTGGATAATCCTTGCATTAAGGGCAGGTGCTTGCCTGATCTCTGGCTCATGGACTTGAGTCATCTTGTACTGTGGCTGCAAGGGGAAAATAGACACGTTTGAAGCTCTTTGCTTCATTATCCTATGTCTCCGCCATTTCACCTACAAAGCTATGAAAAGAAGAAGACCCAGCACAGAGCAGCTGTGCAAAAGCAATGAACACAAATATTCGGAAAGCACTTTGAGCAAGTAATAATAAAAATAATAATTTACACCTATAGAATAACTGATAACTAGGTAAGGCTTCGTAAATCACTTTTCATACATTATGCAGGACATTTAAATCTCAAAGCCAACCTACAAAGTGTACAAATATTTTATAAATACTAAATAACTAAGCCCAAGAGCAAATTAGCTTAAAAATTAACTTTATAGATGACATTATTTTAAATGAATGGGAAATCATTCTTTCAGTAATTTAACATTGGCACCAATACCCCAGAAAGATAGGTGATTTGACCTCGGCTTTAAAGTTGTCTCCATTGTTAATTTCCATAAAAACCTTAACATTTGTCTAATTATAGGGTTCTGCATTCATTGATCTCACTAATTCAACTGTTTTATCTGAGTGCCTCTCCTGAATTGATAAGTCTAAATTGCACATTTTCTAAACTGCTAAGCTCAGGAGAAATCTTGAAGGTGGCCCAAATGGCTGTTGGAATCTTTTGCACCCATCTAGCACCATCTACTGTAACTCTGTAATATTGGATTTATCGTCCCTTTCTCGAAACCACGATGTTCAGATTCCTTTACTCTGTCCCGGCTTTACTCATTCCACCAAAGCTACGTACTCACGGTGAAGACCAAGTGATTGCGGTGGCAAAACAGGTAATAGGGAATCTAAATTCCATGGCGTTGTTCAATTTTATCATCCAGGAGTGGGGTTCTCAGATGTTCTGGCGTATCCTGGAGTCTGTTGTGGTGGTGGAAGCTATATTTCTGCTAGAAACCTTTCTAAAAGGAGCGAGTCGTTACATACGACAAAACCATGAAGCCCTTGCAATTGCTTGCTTTGTCCTGGAAGAATGTGTGTTCACATGATTCACACAACTTATTGTTTTATCATTTATCTGCCTCCCTGGAAATAACAGGACATAAAGGGAATGAAATCAATATTCTTTTCTACTTGCCTAGCACAAATGGATACTTACTTGAGGTCAATAGTCTTTTTTGAGGGTTTTATGGAATGCTCAAAACTACCTCTATTCCAGGTAAGGAGAGGCCCGAGGATAGAATGATGAGGGAAATGCAGAGTTAGCTGGACTTATTACCAAGGTCCCAGGTTTCATTTGCGGCTGTGGGCTTGCAGGTGATTATTACACTATTCACACTAACCAANTCCATCACAGACCTAGGATTATGATACATCCAATTCCTTTCTCCTACAATCCAATGTTGAGAGAGAGAGAGAGAGAGAGAGAAGTCCTACTTTGGTTTGAATATTGGGAACCCAAGATTTTTCTGCCTAGTGAGATTTTGACCAGTGAGGGAGCATCCCGTGTCACATCCAAGAGACTCGTTAGGAGTTGCTTAACTAGTCTCCTGATCTTCAGAAGAGTTTCCTTGTCACTAGCCTCTCTGCAAGTCATTCCATCTTTATGTGTTGCTGCGATCCTGCAGTCATTGAGATATAGCATATGCATCAAGAGAAAGGTTCAAGAAGCTTCCCAGCAGAGCTGTTCATGACAGCCCCAAGCCAGAAACAATCCAAATATCTATCAACAGTAAATAGATAAACAGTAAGTAGTATGTTCACACAAAGGCATACTCTAGAGCAACAGAAATGAATGAAATGCAGCCACAGCACATGGCTGAAACCCACAAATACAACACTGAAGGTAAGAAGCTGGATACACAAAAGAACGTACACTACATGAGCCTGTTTATGTAAAGCTCACAAAACAAACAGAAATTAAATGAGGTTTAAGGGGTGCGTGCCTGGGTGATAAAACCAGAAAGAAAAGCGATGATGTCATTATCGTAAAAGTCAGGCTAGTGGTTGCCCTTGAGGGGGTGACATGTGACCAGAAGGACATATCAAGAATGGGCCTCTGATGCATTGGCAGTGTTCTGTTTCCTAACCCGGGGGTGGACGGAGGGAGGTGGGTCCATAGGTGCCTGCTTTATGATAATTCCCTTAGCTATACGCTTAGGATTTATACACTTCTCAGAGTTGCTGATACATTTCACAGTTACAGAAACAATTTAAAGAGAAATGATGAAAACCCTGCCTTGTGACTCCACCGCCCCTCCCAACCCCTCATCTTGTTCATGAGTGCTCCCCACATCTGCCTCCAGCTCCTGGTCTCGTCTGGTTCGCTCGTCGCCCCATTGTGTACACTGTGTTCTTATCATATTATTCTCTCCGGTGACTTTGTACTTTCTCCACTCCCGTGCCTAAACACCCACCCGCCTTCTCCCAGCCCCATTTCTACGCATTTGAATTCATACCGAGCTTTCAAAGGCATGGTCAAACCAAGTTTTTAACCAAATCAGTTTATAGAACGTATCTGGAAGGCTCTAGAAGCTACTGGGTAATTCATAATGCACATAGAAGAC
Organism: Crocuta crocuta; assembly: GCF_008692635.1. Classification (NCBI taxonomy): domain Eukaryota; kingdom Metazoa; phylum Chordata; class Mammalia; order Carnivora; family Hyaenidae; genus Crocuta; species Crocuta crocuta. The sequence goes on along the minus strand of NW_027527544.1, from coordinate 1,985,818 downwards.
ACTATGCACGTGAGTGAGCTTTTCTAGAGATCCTATAGGTAGCCACCATTTTGAGAGCATGGGTATGAGTGTGTGTGCCAGTGGGAGTGGGCAATGGCATGTGTTATTATTACCTTGTAAGTTACTTACCAAACGTGCGTGTGATCTGGTGGAATCCAGAACACCTCACTCTTTCTCCCCTTCCCACAGTCTGTGGGTCAGTCTGAGTAGAGAATGAGACCGGGCAATAGAGAAGACTCTTCGGGCTACTTACAAAGCATATTGATGCCATTACCAGTTAGCTGTTTGTATGCATAAGGGCATTCATAAGTTAGGCACTCCTGAGTCACAAAATACCTACATTGTGAGTACGCATGTTTGTGTGTATGTGTTATGGCCTATATATGGGAGCCTGTTCATTATCAAATGAGCATCTCTATTTTGGTTGACTTCACAGAATCATGCAAAAATGACTGAAGTGTCACCAGGTTTTGAAGGAAGGGTTATAGCAATACAAATATTGACTTAGGTAGGAGCTAAACAGAAGAAAACAAAACAATGAACCATTTAGAGAAGATTCTGGAGAACTTTGCTTGGGTGACTTTGAAAGGCACAGAAAGTATCCTTGGGTAAAGAGTCCTGTTAATCTGCTTAGCTCAAGTCAGAAGTAATTGTTCAGAATGGGGTTGGAGGGCGGGGGGTTGACCTTAGTGGTTATTGGGCAGGGCCATTAGCAGAGTTATAGGATCACAAATAAGGTAGTTTTGCATGTGGACTCTAAAATGCATTATACACATATGAAGTATTAGATGCGAAGTGTAGTTAATGGCTAACAAATGTTGGAAATCCAAAGCTACTCCAGGAAAGGAGGAATAAAATGAGTCCATGTTATATTCATTAGGCTAATGGCCTCCAACATTTGATATGTTAGCCAAACATTCTGTGAATTGTTAGCTTTAACATGTTGCAATTTTGTTGGTTAAAAAATTATCAAGAACATTCAGTAGAAGTCATTGAAATGATGTCCCACACAATGACCTGTGAAGAAATGCTTTTAACTTCGAAATCAGAGAACACTCCCTGTGTTTTTCCTCGGGTCCTCGATGAAGTATAATCCAGGAAATGAAGTCATGTGATTAGAAAATATCATTAACTTTCGTTGTTATTATGTCATGATAATTTTTTATGGTTTGGATAGTTTCTTTACAAGTCCCTTATGTAAGCTGTAAACCCAGTTATCTCTGTTTGGGAAAAATTTGGAGCTGTCTGTGAATTTTATCCATTTGCCCACAGGGAGACTCGGCAAAAAAATAGGTGGTTGTTCGGTTCTACCTTGAATTTGCTAGTTTAAAAGTGCTGCAGCTGCATTTTTTATCGGGGTTCTCCGAAGAAATGTGGGGTTTCTTTTTTGGATAAA
>NW_027527544.1:1982207-1984325 GCF_008692635.1 Crocuta crocuta | reverse complement strand
TTTTTCAGTTCTTGATGCTGGAGAAAATGAAATAAACCATAATAAAAATAATTTTGTCCAGGTGGTACATAAATCAGTTGAGGAAATACAGTTCTTTGTGGCAAATAAAAAACACATGTATTACCTAGTGCACTAGGTAAATGTTATTATTCATCAAATGAATGTTATAGATGTGTTAGCGTTTGGAGACATGAGGAAGAAGACTATTAAGGCAGAACATAGCAATATTGCGCATTTTTGCCTAATGTGGAATAATTGGAAACAAATATGTGGGGGCTTTTGCACGAATTCGCAAGGGCCGAAGTTGATTTCTGGGGGTGCCTGGGGANATATTTTCTCTTAATTCACCATTTGTTGACCACTGCCAAACTGCTATTCAACTCCAACCGGAGAGTTCAGAAATAGTAACTACAGCAGATAGTGTTCACTAGAAAAATACCTGGTTACAGTGTAATCTGGAAGCACCAGGAATGTCTGATGATACATATGTGTGTGTGGACAGAATATGTGTGTATTCATCTTTCTGTCATTTGGCCTATCACCAGAGTTTGTAAATTCTTCCTGTAACCCACAATCAGACATTTCCATTTATGTCCTTTCTGCTTTTATGTATGCAGGTTATGCTGTATTATTTTTATTTGTCCTTATCCATGTGTTACTTTATACTTTTCTGACTGTTTTCTGTGTATTGCTTCCCAATTTAATTACAACTTCGAAATGGTTTGTAATTTCTTTTGTAACCCCCCATTCAACTGTGTCCATAAAGTGCTTAATACACAAGACACATAGGTACTTAAAATTGCTTTTAAACAAAGGAATGAATTTACTTATTTGCTATTATCTACCAGTGAGTTATTTTGAGAGATTAGACTGAGAGCTCAAGGAATTGATGTGGGATATAAAACAACTTTAGGGGGCGCCTGGGCGGCTCAGTTGGTTAAGCATCTCCCTCTTGGTTTCAGCTCAGGTCACGATCTCACGGTTTTGTGAGTTCAAACCCCACATTGGGCTCTGGGCTAGCAGTGCAGAGCCTGCTTGGGATTCTCTGTCTCTCCCTCTCCCTCTCCTCGACTCACACTGTCTCTGTCTCTCTCAAAATAAATAACATATAAACTTAGGGGTCCCTGGGTGGCTCAGTTGGTTAAGCATCAGACTTTGGCTCAGATCATGATCTCAACGTTCACGAGTGCGAGACCCGCGTCGGGATCTGTGCTGACAGCTCAGAGCCTGGAGCCTGCTTCAGATTCTGAGTCTCCCTCTCTCTCTGATCCTCCCCTGCTCATTCTCTGTTTCTCTCTCTCTCTCTCTGCCTCTCTCTCAAAAAAAATAAAACGTTAAAAATAAGTTAAAATAAATAAACTTAAAAAAACAACTTTAGAGTGTTAAACTTTGTTGGCTTTAATAACAGTAATCATGTTCATATTTTAGTATTTTTTTTCTCTATGCTGAGCATGGAGCCTGCTTGAAATTCTCTCTCTCTCTCTCTCTCTCTGCCTCTCTTCCCACTTGTGTGCTCTCTCTCTCCCTCTCAAATTAAAGAAAAAATCCCATGTGTTTCTTATATTTTTATGCCAATATTGCACTGAAACTAGGAATTTTAGGCTTAAAGTAAATGAAAATATAACTTTGCTCCTTTTCTATGACACTTACTAAGCAGGAATGAACTATTTCAATTCTCATTTTTAAAATATTTTTGATGCAGGGGTGCCTGGCTGGCTCAGTGGGTGGAGGGAGCAACACTTGATCTCAGGGTTGTAAGTTCGAGCCCCATTTTGGGTGTAGAGACTGCTTGAAAATAAAACCTTAAAAAATACTTCTGATGCATTATTTTTGTACTCAANCACAAAGTCTACCATTTGATAACAACTTTTTAAAAATGGAAGTTTTTAGTTATTTTTTTCATAAGCCCAATCTATAAATTATTGGCAATGGATTTGATATAGATCGAATGGATACTGCCAGCATTTCTTTTTTTAATGAACCTGATACGCTTATCACTTAAAATAACGGTTTGACCTAACTTGTTTGTTGGCTAAATGCATGTTTGTTATGCACAAATTATTTCTTCTTTGATAACAAATTCAGTCTCTTTAAATTTCTTTCCCTTCCCACCCTCCC
>NW_027527544.1:1978197-1982091 GCF_008692635.1 Crocuta crocuta | reverse complement strand
AAATCATAAAAGGACAGAGGCAATAAAAATAAATTATCAGAGAATCATGAACATTTTGAAAAACAGTATGAGTTAGAAAAGATGTATGTGAATGATGACCTAAAATAAAACCAGAATATTCTTTCTCAGGTAAGCGTGCTTTACATTAAGACAGATGTTTATTCACCTCAGCACACAGGTCAGACTATGATTAAAAAAACATGCCACACTTTAATGCAATCCATTATTACAAGTTAAAATTGTCGCAAGATCCGATCTTACAGCATCAGAGCTCTTAATAGGAACGTGGCATGATGTTAAAGTTTGGCTTTAAGGAACACACATAACCCTCGTGGTTTGCCTAAGTGTGTGAACGTGTCACATGGTCAAATATCAAATGGGGACTTAGTTGAAATGGTTTCCTTTGATATGCCATGTAGTCAAACTTTATGTAATACTGGGTTTTAAGGGGCGCCTGGGTGGTTCAGTCTGTTAAGTGTCCAACTCTTGATTTTGGCTCAGGTCATGATCTCATGATTGTGAAATTAAGCCCCACCTCTGCGCTGGGCATGGAGCCTTTTTAGGATTCTGCCTCTCCTTCTCCCCCTCCCCCACTTGCACCCGCACTCTCTCTCTCAAAAAAAAAAGTGAAACCAAACAGTGATTAGGATATTTTGGCAGGAGTACTGATCCTGAACCTAGCTTAGCGCTTGGAATGGTCAAACATACTGAATGAATGAATTAATGTTTGGATGATGCAAGGATCGTTTTTTGAACAATTAAGATTAGCCTGATACCTTTCACAATTCTGGGTCCTCATTTACGAAGAGGGGATACAATTGGGTTTGGAAGTGCTTCAGGAAGTCTTAGGTCACAGTTGGTGTGTATTTTGTGGGAAGTGTGTGGAGGGTAATAGTCACAGGGTACCTTCTCCATTCCATTTACTTTTGGGACCTGAAAAGCGCTGACAAGTGCTTCAAGGAACTTGAGAAATCAAAGAGTTGATGGCTTCTTGGTGGTTCAGGGCACTCAGGTTTTATGACATTTTCGACATCCACTCGTTAGCGTATGAAATGTCACAACCTGTCAGTAGTTCCCCAATCCTGGGTTCTGTGCCGGAAGGTGATACCACTCCTCTGTAAGAATGTGGCAATTTGCATCCGTGACGTCATCTTCAGAAGTTAGGGATGTAACTTGAACCTGCCTAATTTGCCCTTAGTGAACTGCTATGGTTCTGTTCCCCATGAATTGATCCAAATTCTCCTTGAGAACATTCACCTTCTCATCCTGCCCAGCTTCACAGGTAATGGATTCCATGTGTGTACTAGACACCATACAAACAAATTCTTCATGTTTGCTCTGACACCACACCCCAAAAGTTTTAGGGCACACTGTATGCTCTAGATTTTTTACCAGTAAGCTCATGTGTACGCTGGCCATGCCTTCTTGCTGTCTTACATGTTGATCCCATCCCCTCTCTTTTAGGGGAAGATGGTTGTACAAAGGAATTAAGATATTTCAATACAGTCCTTTGCACGTAAGCCCAAATAAAACACACCCGTCTTTTTAGAATTTTGAAAATTCTTTCAGAATGAAAGCTTTTCAGTGTTAGATTTTGGAAACTCCCAACTCCTTTACAATAGATTGGTCCTGTGACAAAGAAAAAGATTGGGTATGCAAACGCTCCTAGCCAGAGCACACACAGACTTTCATAATTCACTCAGATATACCAGTCTAACCCTCAATATGTGATAAAAATTGATTATCCATTTAAAGTTGTTTCATGGTCCATGCATGTGTTTCCACTGGTGTTTTAAGTGGCTTTACACAGAGTGAAATAGCATTACTTAAACAGTAAAGTATAAACATAATATGGCTCGTTTATTAAGGTCCCAGCGCTGCAGCTGGAAGGCATCCCAGGCAGTCCTGATGCATAGAAAATGTCAGTGTCCTTGGCTTCCGAAGCCGTAGAGACAATTGAGACACCTCGATGTGGATCCTGACCCTTCTCTCCTTCTTCTCTAGCAATAAATGAGATGCCCTGCTTTTATCTTTCCTTCTAATCCAACCATTTCTTGTCAGCTGAGCATTGTTCACATGAGTTGCTTGATAAGAAGCATTGCAGCTGAAATTTTGGAGTGGATTGAAATCCATTTCAACGTAAAATGTTGGAGTTGTTACCTTTGTTGATGGTCGTCAAAGCAGGGAGTGTGGTCAGCAAGATGATGGGAAAAAGAGCGTAAAAAAAACACAAAACCCACCCTACTGAGTTTTTGCATAAAGTTCTCATGAGATGTCCGAATCCGCTCTCTTCTGAGCCTTGGCTATCCCCCAAACGCCAGAGATGCCTGTTGTAGCAGATACTGTCAGCACCGCCTATACCCCGTAGACATTCCCCATCTCTGCGCAAGCCAACTAGATGGCCTCCAACTGACCACATCCCCATCTCTTTGCCTTTGGGCTTTTTCTGGATGCCAGAGCCCCTTTGGTTTACCTGTGAGTCAGGCTGGCGGTGCCAGGGAGGCAACACCGGAAGCTGACATATGCCCCAGCTTATCTGCACTTTGGGTGAAATATTTCTAAGATGTGATCTTCACTGTCCCCACAAGTTTCTAGTGGAATTGAACTGCGGTTTCCCACAGTGGTGGCCTGCTCAATAACACATACTTTACCGGACCTCTCCCCTTCCTTACTCCCGTATCGTTATTTTCTGGAATTCTCTCCCCAAAAAACTTGCTCTTACATTTTTGTCCCAAGGCCTGACTCTGAGAGAATCCAACCTTAAAGGATTTTTTAAAAAATATATGTTCTCTGGCTCAACCTCAGATCAATTGCATCAGCATCTCAAGGGAGTGAGGGTCGAGATGCAGACTTCTAACATGTGCGAGCAATCCTCACGTGTGGCTGGTTGGGAAACGCTGAGAGCCCTTTCACCACAGACCCTCTCTCCCAGCAGATTTCAACAGTAAGAAGGGGAGGCAGGAATGGCTTCTAGAACATGGTGGACATCAGTGAAGTGGTACTCACAGTGTTCAAACATGGCTACCAGGGGCACCTGGATGATTCAGTAGGTTAAGCGTCTGACTCTCGATCATGGCTCAGGTCACGATCTCACAGTTTGTGGGATGGAGCCCCATATTGGGCTCTGTGCTGACAGTGCAGACCCTGCTTGAGATTCTCTGTCTCTCTCTCTGCCCTTCCCCTGCTTGCTCGTTCGCTTGTGCTCTCTCTCTCTCTCTCAAAATAAATAGAAATAAACTTGAAAAAATTTACCAAGAAAACCCCCATGGCTTCCATTACCTTCTTGCTGGGAATTCCACAAACTCTAGGAAATTGTAGGTGAAGTTTAGATTAGGGCAGCCTGTCCTCGTACTTTTAGACTTTCGGGAGGTCATTCTGTTTGTTTCATTCCCCACGTGTCTGCCACAGGTTAAGCAGAAGGCTCTGAGCTGCCGACAGACTGAAGTCGCTGGGCTGTACTTAAAACCAGACTGCGTATTTAGAATTTCCTCAGGTTGATCTCAGGCAAAAGAATGGTGTTTTACTATGTCTTTCAAGACAAAAGCCTTTAGTGCTTAACAGTGAAGAGGAGTGCTAACGGAACGTCGGGGAATCAACCTCGGTGTGCTTATTAACACCATCTAGTAACTAGAAGGAAAAGCTGCCCAAAGCCAACCCCTAACCAGTGCCAAGCCTGAAGAGATGGAGCGCTGGTGGTTCGAAACTCACCGAGGTCACTCCGGCTCCACAGCCTGAAAGGGTTCAAGAAGAATTTTGAGAAGTGAGAACAAAACTACTTTGAAACCTACAGAATGAAAATACATTTTCTGAGGAATCAAGTAGAAGGAACTGTGTTTAGTTAATCTGGAGAAGATCCTGCTAACGGGAGTGCGAACCAATTGCTGTCAGACTGGG
>NW_027527544.1:1973159-1978089 GCF_008692635.1 Crocuta crocuta | reverse complement strand
AGCAGGAAGCCCGATGTGGGCCTCAAACTCACGAACTGCTAGATCATGACCTCAGCCGAAGTAGGATGGTTAACCAACTGAAGCCATCCAGGCGCCCCATTAAGCGTATATTTTGAATAGAGATTTATTGATTTAATGCAACCCAGGACTTTGCATTTCTAACATGGGTCAGGTGCTATGCTGGGCACAGGGCTTACAAAGGTGAGTCAGGTGCGACCTTGGCTTCTCGTAAACCTTCATGGAGTTCTGGGGGGACATGAACTGATAAAGCACTGCACCCCTGTAATGAATAGAGTGCTATAGAGCTACAGAGGAGAGAGTGGTTGGTTAGGATAATGTATGTAAGGAAAGGTAGGTATAATTGCCTCTAACCCGCGAAGCACTACATAAATGCTATTGTGACTGAGAACAGCTGTACTTGGGGAAGGGCAAGGGAGGTGGGCAAGGAAGATTTCAGAGAGAAAGTGACTTTTGTCCCAGGCCTGGAAGCCCAGAAGACTTTCAACAGACAAGGTGAGGAGCAAAGGCAATATAGGCAGTGAGCCCAGTGTGGCCAAAGCCCGGCAGCTCGTGTTCGGAGCCGTTTGCTAACTGACGGTCAGATTCTGCATGTGCCAAACACTTTCCATTTTCCCCAAGGCCACCACCCCCGTCTTGCCTCCATTTACCTCTCCTCAGCGTCACAGACGGCTCTGTGAACTTGCCGACTTCTCTTTCTCACCACCTCAACGTCTCTGGATCTTTTTCCATGTTTTCTTCAGCGNNCAGCGACGAAATGTTCAGAAGCCATAAATTCAGCCCATCTGCCAACACCTACCTCTAAGCCAAATCCTCTGCTTCTAGACCAGCCCCTTCTTCTGTCCATGGCCTCAGTCTTTGTGATCTTTGAGCNCTCGAGTTTCCTCTACCTTTAACAATCACCCTCCATACCCTTCCCTTTACCTCCCTTCTCCTATGAAATGCTAGCCCATCTCCCTTCCTTTCCTCCCCAGTCTTCTAGAAAGCTATGACTGTACCTGCTACCTGTGCTTGAATACCTACTCCCTCTGTAATTTCTTATAACCGAATTCCACTTCCTCATAACCAATCTGCCTCATACCACCTGGGCGCGTGCACTCCGCGCTTTACTCGAGACCCCCTATGCGGTTTGCAGCCCCCGTACCAATTGGCATTACATGCATCTCTCTGCTTTCTCCCTCAGCTTTGAGGGGCAGCATTCACTCCTTCATTTACTGAGCACCCATGCTCTACCTGACCCGGCTTCTCTGCGGGGTGCCTGCCCCATGCATATGCAAATAAGGCCTATTTTTGCTCACCCTCAGGACACCAATACTCAGGGGCATGTGTTGAGACAAAAGCCTGTGCCTAGGACTCTGGAATGCTGAATAGGCAGTGACTAAATGAGTCTGGGGGTGGAAGAAGCTTTGGGGATGATCCCAAAGGCTGCTGTAGCCTAAGTGGCAGTGTAGACAGTCTTGCCACTGACAGAAGTCCGGGAGGCAGGAGAAGACACGAAGGTGTGGACGGTGAGTCCAGATGTGGTGGTGCTGAGTGGGAGAAAGCAGCGAGGTTATCCGGGAAGTCGAGCCGGTCCGCTCCGTGTAAGACACATACTGAGGAGGTAGGTTTGGAAGTCACCGACTGATGGGGGTGGCTGACAGCGGGAGGGCGGGGAGCCCACAGGGAGACAAGGCTAGAGAGAAGGGAGAGAGCCAGGGCCAGAGCAGCGAAGGCAGAGGAGAAGCCAGAGATGCCCTGAAGGAGGGCTTCTNGCTCCCACAAAGCACAAGATTAAACACACAGAAAAAACAATCACCTTAGCACAAGGCCCTTCAAGGTCTAATCCCTGAGTAGCTTACCTTGTCTATGAACCCCCCTGGCAGGGACAGTGCTGTAAACCCAGTGCTTCGGGACCTTGAGCGTGCATCCGAATCACCTGGGGGGGACGTGTTTCACACACAGATGGCCGGGCCACACCCCCACAGTTTGTCACTCAGTAGATCTGGGGTGAGGCCAGAAGCTTTGCATTTCAACAGTTGCCGACCCCCTCCTGCTGCCGGCCAGGCCTGATTCAAGGACCGTTGCTTTAAGCCCCACAGAGTCCCCCGTCCAGGACAGAGTTCTCTTCCTCGNCATGCCAGCAAATCCACCTTCTCCTCCTTGCCCAAGGCAAGGTTCTAGAAACCATCCCGGACCAAATTCTCCTCCTCCTCCGTGGCCGTACACCAGGATTCTCTTCTCCCTTCTTCTAACAGGGATTCTGCATCTCTGATAAGGCAGGGACTCTGCTAGATTTGATTTGCCAAGGCAATTCTGAGAGCAGTGTCCCCGAGCCTCCCCTGGATGAGGCCAGTCTTCACAGGTTGCTATGCTGCCTGCCCCGGTCAGGACCCTGGGTGGTCTCAAGGCTTGCAGGGTTGGGGAGGGGAGGAGGCCCAGCAGCTCTAACTGTGAGGCTCTGGAGAAAGAGTGATTCAGGGGCTGACGGCTGGCAGTACTGGTGCGGATGTCTTTTGTCCGCCTCTAGAACTCTGTATTCTGCGCGGCCTGTAACTGCCTGGCACATTAGAGGTGCTTATTCTTGAATGAATGCAATGAGAAAGAGCAACGTGTCCAATTTGTTATTTGCTTCTAAGTTTATTTAAACAGAAGAGGCCATGACAGATGACATCTGTGCCATATACACGTGTCACATTTATGTCACATTTATGTTAACACGCAGCCTTCGAAAGTACATTTCATACTATCTCCATTATCTTCTGTTATCTTCCCGCCTTTATCTGATCAATTAGGAGGTAGCTTTTGACCAGCTGGCCATTAGGCAAAGCGACATCTATTTACCTATTTGATAGAGGCTGGGAGAGTTGGACAATTCAAAATGGCCCCTTTCTAAACAATGACTCAAAAAATTCAGATATTAACTTTGTAGATAACTTTGTTTTCCAAAAATAAACATTTTTTTTTTTTTTTTTAAAGGACAGCTCTGTGGATCTGGATTTTTGTGAAAGACTTTTATACCGGGCTCCTTAGGCTCACAGCACAATAACGTGGCACCATTTTGCCATCTAGTGTTGCGGGGCAGTATTACCTGTGGCGGAGGCACCTTCTCGGTTTTCTCCACCTTTAGGAAAGGAAGCTTGCAAAGACACCCGCGGGAGTTCAAACAGACCTTTGGAATCCCAAGGATCCTTATTTCTTAGAAGACAGGGTTTTTGTTTGTTTGTTTGTTTGTTTGTTTCTCTTCTCCAAGCTTTCGGTCAACCACAGAACTGAGCTAAATTCAGAACATACTGCAACTGTGTCCTTCGAAATCACCCACAGGCATCTGTGGGACGATTTTCTTCTTGGTGGGAGTGGAGGGGAGGGACAGCACCCACCCAAGTGGGTCCAAGTCTCGCAGCTGCAGCAGTCGTAGAATTGAGCAGGGCTCTAGAAGTAAATCTCAGTTTATGAGGAAACAACGTAGGTTGAGGCTTACACGGGCAGCCGCGGGAGCAGTGCTGCAGGCTTCAGATCCTTGTGCTGCCACAGCTGTGGGACCTTGGCTGAGTCATTTGGCCTCTTTGTACCTCAACTCCCTCATCTGTAAAATGGGGATGATGGTACTACCCACTCGTATGGTTGTGGCTATAAATATAAAGCATACATGCTGCTGACTATTTGTTTGAATCCTTGGTCTGTGATTTAGTCCTTCTGTGAATTTAGGCAAATTTTTTAACTTCTCTGAGCCTCAGTTTCATTATTTGTGGGGAGGTCACACCTTTCGGTTATAAGCAGTGGCATACCCAGTGTTTTCGCCACCCAGAGCAGATCATTTTTTCCAATAATTTTTTATTTTTTGTTTTTATTTATTTATTTTTATTAAATGTTTTATTTAGTTTTGAGAGAGAGATAGAGACAGCATGAATAGGGGAGGGTCAGAGAGAGAGGGAGACACAGAATCTGANACCTAAGCCGAAGTTAGACGCTCAGCTGACTGAACCACCCAGATGCCCCACAACAGATCATTTTTCACACTGTCTTCCTCTATATGACAAAATCTTTTTCAGTAATAATCACGAAATGAAACGAATGATTATAGCGGCCAGCAGAGAAACACAGTGAAAACGTTTTATCTGACTTCCATTCTAGTAAAAACATAAAATAAAGATAAATATCATCATGCCAAAAAGGAAAACACGGATTCCTATTTTTCTCTGTACTAATATATGTTTTAAAGATGGGGACGCCACATGAAGACACACACCCAAACCACATGGTTCAAAGAATGATTTGTACCGAGAATGGCAGATCGAAGCATCTCAAGTGCTATTTCTTTGTGTTCGCTGTCACTGTGCTATCTGTGCTTCTGACCCACCACCGGAAAGCAGGAATCTGTAGTGGTACCGGGATTAGAGACACAGACTTCACCCAAGGTGAGCGCTCACGATATCCACCCCACGCGAACTTCTAGTAGAATTGAATGTGTGTGGCTGAGTCCACCAGGGCCAGCGGTCTACTGTATCCTTGGGGCCTCTGCGCATCATCTCCCATGCAGCAAACAATCTTTATTAACGGGTAATGCAAATGTACTCACTCGAAGCTCATGTACATATTATTTAAAACTCAACAGTGACCTTGGCAATTTTAGAACTGGACCCGATCAGATAGCTGGGGGGTGAAGGGAAGAGTATTACCACTGACGTTGTTTAGAATTACCTGGACATGTTGAGGGGCCCCTGGGTGGCTCAGTCGGTTAATTTCCACTTGATCTCGGCTCAGGTCACGATCTCATGGTTTGTGGGTTTGAGTCCTGCATCGGGCTCCATGCTGACGGTGTGGAGCCCTTGAGATTCTGTCTCCTCTCTCTGCCCCTTGCCCCTCCTCTGCTCACTCGCTCTCTCTCAAAAAAAAAAAAAAGAATTACTTGTATACTTTGATAATAAAAGCT
>NW_027527544.1:1971555-1972194 GCF_008692635.1 Crocuta crocuta | reverse complement strand
CTTGTAGCAGGCTTTATTATTGTTTTCAATTTCTCCACCAACAATGCATCCTACTTATTGCCTGCACCTGGGGCCCACGGGGCTCCCCACCCTGTCCTTGGCCCCTTTTATATGCGAAAGTTAAATGAGAAAGGCTGCCAGGGAAATCCATTCAATAGTGAATATTTAACATATCCAGTATTCTTGCTTGAGTTATCTCCTCCTTCCCCTCCTCCTACCAACCCAAAGTCCGCACTCCACCCTCCAATATGCACAAATGAATGGTTTCCAGCCTTCGGGTGAGCGGTGAATGACAAGTGTGCCAACAAATCCAGTGTTCTATGTGGTCTGATGATAAATAATCAGCAGCTTAGCCCTTCATTCGGAAACGTTGGCTTTCTCTGGATTTCCCCTCAAGACGCCTCTCAACACCAAAGGAGAAGAGTTGTTCTGAATTGTCTAGCAGTAGGGCGGGGTTCGGCCCTCCAGCCTGTTATTTGCTTCTTTGCTCTCAGATCTACTCCCAGCCCTCTGCTTCTTGCACTAGGCAGGACGACACACTCCATTCCCCCAGCTTCTGGGCAGGTTTGGGCCAGCAGGAGGCGGAGACAGAGACCGGAGGGGAGAAGCCCGGCCATTTCCATTCCCTCTCTGCCTTAG
>NW_027527544.1:1971281-1971535 GCF_008692635.1 Crocuta crocuta | reverse complement strand
CAGTGCCCGCCATAGCTCTGTGTCTTATACTGAGACAAGTTTGCCTGAAAAGTTAATGAAGCTTAAGCCCCAGGGCCTCTCACTCACGCACGCCCCTTCCAGGGCCCTGTGTGTATAATTTTCAACTGCTTTTTTTGAAAGATAATTTACACCCCATAAAAATCACCCGTTGTAAGTATACGGTTCAATGGTTTTTAGTAAATGCATCAAGTTGTGCAACTGTCACCACAATCCAATTTTAGAATATTTCTTAT
>NW_027527544.1:1958464-1970957 GCF_008692635.1 Crocuta crocuta | reverse complement strand
CCACCAATCTGCTTCCCGTGTCTATGAATTTGCCAGTTCTGGACATTCCATATCAATGGCATCGTATAGTAAGTGGGTGACTGGTTTCCTTCACTGAGCGCTAGGTCTTTGAGGTTCATCCATGCTGTAACACGTGTCAACTTCATTCCTTCTTATGGCCAAATAATATTCCATTGTACGGATAGTCCTCGTTTCCTTTGTACAGTCACCAGTTGCTGGACTTGAGTGTAATTCTGGATTTGTAGCTTTGCCTTCTTTATCTTAAAAAGGGTTCTCCAGATTGCCTATGCGTTGGGCCCCCCAAAACCTAGAGCTGCCCGTGCCTCTGTGGCTACAGTCCTGTGGCAGGCGGTCTGTAAGGGGGCCCCCCATGATCCTGTGTACCAAGTGTCCCCCTTTTAATGACTAGGATGTGGCTAAAGTGTTGGGATGCGGTCACAAAAAGACTGTGACTTCCATCTTGCTCTCCCTTGCTCATATACTCTTTCTCTCAGAGCTCTTGCTCTACGGGGAGTGAGGGCGCCATGTTGGACATAGCTCTTTGGGGAGGCCCACGTGGCAAGGAACTGATGTCTCCAACCAGGAGCCAGCGAAGACTTGAGATCTGTCAACGTCCGTGTGAATGAGCTTGGAAGCGGATCCTTTCCAGTTGAGCCTTGAGATGACTGCAGCCCCAGCTGACGCCTTGATCTCAGCCTTGTCAGAGACCCTGAACCAGAACCACCCAACTAAGCTGCTCCCAAGTTCTGGAGCTGCAGAGACTGTAAGGCGATCATCTTGTTGTCTACAGCTGCTAAGTGTGGGGGATAGCTTGTCACTTACAAATATAAGCACCCCCGCTGGCAGCCTTCAGTGTGTCCCTAGCTCCTGCCATATGGACATGGCTTCTGGTTTCTGGGAACACCACCTTCTCCCATGTCCCCCTAGTCCTACGGGCATAGCAAGTTCCTGCTGTGGCTAATCTCCGCGTGGCCTACGGGCCCTTCCTTGACTTCTTATCCCTCTCTGACCCATGTAACCAGCTGCTGGTATTAATCCCCCTGCGTTCTAAATACCTAGAGTGGTTTCTGTTTCTAGCATTGCAGGGTAAAGCAGTTCATCTTCTATGACATGCAGCCTCACTTGAGCCTTCACAAGTCTGTTTAGAGAAAGAAAAAAATTAGCGTGGGACCAAGAGTCTTGTAGGTCCTAGAATCAGTCTTCGGAAGGAAAATAGGTTAAGACAGAAAGCCACCCGCTGAGCTCCCAGATAGCACAGCAGCAGTTCTGAAAGGTGATGACAGGGTGACTGAGCGGCCCTTCTCACCATTCTCGTCCCTCCGCGGTGAGCATTCGCAAGCAGGGAGAACGGGTGTGTGAGCGAGAGCGGGTGTTGTCCAATGGCAGCCGCCATACTTGGGATTCCTCTTTGCAGAGGATCCCCGGGGCCACAGCAGGGTGAGGGGCGGGGGCTGCAGGAGGGGTGGCCGGTGATTGTGAGCAGAGAGCCAAGCCCACGTCCTCTGGGACTTGGCCAGTCGCACTGAGGGCTCCTCACTGCTTAGGTCAGAGCCCGGCTGCTCTGGGAATGCAGTTCAGCCCCTAACACGGTGAGGAAGTTTCTACAGACTGCTGGAGGGCTGCGGTGCATCAGCAAGCGCGGTGCATTCTTTCCCCTGCTGGACCAAGGGGCTGCTCTTTCCCAGCCCAGCCTGGGAAAATAGAAGAGAAGCCCCTGGGCTTGGTTCCTCATCTTTCAAGCTGTTGCTTGGTCGGGAGAAGGGGCTGTTGGCTGGGGAACCCTTTTTTCCGGGGAACTTGTTGCATCCAGCACCCAGCATTGTTATTGCCTTTGTGGGTGGGGCCAAAGAGTAAACCGAACCACGAAGATAGCCCCTGGCGTTTTTGGTCCCTTAGGGGCTTCCTGTTCTGTGCAACCAGCTATCATTCTTCATTACCCCCTGTAGCCCATGATTCTCTCTCCCCTGCATCGGGCACCTTCTCCCTTTCTCCCGTGTTATTTCATGGACCAGCACCTTCAAACCACCCCCTCCCCAGCACTGCTGAGGAATTGGCAGCTTCCTCTGACACAAGTGGGCTCAGCAGCAATCCGCGCTCGGCGACGTGATGAATTGCCTCGAGTCACCACCATGCCCCTCTCAGCAGCGCAGACACCCAGTTGACAGAAGGAAAGAGAGGATGCTGGCAATAGGCGAGTCTGGTATCAGAAACCCTACGCGGAGTTTGTTTCTGAGCATGCAGTCTAGACAGAGAGAAAGGGTGGACAAAGGAGGGAAATCAGGAATAAAATGCCTAGGAGGATTCTAAGATTGATTTCACTCGAGCTGCAACTGTCAGCTGTTTGGGGATCTGGGTCAAGGCCTCCTCCAGAGCTGGAGAGAAGTTAGAGAACAATGGCTCGTAAGAAAGACAGTTCTCTACAGACCATTGTGGCTTTCTCTTGCTGGAATAGATTTCACCGAGCAATTCAGTATTGACTCTCATCATTTACACCTTCATTAAATATTAATTTGATACCCTGTAATTGTTCATTACTTTTCAATCTGGGCTGGATTGTATGAGACACTGGGCTGATTTGCTCTCCTCTTGCTTGGGCTCCTGGTCTCTTTGGGAATGTCATCACCCAAGGCTGTTGGGCACCGGGCTCGGATCCAAAGCAGGGTACAAGCTCCAAAGCAAGGGAGTCACTCATTGCCCACGGTGTGTTTGATGGTTATTACTCGTGTGATGATGGGGAGGAACGTACATTATGCAGCCTCTCAGGGCTCCGCTGGTGAATTACAGATCACTTTGTCCTTTAGCCTGTTAGCACATCCATAAATTACAGCACAGCCTGGGCAGAACTCATATGGAAAACTACCATTTTAGAAAATCTTTTCTAGCGCCTTTAATTTGGGGACCACAAATCAATTAGGTTACAAGTCACCGTAAACACTCAGTGAGTTGAGAAACAAGAACCACCTCCCTGTTGTGGATGAAGAAGATTTGAGGACAAGTAGGGGTGGACGTAGAAAGGGACTTGGGGTGGGGGGAGGTTCCGCTCCTGCCCCCCCCCAGGGGCAACTTATTGTTGCACATTTTGTCAGGCACATTAGAGGAAAACCGGGTTCAGTTTCTATTGAGATATTTGAAGAGGAGAGAGCTTCCTCAATATATTGGTTACAATGCTTTGGGCTGCATACAACGAAATACCCAACTAAAGCAACTAAAGTTGCTTCAATTTCAGGATCCTTATTTCATATACAAAAAAATCTAGGTGTTGGTTCAGGGGTTCCTTAGTTCACTGAGGACCCAGATCCCCTCCACCTTTCTGCTCTGTCCTCTTCAGGGTATTAGCTGGGTACTTAAGCCCGTCCCTGCCCCCCAGGGTTGCAAAGTGGCTGTCAGGGTCCCAGGCATTGAATGGAAACACAATAGTGTCCAGCTCAAGAGGGAAGATGTTTCTACCCATGAGGGATTTTTTTGTAAGGGAGGAAGGCTTCCCCAGCAGCCCCTTCCTCAGTTCTCATTGGCCAGAATCTGGTCACGTGCCCATGCCTTACCTGCAAGGGAGGCTGGAAAGCAGGAAGGTGGCATTTTCCATCTGAGATGGGAGGTTCTCTGCTGTCAGGAAAGGAGATGGAAATGGCCTTTGTGATTATCATCAGCAGTGTCTTCCATGCTCAGATTCAATTTTTACTGAGTTCTTAGGCACATGTTGAGCACACTGTTAGGCACAATAAATCACCTTCTGGGGTCTTAGAAGCCACTTGTTCGTCTATCTATCTCTGCAGCCCTCGAGCTGTTCATTGGCAAACAAGACCACCACCCAACTGACCCTCGTAACCAAGTGAACTGAAAAGCGGTATTAAAAAGAACGACTAAAACATCATTATCAACATGGGTTCAAACAATCTGCATCACTGAGACTTGGATTTTCTTTGTTTCCGGTGGAGGGTTCACAAGGACACCGAACGGACCACTCAGAACATCCGGAGTAAGAGCCACACACTAAAGGGTCTGAATTCTTATTCTTTCAAGTTAGGTAGGAACCAACATTGGCCGCAGATACAGGCTCACTATCAGGAATGGCTCAGCAGTAAAGGGTCCCAATACTGCCGCGTTCCAGTTTATTAGCTTAGGTCAAACCCCACTGAGAATACATTGCCGTTCACCTGTGTTTTGCATCGGAGTTTCTGTCAACAAGTAATCAAGTCTCTCCAGATGTTTCACTTGCTCTAACAAAGCTACTGTCACAAACAATAATGCACAGATGTTCCCTTTGAAAAGCAGATTAAAAATGTTTTTGTTAATGTTTTTGAGTTATCAAATGAATTGCAAAGACTGTGAATTCAAAATTGGTCTCAGGAATATGTACTTGAAACAGGGTTTTTAAAAAATTAATTATCTGTCACCTCTTTGGGAAAGATTAATCGAACTTCAACAAATAGCTAAACCCGGTGTTTTGGGGGCAACATTCAAATGGTTCGAGATTATGGAATTTTCTCTTCAGAGAAGGATTTTATTTCTGTTTGTTCCGTTTTCTTTCTCTAGCTTCAGTTTCCCTTACTGCACTTCACGTGGGGTCTCTTTGCTCTTGTGCTTTGAGTCTGAGTCTGGAATGGTTTTTTCTTTTTTAATTTTTTAATGTTTATTTATTTTTGAAGGAGGGAGAGAGAGAGAGGCAGAGAGAGAGGGAGACACAGAATCTGAAACAGGCTCTAGGCTCCGAGCTGTCAGCACGACGGCCGTTGCGAGGCTCGAACCCACAGACCGTGAGATCATCACCTGAGCCGAAGTTGGACGCTTAACCGACTAAGCCACCCAGGTGCTCCTGGAATGGTTTTTATCTTCATTTGCTAATTCGCCTCTAAGTCCCCAAAGTTCTTTGAACACCCTCCTGTTGGTTAGCTGTAGTATTTTAGAGCCTTGCCATTTCTGATTTATGTGGTTCTTTGATAGCCTGATCGTTTTCTTAGTTTCTTTTAATCTCATTTTGTATTACTGCACACGAGGTCCCGTTGTTTTTCTGCTGTGCCTTCATTATCTGTTGGTGTGTTATTTGTTTCATCTCTCTTTTTACTTATAATACCATTGTAAAGGGTTTGCTCACGATCTGATCCTATTGCTCATGTTTAAATGAGGCAGGTTGTTCCCTGCTTTTACGAGAAAGACCCTGACAAGGGGATGGGCAAACCAGAGCTGGTCTCCCCTAGCTTGCATGCTCCACGGCTCCTTCTCTGCTTTGACTTGGAAGCAAGGCTTTCATGCTGTGCTATCACTGTGAAATTAATATTTCTTTAACTTGAGAGAGAGAGAGAGAGCGCACATGAGCTGGGTAAAGGGGCAGAGGGAGAGGGAGAGAGAATCCCAAGTAGGCTCCACACTGAGTGTGGAGCCCGATGTGAGGCTCTATCCCGAAACCCAGGGATCATGACCGGAGCCGAAATCAGGAGACGGATGCTCAACTGACTGAGCCACCCAGGCGCCCTCACCTAGAAACTTCTTAAGAATTTGTGAACAAGGGGCCCTGGGTTTTCATTTTACACTGTGCTGTGCAAATGATGTCACTGGTCCTGCTGAGGAGTATTGAAAACATGGCCTTTGTGTGTAGCCCCTTGCACGGCTCTGAAGGCGGCCCCTCTGGACCGTTCCTGGCTGCTGTGTGAAACTTCTCTCCCTCCCACCAGAGTTTCCGGCTTGCTCCGTTTGGATTCCACTCCCAACAAGAATTTTTTTTTTTTTTCCTCAGGAAGGGTCTCCATTCTTCCGGATGGGGGATATTATAGGGTATTTCTGACATTCTTGCAGGCTTACTTCACCGTAGTACCCTTCGACCTTCCTGCAGCCTCTGAGTGGTCCTTCCCAGGCTTCCCTGCAAATGGAAAACTCTGAAGACGTCGTTCAGCGTTGTGCTAGATCTACTTACTGAACATTCCACTCAAAGTAGAACCCTTCTACAGAAGCATTTGTTGGCAATTTCAGTGTTCTAAGTCTCTTAGGATGATGAGAACGCCCCACTATCCTGACTCCATTTCGCCGCACAGCTACTAAACCCATAGGGATCCTGCTGCTGTCAGGGGTTGGAGCCACCCACGTGTCTTCTGGAGTTCTGGGCACGCTGTCACTTACTTTTGTTGAAGATGCTGTCCGTGGTGTGTGTCTTTCGCTATCCTAGCTTCTTTTTTTTTAAGGGTTTTGGAGAGATTGAAAAAGTACGTTGCCATCATGATCTTACCTCAACTGGGAGCCATATAAGAAGCTTTAGATTTGATGCTCTTAATTCACAATCATTAACCATTAGCTGAATACCATGTAAAATTTCCAAAGACCACTTTCTGTGACTGTTCTTATCCAGGCACGTATTATCTCAGAGGCTGAAGTACAAAATAGGAGGAGAAGTGGTGTCATTGTCATCAGCAGGGTGCATGGGGTCTCATTTAAGCAATGAATATTAAACTGACTTTAACATTTGGCAAAAAGTAAAACTTCACAAAATGAGTAAAGTTCTATGCATTAGTCTTGTGAGCGGGGAACATAAATATGGCCATTACATTCTTCAAATCTCGCAAAGTAGTAAACTCTGGGATAATTAGAGCATGAGAGTTACCCAATCAACAACTTCATTCATTTGTTAGATATATGTGAAATCTACCACGTGCCAGAGATGTTTTGATGAGACGACAGAGCCCCTGTTTATTGGAAGCAAGGCAGGCAGCCTCTGAAGTTCTCAGAAAATGTGATGGGTGCTCAAATAAGGACCAGAAGCGGGAAACTTGGGCCTGTTTAGGAGGTCAGAGAAGGCTTGATCTCACACTCTGAATTTGGCTCCTGCTGTTTTCCAAAGGCAAGCTGCCCTCCTAACTGAATGACGTCAATGCTTGTCAAGTCTTTATGATTCTACTTATCAGTTAAGCCTTGCTTCCTGAAAAATATTTTGTAATGACATTTTTTTTTTGAATTCTGAAGTCCATACCACACTATCTCGTATTTGTCCATATATTATTGGAGAATTATTCTACGCTTGTTTTGTCTTCAAGTACTGCTGTGTATATTTCTNAATAGCAGCCATATCTTCGCTTGCCTTTTATCTCTGTAATATCTAATGTGATACTGGGCACACAATAGACATTTCATAAATGCTTGTTAAAAAAAAGGGACGAATAAGTGAGTAAATGAGATTATAGATGCCATTGGCTGCAAACTGAAACATAAGATATGTTTATGTTTGGTTTTGTTTGGTTTGCTACACGAAACTCGATAAGACTGGTTATACATTCTTCCAAATATAAATGAATGGAGCTGCTTTGGAAACTTTGATGATACCACTACATTGGCTTTCTTCTGCGAGGCAGATAAGGATCCTGGTGCTAATACAAAATGTATCTTCGAGTGACATAAAGCTCTTAGTTCCAAGTACACAGCTCGTAGAACAGACAGTGGAATCGTGTGGTGGGAAGAACATAAGCTTTGGACTGAGGGACAGCTAGAGTCAAATGTCATTCACCAGCTGGGTGGGCCCAGGGAGATTAATGGACATCACCCAATCTGCATGTCTCCACATATATTTTGCATACAATTACAGGTCTACATTCTTGATATGCGCTCGACAGGGCCCAATAGAATAGGTTCACGAGCCTCAACATTGTATATCAATTGATACTATAAGCTTTGCATCTATGTTCTAAAATTGGGTCAGTGCCCTCAAAGTTTCTACAGCTATGGGACCGATTTGGAGAATAAGTCTTTAGCTTCCTGTTGCGTAGACAAGATCTTTTTCATCCCAAGCGCCAGTCATGTACAATTAGAATATTGTTTGAAAATTATAACATCTGAAACTTAAGAAAAAAACTCAATCAGGCCTAATTCTTAAACTTGTCATACAGGCACGGTGGTAATAATAGGCTGAGAACTACAGAATTTTGTAGTGAGCTCCATATAAAAAGAAACAAAAACAAAGACCTCTTTCTACCATGCCAGTGGAGCACCTCAGCCTATGATTAGAGAAAGAGGTCAGACTCAATTCATTATTTGTTTGCCACCATTGTGCCAATACAGTGTCTCTGCTGGTGTCAAGTTCACAAGACTAAGGACAGGGAAATATTTAATAAAGCCATGAGTCTCTTTATATTTCAACCGTTTTCTTGTAAGCCTTCAAAGCTCATGAGAATGTTTAAATATGTTGACCAGAAAGAGAAAAAAAAAAGACAGTTCTAAGAACTCTTATTCTGTTGACTACCCTACGTTTCATCCCTGCTACCAAAACCTCAAGTTCACGTCAAACCGAGAGCTCACAAATTTCATTCATAGCTGTGGAAGACAAACCAAACATCCCCCTTCTGCTGGACAGCTCAACACAATGAAAAACAGCAACACGTGGATGATGGAATCACAGGAGATGGAATCTCCAGCAAACAGGAGAAATGACCTTTATTTTTATTTTTTTTAAGAAAACGTCTGCTCTCCATTTCTCCTCCAAAGACGCGCGCATTCGTGAGTTCACACACACGTGAGCAAACACTCAATAAGTCAAGTGATAGATGCTAGAAGGTAGCATAATGCCTGGCAGTGAGGCAGTATTTGACATTTTGGACACATTTTTGTAATTAAGTACGTAGTCAGTTTTTGTATGTATTCTTAGGTGTTGTTGAGAAAAATATCTATTCACAAGTCATTGGACTCAATTCTACACATTCCATTAGATGCAGCTTGTGGATTGTACTGTTTGACTCCCCTATGCACTAAGTTCTCTTCTTCATCTACATCTTTCTGAAAAATATTTGCTAAAATTCCAGCTCAGTGTGGAGTCTTACATTTGTCTATGCAATATTACTGACTTTTTGTCTTAATATATTTTAAAGATCTATTTTTGTCTAGCTTATGACTGTTATCTATTCCCATTCTATTATTTTACTATCTAATGAGCTACTTAATCTCAAATAATGCTTTTTGATTTAAAGATTATTTCATCTGATATAAATATTGCTATTTCTGATTTCTTTTTGTTATTCTTTAGTTTGTATGTCTATCTTCTTTATCCCTTTCCTTTCGGCCCCTTTCTGACGAATTCAAGGAGTTTTTCTGGATTTAAAAAAATCTAAGACAGGAAACTATTTTATAACTTTCGAATTCATGTATATTCTTGTGGTTACTTCCCTTGCACCATGCCTTCTCTGGGTTTTCTGATTTTTTTTAATTGATCTTTTAAGAAAATATTTTTTAAAAATTGCTTCCTTAAAATAATAAAAAATAAAGATAAAAATTGCTTCCTCTTTTTGTTTTCTGGTTTGGAAGTTGTTATTCCATTTCTACTTTTATTTTATTTTATTTTTTACATTTTTTTACTTTTGAGAGACAGAGACAGAGCACAGAGACAGGGGCAGAGAGAGAGGGAGACACAGAATCTGAAGCGGGCTCCAGGTTCTGAGCTGTCAGCACAGACCCTAAAGCGGGACTTGAACCCACGAACCACGAGATGATGACCTGAGCTGACGCTGGATGCTTAACCAACTGAGCCACCCGGGCACCCCTATTATTCCAGTTCTATTCTTTTATCGGGCACCCTTACATGCTTAACATGCACATTTGACCTAAAACGTTAGTATCTCTATTCTCGTCCTGAACAAGAGAAGACTTCAGAACACAAAGTCCAAGCATAACCCTCCCATCATCCACGTTTTTGTTGTCTAGTAGTTAGTGGCCCATTGTTTTTAATTTTCTATCACTTATCATTATTATGGGTTCCAGAGTTAACACTTGCCTAGATCTGAATGCCACGTTGAGCAACGGCGGCTCACATTGCCTCTTACATCTCGCTTCTTCCTTCTGGGTCGTCTCCTTATTAAAGTATTTTCTCTAGAGTGTTTTCAACAAAGGTCCATAAGTGGTCAACATTCTCCTTCTTGTTCTTCTAAAAATGGCTTTCTTTTGACTCAAACTGGAATGCAAATCTAGCTGAGAACAGAATTGAGGTTAACAGTTGAAAATAGTATTCCATTGTCTTTTGACATTATTGTTGTTGATGAGCAGTCTGTTTTCAGTCTAATTTTTGTTCCTTGGTCTTGTTCCCCTAATTACAACTTCCTCCTTGTTTTTCATATTTTGCAGGTTCACGGTGATCGTCTCTACCCCATTCTCTCTCATCTCACCTTCTGGAACTCTTATTAGGTATTTGTTGGACCTTCTCATTCTTGCCTCTGTGTTTCTTAATCTCTCTGCCCTGTTTTCCACCGCTTCGTCTCTCTTTGATGAATTATGAATCATTTTCACAGGTTTGTTTCCAGCTGGGTATAACATAAGCCACTGAGTTTTTAATTTTAATGATTCTATTTTTCATTTTCTTTTTAAAAATACCTCTCCTTTTTCTTTTTCTTTCATTAGAGTTTTGACTCCTCCTTTTATCATTTTAAAGTGTCTCATTTGAGGGGTGCCTGGGTGGCTCAGTCCACTAAGCATCTGACTCTGGATTTCAGCTCAGATCATGATCTCATAGTTTGTGAGATCGAGCCCTGCATCAGGCTCTGTGCTGACAGCATGGAGCCTGCTTGGGATTCTCTCTGTCTGCTCCTCCCCCCTTTTCTCTCTCTCTCTCTCTCTCTCTGTCTGTCTGTCTCTTTCTCTCTCAAAATAAGTAAATAAACATTTTTTTAAAAGTGTCTCATTTGAAGTCTCATTTTATTCATAAAACTTACAAATCAAAACAACATATTCCTCCCTCAGCAAGTAACTTCATTTATTAGTTTCCTCTGTATCCTCACAGGGTTTCTTCACACAAATATAAGAATTAAAAAAATCTTTAATGTTTATTTATTTTTGAGAGAGAGAAAAACAGAGCATGAACAGGGGAGGGGCAGAGAGAGAAGGAGACATAGAATCCAAAGCAGGCTCCAGGCTCTGAGCTCTCAGCACAGAGCTCGATGCGAGGCTCGAACTCACGAACCATGAGATCATGACCTGAGCCGAAGCCTGATGCTCAACCAACTAAGCCACCCAGGCACCCCAAATATAAGAAATTTTGAATATATATTGTGATTTTCTCTGTTTCTTCCCATAGGGTAGCATCATATACTATGTAAACCGTGTCCTGTTTTACTTTGTGCACTGAAAAACATGACCTCATTCTTTTTTGTGATGGCATAGCATTCCATTGTGTGAGTACACCATGCTTAATTTAACCAGTACCCTGCCCTGGGGTTGTACAGGCTTTTACTCTTGCAGATAATACTGGAGTGGATAACTTGTTATTTTGCATGCACTCAGGCATATCTATGGGATCGAGTCACAGACTGGGATGGCTGGGTCAAAGGGTAACTATATTTCTATTTTTTTAATGTTTATTTTAAGAGAGGGAGGAGGAGCAGAGAGCAAGGGAGACACAGAATCCGAAGCAGGCTCTGGCCTCTGAGCTGTCGGCACAGAGCCAGACAGGGCCCGAACTCAAGGACTGCGAGATCCTGACCTGAGCTCAAGTTGGACGCTTAACCGACTGAACCATCCAGGTGCCACTCTAATTTTGGTAGATAAAATCCAATTGTTCTGCATAGAGAACATTCTGTGCTCCATCAAAAATGCACGAAACTGCCTGATTCTCTACAATCTCAAGAACGAAGTGTATGTCAAACTTCTTGTAATATTTGTAACACACCTCACATGTAGTCTCTTTCAGAGTATTACATTCTTTCCGGTTCTCAGTATCCCTTGCAGGTTGTCTGTGGACTTCTCCCTCATTGAGGATCATTTCTCCTCATGTTCAGAATTTGTGTTAGTGAGCACCTCGTCACCAGAGATTTTCTTCCCCCTTTTTCCGGTTATCCATTGCTACACATTACTCCAAAGCACAGTGGTGTCAAATGACTAGTTTATGTTGCTCACGATTCTGCTGGTCAGAAACTCAGAAAGGGCTTGACCGGGCAGTTCTTGCTTGAGTTCTTTCATGTTGTTGCAATCCGATGCTACCTGGGCCTGGAGTCATCTGAAGGCTGTACTGGGCTAGGCATCCAAGATGGCTCACTAGGCATCCAAGACGGCAGTTGATTCTGGCTGTCAGCCAACAGCTCAGCTGACAAATCGGAGGGAGCACCTACATGTGACTCTCCAGCATGGCAACCTCAGGATGGAGATACTTCTTTATGGGGTGGCTTAGGGCTCTAGCCTGAATATTTCAGCAAACGAGGTGGTAGCTTCGAGGCCTCTTAAAGCCTAGCCTCAGAAATCATGTAGCGTCACGTCAGCTGTGTTCTGTTACTCAAAGGAGTCACAGGTCTTCTTGGATTCAGTGAAGAAGCATAGAGCCCACCCTTCAGTGGAATATCAAGAATATTTTTTAAACCATCACTATTCCTGAGGTCCCATGTATCCTGGATGGTGGAAGAATCCCTACGGGACGTTTGCCTTTCCCTCCGCCAGGTGGCTCAGAGGTTTTGTTGGTCTGGAACCAATTTTTACATTGCTTTCTCAGTTTAGGGTTTCTCATACCATATGGGGAGTGAAAATCCATTCTCTGCATGCATTTGTG
>NW_027527544.1:1944385-1958251 GCF_008692635.1 Crocuta crocuta | reverse complement strand
CACAGGCAGAGAAGTCCTTCCTGATAAATCCTTGGACTAATAGGGAAAGTTTTTTTCTGGTCCAACTTCACTGAGGGGACAGCTCTTTTGGAACTCTGGCTTTATGAAATGAAATAAATTTGACTTGCTTGCATGGTAACAAAGTCACATCTTTTGTCCCTATATGGCCATTAAACCCCAATGCTTGGCCCTAAGGACCTGTGTCTGGGTCTGAGGCTGCACCCTATCCCATCCCAAACTCACGGGGCCTTGCTTTTGATTCCTTTTAATTTTGCACTCATAGGGATTTGCTTTCCTTTATTTTGAACTAAGCTATATATTTGAAAGTTATCATATAGTCTATCCAGCATCTCTATGTGTTTGTAGTGGAAGGATCATCTATAGTAAATCAGTCAAAGATGGTTCCAGAAGCCCCCAGTTCTCAAACAGTTTTTGAGAGTGAAAAAAAGAGAATTATTGAATGATTATCCTGGAAGGTAAGTTTGAGAGGGCATTGTTAGTGGGCAAGAAGAAATGTTTTCCCTTCACTGGCATGCCTTTCTGTAAGGGCATCTCTTTCTTATTTTCTGATCTAGATCCGTGGGAAGATGCCATTTTAGCCAACCTCAAATGGCAGCCGAAGCATGGGTAGTCACTGCCTTTTTGCCATCCAGCACAGCTATTCTTCTTGTCGTAGATTTGGCAGGATAATCAATAGGACCCAAATGACAATCAATTTCATGTGATTGCACTTGGTTTCCCATCGATTTCAATGCTGACTCTATGGCAGAATAATGAGGGAAAGCTGATGCCAATCATTGCCTGTGAATGCCACTGCACATCTTTCTAGGTGACTGAACAGCATCAAAGAAATGGGGAGAGAGAGACGTGCTGGCAAAAAGACAGAGAGAGGACAGAGCAAGCTTCAATGATGAAGATGAAGAAAACGATGTTAATAGAGATGTGAAAAGGAAAGCTTGAATTATGACAGTCTTCTGATCCAGAACACCACTGAAAAATCTGGGGTTCATACAGTAGAGGAAAAAATCAGCCTCAGGGCCATTGAGCTGGAAGAAGATTCCAAGGTACGTTTCCCTAACAATCATGATGTTTAACAGCTTCATCTTCGTGAGGAAATCTTGGTTGTAAGTTTGCACTTGGAAATGATTAGTCTAATCACTGTTTGATCATCAGATGTCATTTTCTGGAAGCCAAGAACCACATTTTTATTTACCCACAAAGTACTCAACCATCCTCCACCATATGGATTCTCAATGAATAATTGATGGAAATATAGATTGTACCTTTTATGGATACCTTTTTCTAATCTGTGGACCTAATAATGTATTGTTAGTATTCTCCAGAGTTCTTTCAATGTTGACATTCTAGTTTGACATATGACAGAGCCATCACACCAAGCGAATGATCGCAGTAGATGCTAATGAGGAGGCAAAGTTAACAATACAGTAAGACACATTTAACTTAGATCTCTTTGAAGGCATAAACTCTACTCCACTCCAGTGTTATTGATCTCTGCCTTTGGCAAAAGTCTTCTGCAGAGTATATTTTCAAATGCTATTTCTATTTTTTTGAGAAGAAAGTGTATTCACAGTAGCCCAAAGTTCAAGTAATATGGAAAGACATGCATTAAACCCTATCCCTCTTACCTCTGTCTCTATCCACTTCTGTCTCTTCTGCCCCCTTTTGGTAATCAGTCATAGTAGTTTATCGGGTTCCAGTGCTTCCTTACACAAATAACAAGAAAATATGAATAATTATTCTTATATTCTCCATTTCTCATCCAAAAGGAGGTATACCACAGATGATGTTCTGTCCCCCTTTTCACTGGGTTTACCCTAGACCTTTTTTCCATATTGGTACCTCGAGAAGAATATGTCCATTCTATTTTAGCAATTGCATAGCATTCCATAGTGTGGATATGGCAAAGTTTATTCAGTCTCCTATGAATGGACAATTGAGTTGTGCCCAATCTTTTGCAATGACGAATAGTGCTGCAATGAATGATCATGAACATGTGTCATTTCTTACATGTCGCAGGTGTGTCTGGGCAATAGGTTCAAAAGATAAACACATTCATAATTCTGACAGTGTTGATTTGCCCTCCATTCGGGTCATAACATTTGCATTTCCACATGTAACATATGAGAGGATACCTCCTGCCCCATACGTCGTCAAGAGACTGTGTTGTGATGTGTGCAGATTTTTGCCAATCCGAGCTGAGAAATGATGCCTCAGTGAAATTTTAACTTACATTGCTATAATTAGGACTGAGGTTGGGTATCTTTTTAGATGTTTTAGGGGCCATTTATATTGTTTAGTGTGTGTGTGTGTGTGTGTGTGTGTGTGTGTGTGTGTGTGAACTGGTTCTGTACATTATTTGCCTATTCACCCATGTTTCTTAAAATGCTTTTATGTTTCTTTCTTATATGTAAGTCTCTGATTCCTTTGGAGTCTGTTTTAGGGTGCAGTCATACAATTTGGGGTATAGATCCAGCTTTATGTTGTTTTCAGATCACAACCCAGTAGTCCAAAGTGTTCATGAGCCTACCAATCAGAGGGCCATCTTTGTCTCTGATATCATGTACCTATCTGGCTTAATTTCTGGACTTCCTATTCTCTTCCATTGATTTCATTCATTATTCAAGCACCTTTTCAATTTGCTGAGACATCCTTGTATATTTTCTTTTCTGGTAGAGTGAGTGCCTTTGTATTGCTTCCCTTTTTCAGAATTTCACTGGCTACTCTTGCTTATTTTGTAGTGGATATTTCTTGTATTTTTGTTGGGAATCATTTGATCTTGGAACTTCTTTCTATAGATGTTTTTTTCCTCTTCTTGTTAAAAAATATTATAACTGAAACTGAATGCAATTGCCAAGTCTAGATGGAGGGTCTGCTTGTGAATCTAAGATGAACTTTGCATTGGTCAACATTAACCCAGCAGAAGCTTGCTCTGAAGAATTACCTTATCTTACCAAGTAAAATAAAGTAGGTGAGCCCACAGCAGTCGGAGTCCCATCCCCCCGGATTCTAAGATGAACTAATCCAGTAAGACATAAGCCTCTGGCTTCAGGTCTAACAGCTTTAAGGGAAACGGTCCAGGAGGCAGTTCTCTGGCTCTGATGGATAAAAGCTGTGAGAGATGCCATGACATTTGTGAGTGAACCCTGCACCCAGACTAGGGCAGTGTTACATGCGTCCCATAGCCTACCTTAAGCTGCTCCTTCCATAGACTGGAAAATGGTGGCCCAAGCAGCTGGGCATGGCTAGGAGGAGCCATTCATAGCACATCAGTGGAACCACAGGCATTCATCCCAGAGAAAACACACCTGGGCATACCTGCTTGGGAAGGACTGGGGTCTGGGGAGGTGACACTTGAACCAGATCTTGAAGGAAGACAGGGAATTTTATGATAGATGAGTTTGGAAAGGGCACTTCAGAGAGAGGAAACGGCCTCAAACCCCGGAAGTTCTGGGATGTAGAGTGCATTCTGGGAACGACAAGTGGTTGGCCGGGGCCTATAATGAGGCACGTAGGGGCATGGGTGGTGCCTGTGTGGGCAGATCCTGCAGTGTTCTCTATGTCAATACCTGAACTCGAACCTGAACTGCTTTCTCTAGTCTGTGGCAAGTCACTGAAGGATTCTTTATTTAGCCTGTTTTTTTATTATAAAAACTNAAAGACCACTACTACAGTTTCTTGTATATATTTCCAGAATTTTCTCTCCAGAAACACATAATTACTATGGGCATGTGTCCTTTTGAATAGGAGACTGTACTACATTGTACTCAACCTGTGTGTGTGTGTGTGTGTGTGTGTGTGTGTGTGTGTGTGTGTGTTTTCATTTAATTACCAGTCTCTTTTATAGCTGCTCTTGAAAAGCCACACCATTTTGTGTGTGGGGGGAGACATCACATTTTTCTGGATTGGTATAATGACTTTTCCCTCACAACACATACTAAATAGATGCACTCTAATGAGAATTTTGACACTACGTTTTCAGACCAAGACACATTCACCAATTTCCTTGAATAACGGTTTCTAGTCAGAGATTATCATATAGAACTCATTTGAGCTGTGCACCATGTTTGAATGAAGCTCAAGTGTTTTGTGTACGCAGACCAAGCAAGAGACCTGAAGCATTAGCCCCTCCCACGCATCCTCAGTGTTTAGTTCACATGTGCTATTTCCATGAGATCAAGCCTTTACTTCATCTCCACCATGTTTTCCTATGCTCTAACTTTACTGTTAAGAGCAGCTTCAGGGCAAGATAACCATGAGCCCATAAGAAAAGTGAAGAAAATGGCACAGAAAGCAGAATTCACTTTCCAAGGAACGTCTCTTTTGACTCCCCACTCCACCGCCCACCATCCAACTATTAAGTCTCTTCCCCTTTGGGGAAGAACACTGGACCTTCATTACATGGACACTTGCAAACTGAGTGTTTACTCCTTACATCAACTTGTTCTCATAGTTCAACCGATTTATTTTTCTATCTGCAAAACATTTTGGAGTATTTGAGGTTGGATTAGAGCACAACATAATTTTCCCAGTGAGATGAATGTAGGTAGTTTTTCATGAAACAGCTCTTCACTTAGTGGCCAGGCTTTCAGGAACAAATCAGAGTCTTAAGGGAGGATGTAGAGGGTCTCTCAGGGTGTAGATCATGGCCAAGGCCACAATAGCACACCCCAATCTCCACCAATCAGTTTACAAGTTTCCAGTTTCTAGTGTCTGCAGATACTACAGTGGCTCTAAGCAGCCATCTCTTACCGGATGGTCTAGAGTATGTTTTTTGGAAAAAAACAACCACCGCCACCAACAACAAAGGGAAATAGGAAAATCAGCAACAAATGCTGCACTGGAGATCCTTTTATACACATCTTGAAACACTTGTGCAGGCATATCTGTAGGAGAAATTTCTAAGAGTGAAATTGCGCGGTCAAGGGGTGTATGCATTTACAGCGTGAAAGCGAACGCCAAATTGTCCTTCCCAGAAGACCTACCAATTTACACTGCCATTAACATTGGACAAGAGTCCCTTCACTCTCATCAACAAGGACCATAGAGAACATTATCAGATGTGAAAAGCAGTCATTTGTCTGTTTTTATGCGTATTTCCGTAAATGTTAGTGAAGTGTCGGAATGAAGGAGAGCATTTTTCATGTACTTATGGCTATTTGCAATTCTTTTTCTTTGAACGGCCTCCTCATGCTCTTTGCCCATTTTTCCATTAACTTGTTACCCTTTCTTTTATTGAGTTGTAAGATTTAAGGGTTTTGAATAAGGGTGAGATTCAATCACATTTTAGAAAGTTCTTTTGCTATGTAGTGCCACATTGATATTACAGTTTATCACTCACTTGACTAATGTGCCCATATTTTAGTGATTTCTGACGAATCTGGATGTAGGTTTCTCTGAGGCTCTCGAAGGAGCAGGCTACCATGAAAGTATGAAGTTNAGAAGGAGCAGAGAAAATATACCTTCTGCAAATAAAATGAAAATTTGATTTGTCAGATTATTTCAACATGAGAAAATAAAAGATACACTGGCATTGTATTAATTTCTCTAAAACACTGCTTTCATTTCTCTCTGCAGGTCAGAAACATTTCTGCTTACTCTTTGGAGAATACACACTTGGTTAATGAAGGCAATTCTTTTCCTGCACTGAACTTTNGGATGCTTCTAGCATGTGGTGTGAGGTCCTTCTCAAAATTTTCTGCCACGAGATGCTTGCTTCTGGCCATTCCTTCTCCGCCCAGCCTGGAGACCCATGCCCCCCATCTATCCCTTGAATGCTGGGGTGCTCCAACCGTCAGTCCTGGACCTTCTGCTCTGGAAGGATCTTGTCCATCCACATGGTCTGCCACCAGGGACTGGAGTAGAGCCGGAACAACCTCTGAAGCCAAACTCAGGCTCGCCTGGCTGATACTCCGATGCCCTCCAGACACCCGCACCTAGCTACGTGTCTCTGAGGCGCCCACACTTCACTTGTCTAAAACCTGACTGATTGTTGTACCCTAGCCCTGATCTCGTTCCTGAGTCCTCCGTCTCCACCGGTGCCCCAGCACCCTCCCAGTCATCCAAACTAGAGATCCAGGAGTCATCCTTATACCTCATTTGTCCCCCTTCCTACATCCAATCAATTACCAGCCTCTGACAAATGTGACCCCTTTCCAACTCTCTGTGCCTTAGCTAAGGTTTGCATCATCTCTGGATAATTGTAGCCATTTTTTACTTTGTCTCTCTGACCTTAATCTCATGCCCCTCAAATCCTTCCAGAATGATCAATTTCCCCCATTCAAACCGTTTGTCAGCCCTTTGCTGGCTACAGGGTGAAGTCCCCGAGGCTCAGCCTGGTGGATGAGGCCCGTGGAACTCAGCCTCTGTCTATTCCTCGTGTTGTGTCTCTCACACAGCACAGAACACAGCGGCAGCACACAGCTGCTTATGCCCCCTGCCCACTACCCATCAGCATATACCATCATATTCCTGCCCTGCCTTCGCTTCGAATGTCTGCCTGGCATCTGATGCTTCTCCACCTTCTCTCTGCCTGGCCGCCTCTATTCATCCTTTAACAGTAGACTCAGGGTGCCCTTCCCCAGGAAGCAAAGCATTTTCTGATGTCCTCCATTTTGGTTCCCCACGCCCAGCTAGGCAACACCCATGCAAATCACTGTGGCTTCACATAGAATGCAATATTCTATCTATTTATGATATTTTTCCTTTCTTGTAGCGGGCTTCCCACTCGACTGAGAGCTCCGTGAGGTCAGGGTTCAGATTTTTTGCATCTTCAATCTGATATATATTAAGTGCCTAGTTTGTTGACTGAAAGAACATCGGTGTTTATTTCTCCTCAGTGCATAGACAATTGCAGCGATGCACGAATAAAATTGCTTAGGGTATTTCATAATCCGGCTTCTACTGCCTTATAGGAGGTATGTCTTTGTGCCTTGACATGGGGTGGAGGTTTCAGATATTGGCACGGATGCCGTGATTTATGACATATATTTGATAATTGCTTATTCGTCCCTTTGCAACTTTTCCTGGCTAGACGTCAACATGGTGTTACAGAGCAGGAGAAGCGAACTCTACACCTGTTATGAAATGAGTGGGGAATAGATTAAACTCGTGTGGCAATGGGTTGCCTTATAAACCAGATTTGTTTGCATATTGCTTCTGGGATCCCGGAGACCACAAGTTGCCACATGATGAGAGTAACCGCAAGCAGGAGCCAGAATGAACCGAGTAGCTGGGGGGATGAAGAAGACGGTAAGACTGAGGTGCAAGAGCAACGGAAAATGAAGCAGCATCACCCTGTCCTTGGGCGGCTGCTCCCGTGGCCCCCGGGTCACTCTTTCCCACCAAATGGTGACCTCAGCATCAGAGCAGACACAAAAGAAAACACTTAAGGAGATTTCATCTTGGTTTCTGGTTCTTCGTAAGGAAAGATGATAAATTCAAACTCCAGTTAACATACAGGGGGCAATGATCGGCAGTCTATCTCAAGTCACTGCCAGGGTGAGTGGCTTCTCAGGGTGACCTGGAGGTCAGCTTGTCTACTTCTGCCCCCTAGTGGTTCACTCGGAGTTACTGTTACACCTAACCTTGAGCAGTATCCGGCCTTCCTTACAGCAGAGGGGAGATGGTTTTTCCTAGAAATGAAGAAAACAGAGTATCTTTGTATACAGGCCCGTGCATTGTAAAATCGGAGTTGATGGAGTGTATTTCATATATTTTGCAACCACCCAATAACTACCTATAGGTTAACCTGTAAAGAGGTGTGTCAACTGTTTGTTTGCTTAAGTCTGGCCATGCCCTCGACAAATACTGTGGCTTCTTTATTCTGGCAGAGTGATTGGCACATTGATTTTATTACCTTCATCCTGTCTGGGATTATTAATAGTTCGTTGTTCCGCTTGATCTTCCTTCCCTGTTAATCTTGGTGAGACTGGTGGTTTGTAACCGTTTTGTAGCTGGCATTCTCAAAGAATGTAGTTTTCGTTTTACATTAATCTGAAATGGAATGTTATTGGGCAAAATACCTCTTAGGAGTATAATGAAAAGGACCCATTAATTTTCAGGGCAAGAGGGCTAATTACTCCCCTCCCCCTTAAGTCCGTATTAATTGCTAATAACTTTTTATAGAATTGAGTACATGAAGCTAATTTTGATTTCTTCTTTCCAACACATAGCATATCTGCAATCCTTGGCCAGAACAAGAAAAGTGGCTTTAGAAGGTCAGGTGCTTAATAAATATGCTTTATGATATTGCAGTTTGTAAATGAGTCAAAATGGAAAGAAACTGGGGGCTCCAAGAAGGAATGCTCATGTTTTTANTATTTCAGAGGTGATATTAAAAATATATATATATATGACAACTTATTGTTTTTTATAATTCTGTGGATTAAGAATTGAAGTAGCGGTCTTTCTGTTCCCGTAAGGTTGGCTGGGGTGGTCCATGTAAGCTGTGTTCACCCAGGGACTTTGTTGGGACTAGACTCCAAGATAACCTCTCAACCTATAAAGCTTCTCTTTTGCATGGTCTCTAGTTATTCGGTTATCCGTCCTGGGCATTGTTCCGGCCTGATAGCTGGGATCCAAGAAGGCAAAAGCAGAAGCTAATGGAATTTCTGTAAAGTTTAGGCCTAAATCAGGGACAGGGTCATTTGGACCACATGATATTGGTCAAACCAGTGTAAGGTAAAACCATTTAAAAACTATATGGAATGTCATGGTCAATTCAGTATTGAAAGACTTTTTCTGGCCTCGCAGTCCATGCTCCTGTTCTCTGTTCTTGCACAGGATTCCGTCTAGTTTCGAAGACCCTGTAAAAGTGGAATCTTCATAAAAAGTCACCATCTTCCAGTTGCAGATACATTCTCTCACTTTGATGTGCATCTGTAATTTTATATACCTCATGCGTTCTTTGTAACAGGCTACCTTTCCCATTGCTTGGGTATAGATCTCTAACAATCTGGAGAGTTCTGCGGGAACAGCAACTTTACTTGAATGAGGATGGTGGCTGAAATGAATCAGAGTTGCACAACTGGTCACATATAGTTTTTATTAGTCTTTGTAGAATTTTACAACCATCTTGCTATAGCCCTAGGGCTCTGAGAAGGCAGGAATTAGATTTCTGTGAATAGTTTTATCTTCAGTGTTTTTGCTCATTGATATGTAAGAAATAGCCACTAAAATGTTATTGCACGTTTCCTTTAAAAAAGAGAGAATGTAATGATCATTATAAAGTTATTCAGGTAACACACACACACTCACACACACACACACACACATATATATATTTTTGAGACTCTCCCTCCCACCTCCAAAAAGAGGCAATATAGCATGGTGGTGGTGACCTTGGGAAATTTGCTTAACCTTCCTGCTTCTCAGTTCATTAATCTGTAAAATAAGGATAACAAAAGAGCTTCCTAATTCATATTATTATAGTGAAGATTAAAAGAGATAATGTATATACAGCCTTTACAACAATTCCTGACATTAATGTCATCAGTGCTATTTTTAGTATTAAAATAAATTTTCATATTTGTAGCCCTGTATTCATAGCAGCC
This sequence comes from Crocuta crocuta, assembly GCF_008692635.1. NCBI lineage: Eukaryota > Metazoa > Chordata > Mammalia > Carnivora > Hyaenidae > Crocuta > Crocuta crocuta. The sequence goes on along the minus strand of NW_027527544.1, from coordinate 1,948,679 downwards.
TTATTCACAATAGCTAAGAGGTGGATGCAACCCAAATGTCCATCACCAGATGAGTGGATAAATAGAATGTGGTCTCTCCATACAATGGAACATTATTGAGCCTTCAAAAGGAGTGAAATTCTGACACCTCATGGATGAACCTTGAGGACATTATGCTGAGTGACATAAGCCACTCACAGAAAGACAAATCCTTTATGATTCCATTTGTATGAGGTATCTAAAGCAGTCACATTCAGAAAATGAAACAGAAAGAAACAGAAAGAGAATGGTTATCAGTGGCTGGGGGAAGTGAGAAATAGAGAGTTGTTTAATGGGTGCTGAGTTTCAGGTCTGCAAGAGGAAAAAGTCTGTATGTTGGAACACACAGTAATGTGAATATACTTAACACAACTGAACTGTGTACTTTCCAACAGTTAAGATAATACATTTTGTTATTTTCTTTACCATAATTAGAAAAAAAAAAAAGACGTTCTCTTCTGAACGTGAGGGAGTTTCTGGGGTGCTGGGAACATTCTATATCTTGATCTGAGTACTAGTGATAGGAATATGTTTCACTTGAGAAAATTCATCAAAACATGTTTATGATATGAGCACTTTCTGTATGTCTCTTACACTTTACTGAGAAGTTTCAAAACAGAGCTACTCCCTTCTTTCGGTGACTTGAGCTTGAGATCTCACAGCCGGGCTAAGCACATAACTGCTTGTAGAAGCAAAATTTTAAAATATTAGCATATATGGGGCACCTGGGTGGCTCAGTCAGTTGAGCGTCTGGCTCTTGATTTTGGCTCAGGTCATGATCTCATCGTTTGTGAATTTAAGTCCTGAATCGGGCTCTATGCTAACAGTGAGGGCCCTGCTTGGGATTCTCTTTCTCCTTCTCTCTGCTCCTCCCCAGCTCATGCTCTCTCCCTCTCAAAATAAATAAGTAAACATTTAAAAAATATATTAGCATAGGGGTGCCTGGGTGGCTCAGTCAGTTAAGCATCTGACTTTGTCTCAGGTGATGATCTCACAGTTTGTGCGTTCGAGCCCCGCATTGGGCTCTGTGCAGACAGTTCAGAGCCTGGAGCCTGTTTCAGATTCTGTGTCTCCCCCTCTCTCTCTGTCTCTCCCCTGCTGGCTCTCTCTCTCTCTCTCTCAAAAATAAATAAAAACATTTAAAAAATTAGCATATACGGAAATGACTACTAGGTCAAATAGAAATGACTAGTTAGCAAGCAGGTGTGTTAAGAATTCAAGGAATTTAAACATCCTTCATACATTGTTACAACCTGAATCAACTTTATGTAGGAAAAGGTGACACAATTTTTGCTAACCTGCACAAGAATTTCCCTCACTTTTTAAATCAACTCAGAAGTCAGTGGTGCAAAATATACCTTTTTCAGTGTTTAAAATTTATTATTATTATTTTTTGACTTGCTTCCCTACAGAGAAAGCAGGAGAAAGCAGGTAAAAGGGATTATTTGATTTGTGTTCAGCTGAACTGGTGATGGAGACACCTCAAACTGGGCCAAAAGCAAGAAACCATCGAAGTGGCTGCCTTCTCTCTCTCCGGCGAGAGCACCTTGTCAAGGTGGGCAGCCAGATTTCAGGAGCGCTGGCCTCGTGGCTGTGATTGTATTTCTCTTTGAAGATACAACCCCCACCCCCCACCCCCCTTGCCCGGCTGGCTCTCCAGCTGCTGGGTTCACTTCCCTCTGTGTCACACCTTCTACATCAGGCACGAGGCAGAAGATACCACTGAATTCAGATAGATGTCCCTGGTATAGCTGAGAAACTTCCATAATGATCTTACCTTTTAAGGGCAAAAGGTGTAGACTGTTTGCTTAAGGGCAACAGATATGACTGATTGACCGAGTCTCACCTTCTTGCCTGTCCAGATTGATTTTAATATATAGTTGTTTTGAACTTTAAATAATATCTCCCCCAAATCTCATGGGACTCTGTGGGAAAGGGCACATTTATCCTCATTGCTGGCCCCTGCCTGTGAAGTTATTAATGACCCTTTCTCTTTTTCCCACGAAACTTTTGGAGTTAGTCTGTGTTAGGCGGCTGGCTTGAAAGGCAGGGGGCAGGTGGTGAGTAGGTCTGGAAGAGATGTGGCGGTCACCCTTGGGCTTTCCTCGGGAGACTGTACTTTCTGTTTTTTTTTAGAANTTTCCTGGGGAAACTGTACTTTTTTTTTTTTTTAGAACCTCACTTTCAGGAGACTACAGAGATAAGCATAAGGTTGTGTTGATATTTGCGTGAAATCAGCTCTCTACTAGCCTTTGGGCTGACAGCTCAGGCTTCATCACTGTGTTTCAATTGTGATCTCGAAACCAGGCTGTGGGTGAAGAGCAGTCCAGAGAAATGGCCTGGCCCCGAGAATTCTCCTCCCAACATGGCCCAAAGGCACAAACACAACCTCAAGGATATCAGCGGGAGTCCACTTACCTAAGACTCATGAGGAAAAGCTACTGGTGGCCTGGAACACGTGATCTGAGAGAGGACTATGTGAAGGAAATTTTCAAAAATCTGGTCTTCTCATTGGTTTATATTATGATTCCCGAGCCATTGTGACTTCATTTTTGGAAATTCTCCATTGGTGGTGATGCCCAATACCTTGGCTTTATCCCTCCTTCTACTCTTTGTCACAACCACCCATCACAGGAGAACTGTCACATTAAGGAATCCCTGTTTTGAAAGTTTGAAACATTTCTTGCAATTTATTTGTTTTTCTCTCAGCATTTTAAAATTGACATGTAATTAAAATACAGTGTTATGTTAGTTTTGGGTGTACAACTTAACGTTTCAACAATTCTATACATTACTCAGTGCTCACCCCTGAGTGTAAGTGTAGTCACCAATAAATTTTGCAATTTTTTTTTTGAGAGAGAGAGCGAGCGAGCAGGGGAGGGACAGAGGGAGAGGGCGAGAAATCTCAAGCAGGCTCCACGCCTGCCATGGAGTCCAATGCAGGGCTCCATCTCAAGGCCATGAGCTCATGACCTGAGCTGAAATCAAGAGTTGGACGCTTAACTGACTGAGCCACCCAGGCACCCCTTGCAATTTACTTTTAAATTTAAAAGTTCAACAAGGCTAGAGATCGCCGAGCCTTAGCCTTACTCCAAAGCACCTGCACCCCCCAAATCTCTTCCCAATTCTTGCAATCAGAATCAAGAAGTGGACATTTGGAAGATTAATAAGCAATGTTTACTCCCAAAGATCAATATGGCAAACATAAAATTATTTGGGGGGAGGACCTATTGTGATAAAGTCCATTGATCATTTCAATCCTTGTTCAAGCTGATACAACGGCAATGATGTTATGGTCTCCCCCCATCCCCACTGCCATTTTTGTACCTATGGAAGCATGTCTTCCTAATAATAGTGGAGGTATGGAGACACCAGAATCCGGAAGGTAAAAAGAAATTAGAGAATCCTCAAACCAAATCACGATTTCCTGTATGACAAGGATCTTACGGCATACAGATTTGTTTAAACTCATAGAAACTGAAAGCAGAATGGTGGTTTCCAAGGGCAAGGGAAAGGGGGAAATGGGAGTTGCTGTTCGATGGACATAAATTTCAGTGAAGCAAGATGAATAAGTTCTAGAGCTCTGTAGAACATCATGCTTATAGATACCAATACTGTACTGCTCACTTACAATTGGTTAAGAGGGCAGATGTTATGTATTCTTACCACAATAAAAGCAGAATGAAGATTGCTGAGAGGATTAAAATTCTTAATTCAGAACAGTTTTATGGACTAAGGGCTGTTCTGGGGCAGACAGCCGGCTTTTGGACTTCCTGTCTCTTCCTCGGAAGAAGGCCCGGCACAGAGCNAAGAGTCACAGTCTCTTTTGAAATGAAATGCTATTAGGTCAAAGGAGCTGGGTGGATATAGAATCACTTGTAATGATTAATCTCCAAGTGGATGGGCTCCTCTGTATTTCCCCATTGATCATATGTGCACCCGTAGATGGGCAATGGGTATCTCCATGATTAATTTGTGTGAAACGGTACTCCTGTCTGGAGTGAGAACTCCAGCTTTGCAACGTAAGCACATTCTGGTGTTTTCGGCCGTCGTGGACACTGGGTTGGGAAGATCACAACTCTTGGAAGCCTTAGTACCTTCATCTATTGAATGAAACAATACCTTCCTGCTGAAGGTACTGGCTTAGACTTCTTGCCTGTTATTACGGGTCGGCATGCATGTCCCATAACCTGATGTTCGGTGTGGCCTGCTTCCTGAGCAAGGAAACAGAGCTTCACGCACACCTTCTCTTAGCTCCCCTCCACTTGCTCTGATT
>NW_027527544.1:1939288-1944331 GCF_008692635.1 Crocuta crocuta | reverse complement strand
AAAAAAAAAAAAAAGTGGAAATGCAAAATGCAGACTGAATTTGTTGAACCATCTTCCTGGGAGACAGAGGGGGTGAAGGAAGAAGAGCCCCCTCCCCCCAAAGGTACCTCTTCTGAATGTTCAGCCACCTTCTCCCCTCCCTCAACGGTCCCCTGCTATTTGCTTTATGACTTAACAAATGCATAAGGCCATTCTGTTTACTGCCTTCAGCGGTTTGAGCGATCCATGTGGCTTCCTCCCCTGGAGGGATCTCACAGATAAATTATTGCATACAATTACATAAAATAAATTTAAACTGGATAGGGTGAGTAGCAGGCAGGCTGGTCTTTCTGAGTGTTTCTACTGAGTTAATCCCTGGTGAAGAGGGAAAATCGCTGCATATAAATGAGATCTTGCTGCTGTCTACACCAGCTGATAAATGATACCATCTGCTGGAAAGGAATCCTCAATGCCCTCACCACTCCCCCCGCCCGCTTACAAGACTAGCCATTCTCCATTCATCATGCACTAGCTTCCATGTACCAGGGGGATGTTGGACTGGGGTGCGGTGGGAGGCTGTCACCCCACCCCGGTCACAGGGGGCTCTAGCGAATTGACTTATGCTACAAACCTGGTTCTCCAGGTGGCCAAACAGCCCACGTTTTCAGGACACCGATCATTCTTAGGGTTCAGTCTGTGACCTAAATCAGTGTTCTCAGGCTTGGCTGTACATCAGAGCCCTCCCTCCGGGAAGCCTTCACTCTCAGGTGATTGCAACGCACAGCCAAGTTTGGAAACTGGTGGCCTAAATGAGTACTTCTCAAATGTTTGTGAAGATGAATCCCTTGGAGATCCTGTTAAAATGCAGATTTGGGGCAGGGCATAAGATTCTGCATGTGTAACAAGCTCCTGGCGAAGCGTCCCCCCCTCCCCTGCTGATCTAGGCCACATTTTGTGTAGCATCGTGATCTAACTCCATGATTTTCAAACATCCTTCTGAAAGCTATGAAACTCTTTCTTCAAGTCCAATATCGCCGGAAAGCCGCATGTACACAATATGCAGAAACGGTGTGGTCCCGCCGGGGAAGGGCCAGAGCTCGTGCACAAAGCTAGTCAACCATGATTATAGCACACACACTCCTTGTGACCATGCACGCACGGACACTGTTGTTATGCTCTTCTGTATGCGGTTAGCCCTTCTTTGCAAGGGAATAACCTTGATTAGTGATTAATTGAATTTATGGAAATGTCTTCAGGGTTCTTATTTAGGGGGGAGGGTTTCAGCCTTGCTTACATAACCATAAACGGCTGGTTTCCATCCATCCACACAGCCACCCGCAGCCCACCGCCTGGCCCAGAGCCTCAGGTGGACTTCAGCTCGCATCTAAATTAACTCCTATGAGATGGTGTCAGAGACTGACTGCCCAAGCTCAAAACCAAATTCAAACATATAGTGCAAGTTGGACTGTTTAATGTCATCAACATCACCCATTTTCATTTTCTTTCTAAAATATATCATTAATTTTGTGGCGCCTGGGTGGCTCAGTCGGTTAAGCATCTGGCTTCGGCTCAGGTCATGATCTCACGGTTCGTGGGTTCGAGCCCCGCATTGGGCTCTGTGCTGACAGCCAGCTCAGAGCCTGGAGTCTGCTTCAGATTCTGTGCGTGTCTCTCTCTCTCTGACCCTCCGCTGATCACGCTGTCTCTCTTTCTCAGAAATTAAAAAAAAAATTAAAAAAATTTTAAAAATGTATCACTAATTTTGTTCATTCACACATCTGTCATCTGCCTGCTTCCATAAAAATATAGGTCACATGAGGCCAAAGCCTGCTCTGTCTTGTCACCATCGTAGCCCCATATTCAGAAGTGTGCTGGGGCACCTGGGTGGCTCAGTCGGTTGGGCGTCCAACTCCAGCTCAGGTCATGATCTCATAGCTTGTGAGTTCAAGCCCCTCGTCAGGCTCTGGGCTGACAGCCTGGAGCCTGCTTCGGACTGTGTGTCTTCCTCTCTCTCTGCCCCTCCAGTGCTTGTGCTCTGTCTCTCTCTCTTAAAAATAAACACTAAAAAATTTAAAAATAAAAAGTGTGCCTAGCATATAGTAGGTGTTCAATAAATATCTGTGAAATGATTGCTAAAGTCCATCAAAAATTCTTGTTTCTTTTAATCCAAGCCAGATGGATCTGGACCTTCCCTTGATTTGCTGTCCACTTTGGCCTCTCCGCTGCCACCACTCTGGGCTTCTATTCTTTCAGCCCAGTGGTTGTCGACAGCCAAACTCAACAGATCTGTAGTTCAGGAGACATACGTAAGCTGGCTGTCAGACGGTGGAAGTCACTAGCATATACATGGCAACTGAAGCCACAGGGATGGGTAAAACCGCCCTGGGGGAGAGCGTGCCGACAGCCCGGGCTTGAGCTCTCCTGGACTCCATCTTTAAAAAAGATTATTTCCCATGCTTTGCCATACCTCCCCAACATGCCCCACTCCCCTGCCCACAAACCTGTAAAATCAGACTATCACAAATTCCTTCAACCCTAGAATGATTTCCAGATGCTTGCTATTCTGGAGAGGACTCGACATATTCATGTATCGGTTTATTCAATGTCCTCTTAAAAATGTAACCTTTCTGGGGTGCCTGGGTGCTCAGTCGGTTAAGCGTCGACTTCGGCTCAGGTCATGATCTCACGGTTCGTGGGTTCGAGCCCTGCGTCGGGCTCTGTGCTGCCAGCCAGCTCAGAGCCTGGAGCCTGCTTCAGATTCTGTGTCTCCCTCTCTCTCTGACCCTCCCCTGCTTGCGCTGTGTGTCTCTCTCTCTCTCTCAGAAATAAATAAAACATTAAAAAAAAATTTTTAAAAATGTAACCTTTCTGCTACCAAAGAAATTACAAACAACCACGATCAACCCCGCTGCTCCATTCCTTTCACTTTACCAAGCATCATTTAAAAGAATCCTCATGAAGTAAAGGTAATAAAGGGTTAAAAATCAAGTACCAAGTCATCTACTTTTAATGATTTCTCCTCAGGGTTATGTCACCAAGAGGGGTGTGGCAGTACAGAAATGAGACCATTGCTAGATTTTTTCTTCTCAAAAGAGAGTAGACATGCACAAATGAGAAGATCTTCCAAGATAAGGAAAAATAGTTCTGATATATTTGGAACCTTGCAGCATTTGATTTTGCTGACCATAAGGGATTCTAAGTCCTAAAGAAAAATATTTGAGGAAGCGGTGCACAAAAGAAAAAAAAAAGAAAAAGCAAGCCTTGGCCAGTCATGTAAAAATGAAGATAGTGGAAAACACCAAGAATAATGACAGTGGTGTGTAAACTTACCTGTACAAAAGCCCTTTCCCTTAGTTTAGTTACTGTTCTCGGTTAGCTGTGTGTGTCATTCAGTAAGTCCCAAAGGGGAGCAAATCTAGTTGAGCCCAGCAGCCTGGAAGAGGGTCCCCAATGATCCTAGCCTGCCGGATCACACCTTCGCGGAACTCCTTCTTCTGCAGGGACTAGACTTAGTCACTGACTTCTTTTTAGAGAAATGATGGCACGTCACTTCTGAGGTTAGGCTATAAGAAAGTGGCTTCTGGGGCACCTGGGTGGCTCAGTCGGTTAAGCCTCCAACTTTGGCTCAGGTCATGATCTCATGGTTTGTGGGTTCGAGCCCCGCATCGGGCTCTGTGCTGACTGCCAGCTCAGAGCCTGGAGCCTGTTTCAGATTCTGTGTCTCCCTCTCTCTCTGACCCTCCCCTGCTCATGCTGGCTCTCTCTCTCAGAAATAAATAAAACATTTAAAAATTAAAGAAAAAAAAGAAAGTGGCTTCTGTCTTAAACATTCTCTTTTACTCCCTCTCTCTTGGATCTCTCATCTTGGGGCAGGTCAGCTGTCAAGCTCCCCTGTGGAGGGCAGAGCAACCCTATGGGAAGGCCCCTGTGACGAGGGACCAAGGTCTGTCAACAATCACCTGAATGAGGCTAGAAGTTGATTTCCCTCCCCCAAGCTGAGCCTTTAGAGGAGATCACAGCCCCAACCAATAGCTTAACTACAACTTCATGAGAGACCTTGAGAACCAGAGGCACCCATTTAAGCCACACCTGGATTCCTGATCCACAGAAACGGTGATGTTTGTTATTTGAATTGCTAAGTGATGGGGTAATTTTTAATAAATAGATAGGAAACTAGTACAACTCTATTCATAGATGTTATGTTGACCTTTTCACAATCAAGTATACCAACCTAAATTATTCTACTGAAAAGATTAGTAGCTTGCGTGATCTGCTATATACATAGAAATTAATCAACACTGCTTGAAGTCATTTTCTTCTTCACATATCCCGTGGTCTAAATCCAGTAGGTCTTCTACTGCTCTTCTCTGACTTAAATTCCATGACTCCATTGAAACATCACATAATGGGTCAAAAGGATCCAAGAACAGAGAAATGAATTCCTCCTAGCCCGGTAGCTCCCTGCGACAAACAGTACTGGGTAACAGGTCAAACTTTCTGTGCACACACTGGGTGTTTATTAGCCCACTTATGCAGGTTATCTGGAAGGTTCTCTTAGGAGACAGAGGCCACCACTTTTCCTCCTCTAAGAAACAAAAACCTGAGGATTATAACTATAAATCTAAACAAGAACCCAGGTTGGATCATACCAGTACTACTCAAGACATGAAAAGTGATTTATATTGAGGACAGTGAGAGAAGCTATGACAAATCCACATGACAAAAATAGTAATACATTAAATGGAAAACAAGACATGAGGCAAAAATACAGTGCCACAGAATTCTAGAGAAAAAAATACCAAATAAGGTTCAAGGAACAACTAAAATAAACTAAGACAATATATGTCCGTAGGACCAGTTAAGCTTTTGGCACATAGTTTAAGGACGTGGAGTTCATTCATTCGTTATTTATAAAGTAATTTGAAAACCTAAAAAGTTCTTTCTTCTTTGCTAGTCACTATGGGGATATAAAGGCAGTATTGGCATTGTCCTCTCCCTCAAGAACACTATTAAAAGATTCTAACCAACTGTGAGTGAAATTACTTACAAATGAAACAATTAGAA
>NW_027527544.1:1938511-1939184 GCF_008692635.1 Crocuta crocuta | reverse complement strand
AGGTGGAGAATACAGGTCCTGGCCACATGAAACGCTGGGAAAAAATGAAGCCACACACACTAGGAAGAACCTGAAAAATTGGATAAAAAAAAATGTGTTTAAAGAATTAGCTATACATGGGGCACCTGCGTGGCTCAGTCGGTTAAGCATCCGACTTTGGCTCAGGTCATGATCTCAAGGTTCAGGAGTTTGAGCCCTGCGTTGGGCTCTATGCTGGCAGCTCAGAGCCTGGAGCCTGCTTCGGATTCTGTGTCTCCCTCTCTCTCTGCCCTTCCCCCATGCATGCTCTGTCTCTGTCTCTCTCAAAAATGAATAAACATTTAAAAAAGTTAAAAAAACGAATTAACTATACATCTAAAGACGGAAAGATGAATCACCAAGAGACAGAAACAAAGAAACTTAAAGTTGGAGCAACAGGCTCATGAATCGTGTTCCATCAATGACCAGGGTGGAGGGTGTGGTGGGATACTAGGTGGACCTGGGATACTCAATGCCTTTAGAGTTGAACCCTTACAGGGGGTCAAGAACCATATCCTTGAGCCCACACTGAGCAATGATCTGTATCCCATGACCTTGCATAAATCCAGCGAAGGGGAAAGGAGAAAAACACCTACAGACATAACAAGCGCATACAGGTGTGCAGTCTAAATTTATACTATGTTGTATACAATTC
>NW_027527544.1:1934319-1938398 GCF_008692635.1 Crocuta crocuta | reverse complement strand
TGTATACAATTCGTCAAGCCGAGAAGCGACCATAAAATCTGGTTCTGGATCAACAAAACTTCTGGGTGCCTGGCTTAAACAAATGCAAAATCTCTCTGCAGGGACAACTCTATAACCCAGATGGCATGGTACTACCACGGCAAAACCAATCCGCTCTTTAAATGTAACATGCTATTGTGGATTGGATCCTTGAACAGCAAAAAGGCATGAGAGGAAAAACCGGTGAAATCTGCATGAAGTCCAGAGTTCAGTTAATAGCAATGTACCAGTGCCAGCGTCGGTTTCTAAATGTACGAGGGTAATGTAAGGTGTTAACATTAGGTGGACTGGCAGGAAAGTTCTGTATTGTCATTGCAACTTCTGCCTAACTCTAAAATTAGTCCAAAATCAGAAGGTATTTTCAAAAATCCTCACTGAAGAGAAGCTTACATACAAAAACGAAAAACACAAGAAAACAATCTACTATGAGTGATAGTCAGCAAATGTAACATACAAGAGGGTTAGCACCAGCAGACGTTAGATATTAGAATATCTGAAAGAAAAGATAAAGGTAGATGATTATTAAAGACAAGATGAGAAGTCAGCAGAAGGGGCCACTAAAGAAAAAGAAGAGGAAGTTGTAAAAAAGAAAATGAAAAGGACAAATAGTTAGACAAAGAGAGAGTCATACAGTGATTTAGTGAGTTGCTTTTTCATAAAGATTTAGAAAGAAGAAAAGGTGGCAGTTAATTAAAAGTATTAAAACACTCAATCCAAGAGCACTAGGCTGTTATTGCTCTGTTGTATTAGGCTTAAGATGCTTATTTTCTCCTAGTGCCTTATATGCAATTATGTCCCGGGCTGTCTGGTGTTAACCATGATTCAGCTATCCAAGAGAGGTCAGCATGCAATTATCTTTTCCAACATCTATTAAAATAGCAAGACCAAGTCCTAGGGCGTGGAGGAAATGGGGAGATGTTGGTCAAAGAGCACAAACTTTCATTTTTATAAGTTCCGGATATGTAATATGCAGCACGGTGAGTATAGTTAACAATACTGTACTGTATACTTGAATGCCTCTATGCAAGCAGATCTTAAATGTTCTCACCAAGACAATAACAAAATTGGGAATTGTGTGAAGGATGTGTTAACCAACCCTATTGTGGTGAACATTTCACAATGTATACATGTATCAGAGAGTAAATCTTGAGCTTACACAATGTTATATGTCAATTACATCTCAATAAAGCNGGAGGGAGGTGGGGAGGGAGACAAGGATCCAAAGTGGGCTCTGCATTGAAAGCAGTGAGCCTGAAGTGGGGCTCAAACTCATGGACCACGAGATCATAACCTGAGCTGAAGTCAGACACTCAACTGGCTGAGCCTCCCAGGTGCCCCAAAAAAGTCTTAATGGCAACTAAAGGGAAATGATATCACCAGGGAGAAATGATAAATGACCTCAAAATGAACAATTAGACTTATTATTAATAATAGTGAAAGGCCAGAAATACTTTCAACTACCAAGCTAGAATTGTAGTAGGCTGGGTTAAACCATCGTTCAAAACTACAAATGACATGGAGATTTTTCAAAGATTGAGATAATTTAGCACATATAAATAAACTCCTTGATAACAAACAAAACATGTACCTCAACAAAACCCCAAACTGAACCCCAAAGGATGAGATGCAAGGAATAGTGGTTAAAGAAACAAAACAGAACAAAAAACTGGTATGTGGGTAGGTAAATCAAAATAAAGTCTAAAAACAGTGACAGTCATGATTCATTTTGGGAGACAGTAGAAATACAATGTCAGGCAACAGAAGCATGGAAGTCAAGTAAGAGGTGCCTGGAATTAAAACACTCCAAGGTCTTTGTGTTATTTTCGAAGAAGATAGAGATTCTGATTAACTTTATATTTCACGGCGCCTGGGTGGTTCAGTCGGTTAAGCATCGGACTTCGGCTCAGGTCATGATCTCACAGCTCCTGAGTTCAAGCCCCACGTCAGGCTCTGTGCTGACAGCTCAGAGCCTGGAGCCTGCTTCCGATTCTGTCTCCATCTCTCTGCCCCTCCCCTGCTTGTGCTCTGTCTCCTTCTCTCTCAAATGTAAATAAACATTAAAAAAATTTAAAAACAATTATATTTCAAGTACACACATTAAGAAATTAAGATTAACCACTAAAAGAATAAACATAATGTGTCATTTCCAAAAAAAAAAGGAAGAGGCTGAGAAGAAAAATGAGAAAGAAATGTAGACAGGAAACAAACGTGTTAGAAATAAAACCAAATAGCATATATCCATAATCACAATACATAACTGAATTAAGCTTTTCAGTTGAGACTTTCTCAGATTGAGCTAAAGAGGAAAATATGCAGCTACATGCTGTTCAAGAGACACATCTAAAATATTCTACAGAAAGGATGGAAGCAGAAGGGTCTGGAGAAATACCCCTGCAAATATTCATCAAAAGAAAAGTAATTATAACACTTATAGTCATCAGGAAGGATGAACTTTAAAAGAAAAATCATAATTAGGGATAAAGAGGGTCAGTCAATAATGACGAAGCAAATACATGAAGCAAAAATTGGCAGAATCCACTGTCACAGCGGGGGATGTGAGCGCATCGTTCTCAGAACCCAATAGGGCAAACGGACAAAATGTTCCTAAGAACACAGACAGATTGAACAGTCTTCAAATTTACTACTTGAATATATTTGCAAACTTGCTCTAACTCTGCACCCTATAATCCGAAGATACACATCCCTTTCAAGCACACACAGGACAAGCCGGGCCCACATACCAGGGCACAAAGAAAGCAAGGCTCAGCAAATAAGAGAATCTTCATCTTACAAACCACGTTGTTTTGAACAAAAATGCAGCCTCAAACCTACACATTTGGAAACTTAGAAAAAACAAAACAAAACAATTCCTGTATGGTTCAGTGCATAAATCCTAAAGAAAACTGCAAAACGTCTAGAATAAAAGACAACCAAAATACAAACGAAAACAGCACTTTTTTTTTTTTTGCACGTATTAATGACCTAAGATACAACACAAAAAGTTAGAGAAAAACCCAAGGAAATTCCAGAAAGATCTTAATTCTCTCAAAGTGTTGACCTTTAAAAAAACTTTTTTTTGAAGTTTATTTTTGAGAGGGTGGGGAAGAAGCAGAGAGAGAGGGAGACACAGAATCCGAAGCAGGGTCCAGGCTCTGAGCTGTCAGCGCAGAGCCTGACGCGGGACTCAAGCCCACAAGCCGTGAGATCATGACACGAGCTGAAGTCCAACGCTTAACCGACTGAGCACCCAGGCGACCCTAAAACTGTTGACCTTTTGAAGATGAACTATCTGAAGGTGTGGGGCAGTGCCCTTTGTAAGCGCCAACGTATGTTCAGGCTAATAAACGCATATAGTTAGAATGCCATCTCCGTCCTCATTACAGGTTTTTCTACAGAGAAGAGGGGGCTTTTTAGATCTACTTCTTTGGGAACAGATCAACGCATGCTTTTACCAGTTTTTCTCTTTTAGGGACCTCATCAGAAGGAAAATACAGATCGCACATAATCTATACTGTGCCTATTGCTAAAATGTTCTTGTAATCAAGTGTAAGGATTCCACACTTTAGTACAAACCGGGGCCTGGGGATGACGGCATGGTATGGTGTCATCTCTTCTCCAGCCTGAGTTCCTTCAGTCCGGAGGAGAAAGAAGGAAGGGAAGAATACATGCTCATTAGAAACAACAAAGGAAAGAATCGATGCTCATTTCCTTTTTTTTGTTTGTTTGTTTTAATGGCATTCAGACTTGTGCAAACTGCTGAAATCTTTCTGCCTCTAGCCTGAAATAATGTGAAGCATCTATTTTTGTGGCCGACAATACATGCTATTCATGATAATTGATTTAAGTTTCTGAAATGTCCATAAAAAAAATATAACCCTTCAGCTTTTATACTGCCCGAGGCTACTTCGGTGGGGTGAGAGCGTGCATAGAGGGGTGTGTCAGTGTGGAAGGTGCCCGCTTCCAATCCCCCATGGAAGAAGATGAAATAGAAATACGCGTTTAGAAACTTACACAACAACCAAAGAACAAAACACGGCAAG
>NW_027527544.1:1918819-1934265 GCF_008692635.1 Crocuta crocuta | reverse complement strand
AAGTTGTAGTGATTCTATTTATTAATACATGTATCACAAATGCTTCACAATATCAATGCATTCTTGTTGGCATGCTAGACAGAGGCATTGTTTCTGGAGGTCTTCTAAAAATATTTTGACTTTTGTTCCCCCTTCACACTCATTTTTAAATTGATTTGGTGAGGTCCTCGATGTTTGTAATGTCGATGCAAAGAAAAAATACAGAAGGAAGTAAAATGACACAACAGCAATTAATTGGGGAGAAACAGAAGTAATATTATTTCCTTCATAGGAAGTAACAATACGGCTTGGTAACAGGATTATACAGGTGTCAACCAAGAGGCATAGGTGCACTAAACTGTCTACACATACCCAGGCATGTAACAATAAGGAGCAAGGAGGCCACCTAACGCTCGACAGTTCCCTTCGTGCATGACGCATGCTCTTTTCTCCACATGGACAATTGCTGATGTATCTCTTTACATATCTTAGGCAGCCTGAGGAAGGTAGTAAGAGCCTTAGTAAAGGGAAAACCAAACCAAAGGAGGTTAAGCCAAAAGAACAGATAGCTATCTGCTTATCTACATCAAGGGGTGTGGCATTTAGCCATCAAGATGAAGGGCTAGCAGGAGCCTTCCACACTACATGCAGGGCCCAGCCGGGCCAGTGATGGTGGGATAACCAGTCACCTACAATGAGCTGCAGTTGGACCAAGTACAGATGGAGGAACTGGCACGCATGGGGGCCTCAGGTGGGGTCCACTAGGACCGGATGCAGGGAACCCGGCTATACTCTGGCACACAGGGCTTCACAAAATGGAACGCTACACATGATGCGGGCTGGAAGGCGGAGCAGAGACTGTGTGGGCGGGTCAGGTGCACGCTGGGTGGGGGGTTAGGGAGCTCGGAACGGGCATGTTATGTACTGTGCTCTGACATCCTTTGCAAGTCTTTCAAAGATTGCTGTGGTTCCTTCTTAAATCAGGTCTCTTAGGCCCTCGTTCTTGAAAGACTACGAGAAAGGAAAGCATGTGAGTGACTCACCACGAATAAGGACTTAAAAGAAGGTGAGCGCTTCTCCATTTTGCACAAGAGCAGGGACCCTATCTCCTCCCCAGCACGTGCACCATGGAAATGAGGTTTCAGCACATGTACAGTTGCCCCCCGACCAAGTAGTTAAGGGGCCAGGCAGTACCCTTGCCCACTTGAAGAGGAGTATGTGCCCCAAAAGGGAGAACCCCGAAATTAAACACCCCCCATACGCACTCACCTTCTTACACCATCTCATACTGGTTGGCCGTGATGAACCGGGACAGACAGCAGGCCAGCAGCATGCCGATGAGCTGGTGCCAGAACGAGAAATGAGGGTCATAGTCTTAAGTCACTGAACTACACACTTCTCTGACCCCCTTGATGTAACTTTTAAAAAATGTCCATTTATTTATTTTGAGAGAAAGAGAGAGAGAGCGTGCGAACAGGCCTGTGTGCGCATGAGTGGGGGTGAGAGAGAGAGAGAGAGAGAGAGAGAGGATCCCAAGCAGGCTCCAAACTGTCGGTGCAGAGTCCCACTCGGCACTTGAACTCATGAACCCATGAGATCGTGACCTGAGCCAAAATCAAGAGTGGGACGCCCAACTGACTGAGCCACCCACGCGCTCCACCCCTGCATGTAATTTCGGGCAACTGAGGGTTTTGCATGTGAATGAGGAAAAGGGCACTAGAGAAAAGATCAGATGTGATCTCAACGGTGGGATCTGAGATTTCGGGAGTCGCGCCGCTTGGGCAGGACAGCCGGAGGCTCTAGAACTGGCCATAACATTCCACTGTAGCTTGCTCTGGCCATGTGAAAGCAACTTTTGACACATAAGCAGTATTTAAGTTTGTTCACATGTTATGGGAGTAGTGAAAACACTGAAGAACCACAGAATCTGTGAGGGGTTAACAAAAAGGCCAACATTTAATTCAAAACTGTGAACATGTGCATCGGGAAGATATCTCAACATGTATGATACCTCAGCCATACCTGGCCGACCCGATCGCAGTTCTTTCCTGGACACAAGGAGACACTATTCTTGACCAGGTGTGTTTGCCAGTAAGAAAGTCATGGCTTGTGAGAGGTGGGTGTTAGGGGAAATCAGGGATTTCTCTTAGTCTCTAACCATGTAGATATTTGAGGCCTAACCAAGCCCATCCACACTATAGGCCCAACTCTTAGGTTTTGGGGGCCCCGGAACAACAGACAGCAGGGTATCCCCCCTCCTCAGAAGACTCTGACTTGAGTAGCACACGTGGGCCTGATGAAAGCTGCTGTGACACTATCAAAACATTCTCAAGCACATCTGTTCCACGTACTTGGAACCAACATTCTCCTTCCTGACTCTGGATGGTCAGGCTCCTGTCCAAAGAATGCTGGAGTCCCTTCTCCTTAAGCAATTGGCCATTTTATTTTTTAATGGATCAGAGGTGGGAATGACCTTTACGGATAATCTGGCCCAGTGTCACTCCACGTGTGGCCCCAGGACAGCAGCGGCAGCATCACATGGGACCTTATTAGAAATGCAAATTCCCAAGACCTCACCTCAGACCTGTGGGATCACACTCTGAGGCGTGGGGCCCAGGACTGGTGTTTAAGGGGTGCCTGGGTGGCTCAGTCGGTCGAGTGTCCGACTCTTGGTTTGGGCTCGGGTCATGATCTCGTGGTTCCTGGGTTTCAGCCCCACGTTAAACTCCGTGCTCTCAGTGAGGAGCCTGCTTGGGATTCTCTCTGCTCCCACCTCTGTTCCTCCCTCTCAAAATAAATGAATAAACAAACTTAAAACATAAAGAGTTGGTGTTTAAACAAGGCTTCTGGGTGAGAGAAGGACTCAGCGCGGTCCATGTGGTTGCTCTTGTCTTACAGGCGGATCATGTGCAGCCCCAGCGGGTCCCGCTGTTGGTCAGGGAGACCCGTGACCTTGGGTAAAACCATGCTGTGAAATACAAACACTATAGCCTCGATCAGGTAAGGAAAATCCGCCACCTTACTGGGCTCACCCTTCCTCCTACCAACGCTCTGGCCAATCTCACTTTGTGCCACAAGATACAGAGTCTTGTGCACGTGCCACCAAACCACCCCAGGAACCACGGCTGTAACCTCCAGAATCCTATGGCAAATGACAAATTAAAATCCCTCCCTCATGACCGTAAGGACTTCGAACCTTGTAGCTTGTCCCTTTTCATTAGAACCGCCATTTTCCAGGACCCACGGACACCAGAACACACTTGGAATTCTTAAAACCCAGATTTCAGCCACAAAACAAGTGAGTATTTNAATATTACCGTCCCAACTTTCCACATAAAACAAGGGGCTCACCTCCATAAGTACTGATTAAGGGCAAGTTCAGGGTGGGGGAACATCCTATACTTAATAGCAGCTATTACCAGATGATTTTGGGGGTACATAACGGAAAGCCTGTTCAGCCAATGTCGTGGCCTCTTTCTCAGTGTGAGGACAAATGCTTGCTGGCCACTAGACAGAGAAGTCCATCCTTATTTATTTATAAAAAAATTTTTTTTTAATGTTTTATTTATTTCTACGAGAGAGAGAGACAGAGAGAGACAGTGTGAGCAGGGGAGGGTCAGAGAGAGAGGGAGTCACAGACTCTGAAACAGGCTCCATGCTCTGAGCTGGCAGTCAGCACAGAGCCCGACGCGGGGCTCGAACCCACGAACTGTGAGATCATGACCTAAGTGAAAGTCGGACGCTTAACCGACTAAGTCACCCAGGTGCCCCAGTCCATCCTTATTTAGATGATACTTTTTTTTTTTAGCTTAAATATATGTAAAAAGGACCTCAAAGAGCAGAGGTACATTCTGTGGGATTCCGGGTGGCCTTTGAGGAACAACGGCTCATATATATTAAGGCCGCAGTATGTGGGCATTTGGACAGACTCCTGCCTTAAACCCCAGAGGGAGACAGAAAAGAAGACCTGGTCTCTTATGCTGGAAACCACTCGGGTCGGAGACCCCAGAACCACGGCTCGCCGTTCCGGTGGCTGGTGAGATGCCTACTATCACGCAGGGTTTTAGATCAAATTATTTTTATTTGCTCGATTAAGACTTTGTAATTAGTCTCCATCTAAGTTTTGGAGGTAACCTTTTATTTTTACCACTCTCTGCCTTGTCAGGACTATATTCTGCTTTCTTTTGGGTCATGAAAACCTCTGGGAGGTTCTGCTGCTTCAAGAACTGAGAAGCCGGGGGTGGGGGGAGAGAAGAAAGGCCCCCTACTTAACGAAAGGGTGACTCCAGGCTTTCCCAAGGCGCTCTCACACAGGTGGCAGAGCGGCCCGGGCACCGAGAAGCTCTAGCAACGTGGATTGCACCGCTGGGGCTCTCTGCCAATCACCAGCAACAGGACAGATTCCAAGAAGTGGGAGAGAGGGGCTGGGGCAGTGCCCGTACTAGGCAAGACAAGCGATGTAAGAGGTGATAGGCCAAGGGCGTCCTCCCTGCCATCACCATGGGAGCCAAATGTGGCCCAAGACCTGATCGCTGAAGGGCAGAAGCNAAAATTAGGACCTGAGCCGAAGTCGGACGCTGAAGCAACTGAGCCACCCAGGCGCCCGAGGCAACATTCTCTCTCTCTCTCTCTTTGTGATATTTTAAAATTTTTATTCAGTTCAAAATTATTAAAAAAAATTTTTTTTTAATTTACTACTGACCCAGGTTTATTTGTAAATGCATTAGTTTCAAAATATTGGGGGATTTTCCCGAGATGCTTTCATTATTGATTTCTAACTTAACTTTTTCTGTGGGTAGAGAACATAATATGTATGGCTTGTATCTTTTCAACACTTGTTGAGATTTGTTTTGTAGTCCAGAATAGAGTCTGGCAACTTTCTTTATAAGGAAGTGACCAGCAACAGATCAAAAACTTAGATCTTTATAGTACCTGTGGAGATTTTACGCAAATGACTGAAGTGGGAAACTAAATAGAACTTCCATGTCTTTGGGGAAGTGTCAAGGAATCCGGGTTGACATAAAATTGTATACATGCTATTTGGGGCCATCTCAGGCCCTGAAAATACTAGAGGAGTAAATAGTTCCACTAGCCTTCTTTGGCCATGTGTCATCAAGGCTACCAACAGCTTTGTCCTGCCCTCTACATGGGAGAGGTAAACAAGTCCCAGAAAAGAAATCCTGNATTCTGTGCCTCCCCCTCTCTCTGCCCCTCCCTTGCTCGCACTCTGTCTCTGTCTCAAAAATAAATAAACATTAAAAAAATTAAAAAAAGAAATCCTGGTTCATAATGAATCATCCCAGCAGCCTGTGGGCCCTGGGGGAGGCCCTGCAGAGGTGAGGGACAGAGGATGGATGGGAAGGAGGAGGATCTGTATTTTGCATTGAGTACCTTCTTCCTTTCAATTCCACAGACGCAAACCCTGGCATTATGAAAGCACACAATGAGTTCCGTTTAGGTGCCACCTGGGGCAAGAACAAGGGGGATCTTTGGCCCGAAGGTTTGATACAGCAGGCCAGGTGGAGAAGTCAGAATTATAATCCTGGATCTAGAATAGCAGCCCAACCTCAAGTAAGCTACTAAACTCTCCCCTCTTCTGGAAAACAGCTCTACCAGCCCTACTCAGGACTATAACATCTTGTGATGTGGAGAACTAATCCAGCCGACCATGTTCCAAGTCTAGAGAAGCCCTGTGTCTATTTACATTGGATACAGAAACGTTACCAGTCCTTCCCTGCGACACATGGTAGAAAGCCAACCAAGGTGGGAGGTGACGTCACAAATGGAGTAAGTGTCCAGACACAGACACCCTCACCTTTGGCTTCAAGGCCATGTTAGGGGCAGGGGAGGTGATATTCCCACTCTGATTCCCTCCTTCTCTCTCTCTCTCTCTCTCTCTCTCTCTCTCTCATGCACAAACATGTAAACGCATTCTGCTTGGGTGTGGGTCTCTCCAAGCTCTCTTGAGTAAAAGAGAAGCTTCCAAAGATGCAGGGAGGAGGTACCCTCTCAAAACACACCAGCCTCCTGCCATAAACTTCTAGGGCAGTAGGCCCTGCCCATCCCGTCCAGACAAGCGGGAAGTCCTTGAGAGGACTCAGGCGATGGAAGTTTGTGGAGAGAAGCATCCAATGCCTGCCCAGTTCCTGCTGTCCAGAAACAGAACTCAAGGGCTTTAAGTTAGCTACGGTGGGAAAAGGGGACAAAGTTTTTGCACAATCTGTTAAAAGGCTAGACTTGACTGAGGTTTCCTTGTGCTTTAGACCACCACGACAGATGTACAAGGCCAGTTTGTTCCAGCAGATGGTGTTATGGGTGTCACAAGAGCAGGCGAGGAAAAGGGCAAGGAGTAGGTGGAGGGCAGGGGAGGAAAGGGGAAGGGAGAGAGAGAAAGAGAGAGCCGGAGAGCACACGAGAGTGTGAGAGCATGCTCTGTTCTTTCCTACCTACTTTGGCCTCTACTCAGTAGAACTTCCATTAGCATAGGAAGGCCAAGACGTAGGCCGCCATGACTGATTCACCTAAATAAGCCAACATTTGCTAACTTACTCTGACGTTGATCCTAAAATTTTTGAACACTTGTGGCTAAAGCTTTGGTTCTGGGTTGTTGACTAGGGTCAGTGCAGCTGGTTCGTCTTGAATAGGCATCCAGTGAGTGGCCACCAGTGTTCCCGAGGGGCCTTGGATGGATCTCCTGGTACCTGGAAGCTAACTCCAGCTTCCAGAAACCCAGAGGCTGCTGGCACCATTCAAAACTCAGCAGCTAGTACACCAGGCTAGTAAAAGTCAGCGACGGCTGCTCTTCTCCCTGCCCCAAGCTGAGCACCTTGCACATCTACATCGGACATGAGGTCCCGGATCCTCTACAATGCCCCCTGGCCATTACAGATACATCACTGAAGTGCTACTACTTAAGTACGATAGCAATTGGAAGAACGTGTGGGGTAGTAACTTTCTGTGAAACGTCTCGGGAGACGCATTGGTCCTGTCTGTGGTGCCATTCTGGTGTGTCTGTGTGTTGGTGTGTTGAGGGTTTAATTCATTTCTTGAGCTGCAAAAAAATGGACAGGTGTGGTAAAAGAATTTTGAAACTGCTGGAAGGAGCACACACTCCCGTTGGACGATTCCACACGCTCTTGTGACATGAAATGTCACGTGGGATTTTGTAACCACCGAGGAAAAAAAGCTTTTCAACTCACCTGAGCCTAAACCTTGTCTTTGCAAAAACCACTAGGGCAATGTTCTAGTCTTTGATCGAAGTGAGGGTTACACAAGTGTAACACACAGGTGTGTTCATTTTGTGCTAATTTATTGAGTTGCACATTTATAATTTATGCACTTTTCTACATGTGCCATATTTCAATTAAAAAGTTTTAAGGGGGCACCTGGGTGGCTCAGTCGGTTGAGCGTCTGACTCTTGGTTTTGACTCAGGTCATGATCTCAGTTTGTGAGATCGAGCCCTGTGTCAGGCTCCGTGCTGACAGCACAGAGCCCGCTTGGGATTCTCTCTCTCTCTGCCCCTCCCCTGCTCATGTTCTCTATCTCTCTCAAAATAAATAAATTAATTGAAAACAAGTTTTAAGGACAAGTTTGGCTAGAAAGAAAGTGTGTTTGCATTATGAGGCAGGAAGGAAGGAGGTATGGGGGCATCAGGAAGAGGGAAGTATAGTCTGAGAGAGCCAATGTGGAATTCGGACAGGGGAAATTAGAGTGGTGGAGACAGGTCCCAGAGAGAAAACAGTAATTATGCTTTGTTGGAAAAATGATCTGTTAGTCTGAAAAAATTCTGAGTTAAACATACGTAGAGTTCTCATTTGGTTGTTGAGTATACATGCCCATCCTTCTACCCATAGCAATATCATAGCAACTATTTGTCATTTGGCTGCAAGATCAGAGGCCTGTGGAGGTGGGCCAAGTTTTTAGATTTAGATTTTAGGTTTAGCTTAATCTTGTTCCATCCTTGAGTATATGTTGCTCACTTCATTTGCAGAATTACTTCTCCCCTATTTTACAGAGGCTGGGTGGGGATATAGCGATACAAAATTTAATATACAAAAATTCCATTTCCTCTAAGAATGAATAGTCCAATTTCGGATTAAAATAATGATCACAAAAGATGAAATTTGCTAAACGTAGGCTTTCTGGAAAAGGAGACATCTCGTGCATAATCGACAGGAACTAAGAACAAAACCGGGACAGGTCAACCAGGGAAGGAACAGCCTCCCCCAAATCCAGATCAGCCATTTGATGCTTGGAGTTGTTTATGCTCCAATTAAGCCAGCACTTTGTTCAGTTAACCTCCATTTGACCTACAGAAGCAGCAAGTTGTTTTCTGGAGCTAGTCATTAGTTGAACTGTAACCGATATTCCCTTGATGGCAAAACTTCATTTAAGTTGAAAAAGGAAAATCAATAAACAGATGACCTGAGGACTAATGAGCAAGGAGCTCTGACCCCATCTATCAGCCTTCCCCAAGGAACAGGGAGGCAGGCGGGGAATCCGGAGACCGGGGAGGGAGGCGAGGGCAGGAGGCGGGGGAAGGCCAGGCCTGAGCACACAATGACGCAGGCTACCTGGGAGAACGCGATTCCAAAAGCCACTCCAGCGATGATCCCCATGTTGGTCTCCATGAAACTGGTCACCAGATCATAACAACCCTGCAAACAGAGAGAGAGAGAGAGAGAGAGCAGCGGCCTCAGAGATGCATTTTACCCAGGCCAGACTGGGCTGTGTTAACTTGCCACCCTCCTAAGCAAACAGTGTGACCCCACGCTCAGCAAGTACAACTGCAACTCATTGTAGGAACTTAATAGCATTTTTTCAAACTTAAAAAAAAATAGAAAAATTTCAAATGTACAGAAAGGCACAGAGAGCAATACAGCGAACCCCCAAGTGACTCCTTCTCTAACCTCACAATTAACATGTGGCCAATCTTGTTTCATTTAAAGCTCCTCACCTCTCCTCCCCTGGCTGGATTATTTTAAAGCGAGTCCCAGATATATACTTTCAGCCAGAAATGTTTCAGTAGTAGGATTAAATATAGTAGGAAATCAGTAAGATCTATGAGGCAAACACTGTAGACGTAGGAAGCAGACTCGAAGGATACAAAGGCGTTCCACATCCTTGCACGGACTCAGCATCGCAAACATAGTTACCAGCATTTTGACAACGAATGACAAAATCTTAGAAAAATAAAGTGAAATCATCTGGTTAGAGGGAGGTGTTTGAGTGTCTGCCAACTTGATGGTGTTTTGGGGTCCTGCCTAAGGAGATCATTAATTTTTTTAAACAGGGAAAAACCTACGTTTTAAAGTCCTCTTTTCCACAAATTTACTACGTGACCTTGGACAAGTCACTTCCCATTTCCGGAGTCAGTGACTTTATCCATAAAATGAAGTGAACTTCCCTGTAACATAGTATGAAATCTCCAGACGTGATTCAAACCGACACCAATTTTGCCAGTTTCAATGATAGTTTAATACTGAGAGCGTGAATCACCTTTCTTTAAAATAAAAGATCTGGCTGGAGTTCAATCTTGTTACGGAACAAGTTTTTTCACTGTGGTTTTTCAGGATTACATTGTATCAACCCAGTCCAGGTAGGAAGTGCCAGTTGTGTATTACCCATAATGCAAAGGCAGAAGTGGACTCTTCCTGTTAAGTACCCAACGGGTTGAACTCTGTGTGGGCGTGTGCCCGTGTGCATATGTATTTATCTGAAACTGGACCACATCAACCTAGATTTCTGAACTGACTTAACTTCTGAACTAACTTAACTTAATGTCCAGAAGACATGGTCTTTTTCCAGTTTCCTGAGAAAGGGCTTCTACTTAAATGTATAAAATCTGCAAAAGTCAAGACATGGATTTCATAAAGAGGGCCAAAAGGATTCTTGCTTATCAAGAAGGCACACTAAACTGTAATAATATCTGAAGAACACAAAAAACCACATCTCCCATATTTAAATTCAAAATTTAGCACTGTAACATTTCTCATAGCTTATGAAAATTCTACCAGTGCTGTACCTTCTAAGGAGTCATATTTTATGCAGCCTCAGTCTGTCTGCTGAGAAGTGCATTAGCGNCCCTTTTTTTTTTTTTAATGTGTATTTATTTTTGAGAGAGAGAGAAAGAGAAAGAGAGAGAGAGAGAGAGAATGAGCTGGTGAGGGCAGAGAGAGAGAGGGACAAGAGCTGTGCTGTCAGCACAAAGCCTGATTCGGGGCTCAAACTCATGACCTGTGAGATCATGACCTGAGCCAAAGTTGGACGCTTAACTGACTGAGCCACCCAGGTGCCCCTGACACATGTTTCCAATGCAACAGGCAAATGACACTCCTTGGTTAGCTGATGCAAATTTGAAGGCTGGAGACGGGTGGGAAAGGAAATATTGTGTCAAGAGGAGTTTTGAAATTTGATTCTCTCTTTAGAGTAGAAGATTGCTTGCTGATTTCATTTTTACTAGCGGAAGTATATACCACACTACTTTTCAAAATGTGGTGGAAGGGAGAGCAGATTGGGTTCGGAAGAATTTAAGGCGAGTAAAGAAGAGGGACGGATATTTGAACACTTGGCCAAATGGTAGCAGCTAAGACAGCGCTTTGCCGAGGTAGCCATCATGACCGTATCTTCTCCAGGCCAGGATCGTTGGGTGGAGGAATGAAGTTCAGCCCAACACCAGTGTTAGGTTGGCTCAAACTATGGAAACACAAACCCAACTGTAAAAACCAGAGAGAAGCAAGGTGGGTGATTTTCTTACTCTGCAATATATTTTGGCATAGGTATTTTCCCCATGAACTTGGATTCTGCGTGTAAGTAGAATACGTTTTGCTAACGTATGATTTCTATTCTACTGTAGGAGGTTCCACAAGCAATCGCATTTTTGATAAGCCCACGCCACAACCAGCAAGAGAAACCAGAACGAGGTCCCTGCCGTGAGTGCAATTGCGACAAAGTCGTTCTCTCCAAACCTTGCTTCTCAAAGTAGGGTTCTGCCAGGGCTAGCAACAGCAACCATCACCTGAGAATTTGCTAGAAATGCAGAATCTGAGGTCTTGCTCCAGACTTACTCAATCAGAATCCACCAAATCCCCGGGTTATTCATTTTTAATGAATTTTTATGAATGTGACCAATACCTCCAGATGTTTCATATGCCCACTAAAGCTTGAGGAGTAGTCTTCTAGAAGAAAAGTTCTCCCATGTGTTTTTCATTCCACAGATGAAAGCAAAGTCATGAAGCCTAGCAGTAGGAGGGCTACTTAAAATGAGAAGGATGGAAGTGATTTTGCTTTTTTGTTGTCATCTACATGGTGTAAGGGCAAGGTGGAAATAAACGCTTTCCATCTCTGGACTCTTCTCTGTTACTCACTGTGCAGACCCACAGGCCCACCCTCCAGATCTTGGCACAGACCTGCCGACCGCAAGGACTGCTGTGGTATTACGACCACGGGCCATGTTTGCATCCCACGCCAAGGTCCCCACTACACCGTGATCTTACCCACCCACGACCATCTCTTTCAATTTCCTAAAATGAAAGCCTGGTGGTCAGGTGTGAGATAACTCTACAGAGACCCGCTAAGTGTCCTAGGAAACATCCAGAAACAGGATAGGTCATTTGCTTGCCCTCTCAGCATGTAGAGATCAATATGGTCACCAGTGGGAAACATCTGTCAGTGGCAGATGTTTGACACGAGGAGTGGGCGGATCGACCCAGGCAGGTTCTGGGAAGAGGTGCCTCGGCAGCCACCAACCAGAATAACTATTGCTCTTCCTCTTGTTCTTAAAAAAGGTCAAGAATTCCTAGGAGTAGGGGCTCAGTCAATGCTATTTAGCCATGTGAACTTGCAGATATCTCAATATCCTGCTAGCAAAACCAAAATAAACTCCACCCCTGACACAAAACAATAAACATCCTGTTTAACTATTCTCTCCCCACTTCTCGCTCCCTCCTTGTCATTTGTACGAGGTAGGTTTCTCAGGCTGCCAGGAAGAGCCAAGAGGCTTCTTTCCGTGCTATTAAAGCACAGGGTTCAAGACACCAAAAGATCTACAGGGATTTAGAATGCATTTATTCTAAATAACAAGATTCCACAGAACGACAGTGTGGCAGGCAGTAGTTAAGCCTCCCGGAGGAGGGAGCTGGTGGGGGTGGTTAACACTCATAAGCATCTGCTATTAGTATCTTCACCCAACCCCCTTTCTCCTGCCTCTTAGAGGTGAGGTTTCTGAGCCTCAGATCCAAGAACTTGTCTCAGTGGTTCGTGTGGGCATTGAATGGGAATAACTAATAAGGCTCAGTAGACAAATTTCAGTTTTCACTCACTTTTACGCTACGGAGAAAGCCAGGTCAGAGGAATTAAGCGCTTTTTCCAGGTATTTGAGGTACCCAGGAGAACGTAAAGCAGGACTGGGGCAGGTGGTGGGGTGAGGAGTCCGGGAGTGAGGTCAATGTGCAGGTTATCAATGAAATGGAAAAAATATTACCCTATCTTTCTTTCTAAGGATCATAGAAATGCACTATAGGTCATGACTCTCAACTTGCTTTTCAATACTAACAAAAGACCCCCCCATCCGGGGACCTACTGCATCATTCCTAATAAAGGACACAGTGTGGTGTAGAGGAAGACAGACCGCACCATCACCAGGGTGACGTTTGCGTTACAGTTAACATTTAACATCACAGTTAACGTTTCTCTTGTCCGTACTCTGTGCCCAGGCACTGCGCTTTAGACACGTTATCTCATTCAATCCTTGTATCAATCCTAAGGGGTGGGGACAATTATCTCCCTTTTACCGATGCGAAAAAGAATGAGAAAGGGTAAGTCACTCGATCCAGGCTGCACAACCAGCAAGTGGCTGAGCCAGAATTTAAACTGGAGTCTGACTCCAGAGCCCATGCTCCTTCCTGACTTCTAGATCCCCCAACTTTCACAAAAGGAAATTTCGCTGTAATGGAAGACTTTATCCAGGTTGATGGTGGCCTGCTTCTACAAAGGACCTCCTGAGGTTTTATTATGCCAAATCTCACTGCCAAAAAGCACTTCTGGTCTTTTATAAATTGGAGCATCCACTGCAGCTGGGTATGCTCGGAGCTTCATAAAATGGCAGCATCACAACATCACTGGGGGCTCAGTGGGGATGCCCACAAGGAAACCAGACGTCACCTTACTGACGAGAGGCAAAGGAGGCTTCACACTCTGGATTCGTAAGAAAATTCCAGTAGGAACACATGTCCTCTGAGCTAAGATAAGAAGTGGAAGCGGTCAGTACTGAACATCTTAACCTCACCACACGAGTAAGAAGAAATAAGCCCAGAATGACATGAGCTTCTAGAATGGCAACAATGCTCTGTAGCATTTATGCTACAATTACTAACATTAAATGGATAAAATACAGAAACCATCTCTTAACATTCTAATCTTGAGAGCATGGCTACCTTCCATGAATTATTCAGTAGTTGGCCCAGGTCACATCAAGTTTTGAAGACCTTGCAAGGACAGAATTTTATCTTAGTAAAAAAAGATACTTTACCCGATGGCTGCGTAACAGCAGGTTAAGTCAACAACAGGGTATTTTTTTCTCCCTTCTGTTTTACCAAAACATATTTTTTATCTGGCATTTCTCTAAACATTAAAGAATACAGATCCCCCTTCACACAGTTTTATCATGCCGTCATCATAGTCTCTGTGAAGCGGCATACGGAAATGGTCTTCCTTTTCTCTGACTACTGAAACTTGATTTCCTTCATTTTCCGTACATGCTACCTTTCAAATTTCTTTTAGCCCATTTTCCCTCCCTCTCTCTTTCTCTCTCTCAATCTCCCCCTCCCTCTTTCTGATTTCTTTGGGAGTCAGGATTCTGACAGTGAGTTGAAGCAGAGTTGCTGATTTCTCTTCCTCGAGCCGAGAACGCCCTAAAATAAAGGCCACCCTCCTGGCAGGAGCAGATGTTGTCTGTCAACTCCAGTCCCCCTTCCTGCTAAGGACTGGCATCCAGCTGTGAATACTTCCATGTTTAGAAGGTAGATTAAGCAGAAGAAAGACAGCCAGAAAGAAGAAAGGCAGCATTCCCTGTCTGACATCCGCACCATAGCTAAACCTCCCTAACTACGTCTGGTGGCTTCTTGCTGAGTCACAGCTCGCTCCTTCCGGAGCGGACAGCCTCTCTCCAGGGCAAGAAAGGGCCACGGAGAGCAATACCACACTCTCTCCTGAACTACCATTTCTAGCCCGTTTGTCGTAGTTCCACAGAAACGACACCAAAAAGCTGCCCCCCAGACATTCACCACGGACCCCATCAGGGCTGCCAGGAAGCATACCTTCTGGTTGACTTTGGTGGCGGCCACAGTCAGGTTGTGTAGATCCTGGGCATTGCAGTCGGTTTCGTTCATGCAGCAGCTCAGGGGGATGCCGTTCTCCAGGAAGTAGGGGCTGGTGCTCCAGTTGGTGTAGTTCTGCACCCCACAGCAGCTCAGCTGTTAAGGGGGGAGGGGAAAGAGCCAGAGCGAGCAGGTCAAAGACATGCAGCCTCTTCTCTCACAACCCCGTGCCATTTAGAAGAGAAGCGCGGGCCGAGGCGCTGAGTCCACGGGCACAGCTTTGGTGAGTAACGATGAGCTGAGGGTCCCCTAACAATTCTATTCACTGGGAGGCCCAACCGGACTGACAGACAGGAAGCCAGTCCGAGATCCTGTGTTGTGTTGGCTTCCCGACCAAGTCCACAAAGCACACCGGTGGTCCTGTGGCCTGCCTCAGCATCAAAATCACCCCTGTGGGGTGGTGATCTGTATGTACAGATCAACTAAATCAGGGCTGCTGACGGGGAAGCCGAGACGAAAATGGTCTTAAAAAGATTTTTTAAGGGGCACCTGGGTGGCTCAGTCGGTTAAGCGGCCGACTTCGGCTCAGGTCACGATCTCACGGCTGATGAGTTTGAGCCCCGCGTCGATCCTCTGTCTTGCTCTCTTTCTGCCCCTCCCCCACTTGTGCTCGCCCTCTCTCAAAAACAGACAAACATTAACAAAAATAAAAAGCTCTCATTAGAGCTTATAGATCTACAAGATCTCTACTGATAAGTAAATGGTTTAGTGGGAGGAATGATGTACACAGAGGAAGAGAGAGCTGGTGTTGGTAAACTATAGCCCACTAGCTGCCTGATTTTGTAAATCAGGGTTTACCTGGACACAGCCGTGCCTGTCTGTTTACACACTATGGCTGCTTCTGTTAAGAGCAGGACCGTGTGGTTGTGACAGAGACTGCACGGCTCTCAGAGCCCAAGATAATTACCCTATGATGCTTTCCAGAAAAGATGTATCAACACTTGACATAAAGAATATTAAAGGAAATGGGGCAAAAGTAGAAATTAATTAGTGAATCTGGGTAAAAGGTATCCTGTTTCTTACATTCTTCCAGCAACTTTTCTATTAACTTTGAAATTTCATCAAAATACCAAGTATATATATATTGCTTC
>NW_027527544.1:1918229-1918535 GCF_008692635.1 Crocuta crocuta | reverse complement strand
CGTTGGTAAACACAGCTCATCTGAGCTTTCCACCCAGCCGAAACACACCGCTTCCAGAATGCTCAGCAAGGCTGCCTACACCCACTGCCTCCTTTCCGAGGCTTCAGATTTTCAGGGCAAGCTAGCTTTCCTTGGGGGGCTCATAATTNTTGAGCACGCGCACCTGCCCCAAGCACCTCCTTGCAGGAGACCACGGTTTTCCTTATCTCCTCTGCAAAGCATCTGGCAGCCAGGGTCTTCCCATTCCCGCCAGATCCTCGGCTTCTCCCGGGCCCCCTGCCCACCCCCACCACACTGCCCACGTTG
>NW_027527544.1:1916007-1918209 GCF_008692635.1 Crocuta crocuta | reverse complement strand
GGCTGATGGCCCGCCCCCCCAGCAGCCCCCGCCCCCCAGGTCGAAAGCGTGACATCGCAGGTGGTGGGCGACCCGGTCTCCTTCCCTGGGACTTACGCTGCGCTGCACGTGATCCACTGCCCGGCTCTTCTCGTCTTTGCCATTGTAAGTATGCATGGCGTCCGTGTAGGTCCTCAGGAAGGTGTCCTTGATCTATGGAAGACAAGGGGGCATGTGGTTCTGGTCCACTGCTGCCCAAATGGGCTCACGTTCATGCCCACTTCTACTCCAAAATGACCTCTTCTGAAAAATCTGAATAAATGTATGCCAGGGGGGTAATATCCTGATGTCCATCCTTCCATCCATAACGTTTCCTGCCCTTACTCAGAAGAATAACAAAGGACAGGCCACTGGAGAGCGGGAAGCCTGATGTGGCTGTGACCGGAAACAGATCCCGTTCTAGCATATGGGGGAGGGCACAACCAACTTGCACTTACCTGCCCTTATGGGGGCCAAAAAGAGAGGCTAAAAGATATGAACTTTTCTTATTACTAAGTAGTTAGCAAAACCCCTTCTCTGTGAGCGCATTTGACCGTGGGTTAACTTTCGAGCTGTGTTCCCCTGGAACTCCACACTTAGGGTAAGACTGCCCCCGATTGCCCACATGACTCGAGTGGGGGGACAGCAGATGACAATAACTGCCTGGTGGGAACCTTAGGGCTGAGTATGGTGACTCTCTTGACTAGGCGTGTTCCTTGCTGAAATACTGGACGCTATGCCCATGGGATAAAGAGATCAATGGACGCTAGTCACATGGAGCTTCTAAGCCACGGTGGATGCCACACCTGGCTGTGTCCTTTCGTGTCACTGCACCTGCGTTGCCTGCTGTGGGCAGGTGCACACAGAACAGACCCAGGCCAGTTTGAGGACTTCCACTTGCCGGTGGTCAGAATGGCGTTGCGTCCTCTACCCCCACTCTCCTAAGTGTTGCAGGTACACAGAGCTGAGGTAGATAAGGGGGTCCAGGCCTTGGCTATCAGGGACAACTGAGAGAACGCCCTGCCCCCTCCCCCCCGGAGCCCAGTCATGGCAGCACGTTGCAGAGAAGTGGACAAGGGCTTGGCTACATTTAGGGTTCACACCCACTGGGGGCACCTCGAGGGCTCCTGAGGCCATGACTTTATCAGGTTTCACCTCACCTGAGAGTAAGAATGGGGAATCTAATTCCAGATGCGGCACCTGCACGGAATGGGTTCTAGAAGCCAGCCTTGACACTTGAGATTGCACCTCCGGTAAGGGGAAAACCAGAGCAAGTAGGGAAAAGGGGCAGAAAGCGCATAAGCCAGCTGACTGGGAACTGACGTGGCCAAGCACAGAACCGGGGTCTGGGACAGATCATGCTGGAGTTTCAATAGCCTTATTGTGTTTTCCACCTCTGTCTTGCGGTTCTTTTCCTTTCCAACACGCGCGTATGCGTATCTACTTCGGGCTTGACTGCTATTTACAGGGTAGGCTAACAGCCTTGGGGGGGGGGTGGTCAGAGCCAGCCCTTTACTGTAGTGCATACCCTGCCTGACCTGTCACCACTATGTGTGTCTGAAAGGCGACACCACAGTGGCTACAGACAGCACGAGGACGTCTTGGCTCTGCCTGAGCATCTCCCCATGGTCGAAACGGAGCAGCCACAGTGACAGAATGGGTGAGGGCGGCCTCACACGGTACAGGAGAGCGGTCAGTGTCCTTGAAACTACAGTTATGATCACAAAACCATATTCGGAATCCTTTCTCTCCAGCTTTAGAAGTCTAAAATAGGACATGAGAATTAGAAACAGGGGTGCCTGGGGGGCTCAGTCGGTTAAGCATCCGATTTCGGCTCAGGTCACGATCTCACGGTTCGTGGGTTCGAGCCCCGCATCGGGCTCTGTGCTGACAGCTAGCTCAGAGCCTGGAGCCTGTTTCAGATTCTGTGTCTCCCTCTCTCTCTGACCCTCCCCTGCTCACGCTGTCTCTCTCTCTCTCTCTCTCAGAAATAAATAAAACATTTAAAAAAAAATTTAAAGAAACAAAGCGCTGTAGGGGTTTCAGATGACTGCCGGCTCTCCTTTCGCGAGGCTCCTTGCACCCGGCCTGGGTGTCTACCCCCCAGTTGGCAGGGGGCTCTGGGGAGGAGACAGGGGAGCCCAGGCTGTTTGGGGGATACCAAGCAGTCACAGAAATCTTGTG
>NW_027527544.1:1914826-1915779 GCF_008692635.1 Crocuta crocuta | reverse complement strand
ATCAAGTGCCTTGCTGAAGCTGCTATTTCAAAAGGAGTATTTAATCTACTTTGAAGGTCACTTGCTTTAAAACTGGGTGGAGAATCATTTCAGGCAGTAACTGTATCAAGAAATAGAGGCTCAACAACAGCGATACCGCCGGGGATGCCAGCTAGCCCATATGTGCCCTTTACACAGCTCGAGAGGTTTCAGGAGCCCTCCTCCCGAAGCCCCTTTCACTGAGTTCTATGCTTCATGTACACTCACCTCATGGCGGAACACAAAGCCTGAAATGCCAGCTACCAGCTCAGCCAGGAACACCAGCGACAGGAACATGGCGTACTGAAAACCAAGCAGGAGGGGACAGAGTCAGACACGTCAGGATGGAGAGGAGCGCTCCTTCGGGGCAACTAACTCCTTATCACAGAGAATCACACACATCCTCATATTCCCCCAAGTTTAGGAAAAGCTTAAAAATACCCCTGCCCAGATTTCCCCACATGAGCCTCAATATAGAACCGTGTCTGTTTAAATAAATATGTGTGAGCATTTTGGGCCACACATGCTGAGGGGAATGCATCCGGAGACTGGGCTCAACCAGGAGAAATCTGGAAGGGCTTTTTATAACTCAGGTAGCCGCTATTTGTGATGCTGGAATCGTCGCGTGGGAAAGTGCTCTGGAGGTCACAGGACACCGTTCTGCCCTGTCCGGGAGTCCTTCGGACCACGTCGGTCATGACGGTCAGCCGGCACCTGCGTGCGCCCTTCGTCTGGCATCTGCCAGCCCAGCCTAGTCCCCCCCACCCATGCGCCCCTTGCGGCCCATTCAGTTTTCACACCGTTCCAAATCCCAGAAAGGCTTTCTCCCTCCCGGCCATGGCCTGCCTCCTTGTAACGTCTACTCCCTGGTGCCAGAGCTGCTTTCAAGAGCTACAAGAACCAGCCCATCCTTGCTCCTCCACAATGCCCTCTGT
>NW_027527544.1:1903264-1914774 GCF_008692635.1 Crocuta crocuta | reverse complement strand
TGTGGGACCGGCCAGGGGGCCAGCCTGC
This sequence comes from Crocuta crocuta, assembly GCF_008692635.1. Lineage (NCBI taxonomy): Eukaryota > Metazoa > Chordata > Mammalia > Carnivora > Hyaenidae > Crocuta > Crocuta crocuta. The sequence goes on along the minus strand of NW_027527544.1, from coordinate 1,914,746 downwards.
CGCTTCTCCTCAGCTGGGCAAGTCCCTCCAGTTTTCTTGAGCACAGCTAATAAAATGGCTTCCAAACCCCTTCCTTTGCAACTGTATGGATCCCAGCCTGACAGGAAGACCAGAATGCGTCCAGGCCAATATTCTTCCTCAATACGGTGATCGTGCCTGAATGCAGCACTTAGAGTAGGGGCCAGGGGGCTCCGTACGTCTCACGTTCTGCACGGTGCGCGGAGTTGATAGTCTTTAAAAAGCAAAGAAGCGACACCGCTAACACTCTCCGTAAGCATCTGAAACCCTACTGCTCCTCACTCATTTCATGCTTCCTGTACTTTCCGAGTAGTGTGTGTCTGCGTGTGCACACACGTGTGCCTAAGTTCAGGGATGAATTACGTGGTACTTGGGGGACATTAAGCGTTTCCATTTTTGTGACTTTGAAAAGCAGATGAAAGGAAAGAGAAGTGACTCTTTTCCTATAAGGCATATGTCTTACAATCTGTTTCTTCTCATCTCAGAATAAAACACAACAGTCCTGAATGTTTGGAATGCTCCTAGGTGATGCTGTAGAATCTGGATCGACTGTACATGATCATGTTACTTGCTTGCAAAGTGCACATATGTGCATAAGATCATAAATTACTTTTCTCAGCTAGTGGCACATATGTCACAAGAAGGAAATATTGGCTTAAAATGCCAGTTTTGTACAAAATATTAACAGAAGTCTCTATGTACACTTAAACCATGGCCATTAAACTAGCAAACACAGGGGCACCTGGGTGGCTCAGTCGGTTGAGTGTCCAAATTTGGCTCAGGTCATGATCTCATGGTTCATGAGTTCAAGCCCCACATTGGGCTGTCTGCTGTCAGCACAGGGCCCCCTTCAGATCCTCTGTCCCCTCACTCTCTGCCCCTCCCCCGCTGGTTCTCTCTCTCTCTCTAAATAAATAAACTTTAAAAAATATTAAAAAAATAAAATAGCAAACACAGTTATGAGTAGAATGCCCCACCGCCAATGACATCTGTCTCTCAACTTATTATAAAGTGCAATAAGAAATACATTTGATTCTGGAGAGAGTCTCACAGCAGGCCTAGAATCCACCAGAAAGTCCTATGGGAAAGTAACTGTCCGGAGGCAGGTGGGAGAAAGGACATTCAACTCTGTGGTCGGAAGCCCTCGTAGGTTCAAGTCCTAGCTTTGTTGTGGGCTAACTCTTAGGAAAGAGGCGGCCAATCTGGGCCTCCATAAAATGGAAACAGTTACCTTCGGTTCTTTTGCAATTAATGAGGTTAAATGAGGACCATAAAATTCTAGACTGACAGTTAATCAAGTGACTCCCGCTCTTATCAGCCAGATGGGCAGTTTCCTGTCTCTGGGAAGTTCCCGGTTTCCAGGAGCTTCCAAAGAACAGCTGCTTCTCCTTCAGAAGGCCCTGGCCAAAGCCTACTGGGGAAAGTGCACACTAACTGTAAGTGGTAAGGGTCGAGATTTCTCGAGAGGAAAGCACTGTAGGAGAAATTGTCCTGGCTTTGAAAGGAGACATCCCTGGGTTCCCATCCCAGCTCTCCCGGCACCAGCTGATGGCTTTTAAAAGGCCAAAGACAATAACCAAACAAAACCCCCAAAACGCCTCTCCAAAGGCTCACCTGTTCGTGAGCTCGCACGTGTCAGGAGAAAATGGCAGCGTGGCTTGAAACCATCAGCAGAGGCCAGGGAGAACTGTCCCCTTTTCGTGCCCCCTCTCCCATCCCCCTTCAGTCAGAGTATGTGGGTTGGAAGAAACCTTAGTGAGTTAGTCCAATGCCGTTCTTTCATAAATGGGGACAGAGGCCCAAAGAGGTTACCTCTCGGCCACTAGAGACAGACGCCAGGGCTCCTCCCTTCTTCTGTGGACATACGGATCCTTAGCCATCTTTCGTTTCTGGCCCTCTCAAGTTAATCCTTCCCTCGCCACTCATCATACTGGACGGGAGGCTCTCCAGCTTCGCCATAGAATGGACGCTAGGCCTCGCGGCTGCGGATTCTGGGTCGGCTGGCTGAGGGTGGGGCCCTGGTGACGGTGTTTTTAAAAAGCTGCCCAGGTGATTTAAGCAGGACTGCTGAACGCTAGACCGAAAGACATCCTAGGGCTTATGAGGAGTCCTAGAAAGTAGACACAGCAGCATGGGGTGGCCTCGTTCTGGCCGTCCCACCAGCCTGGAAGAGTCAGTGGCGGCCAGGCCATCCACCTGCTGCGTGGTCTGCGGGACAGAAGCGGCTGAGTCACACACTACTTCCGTGAGGCTGTCAGCAGAGAGACTGGTCAGTGCCAGTTTGGAAGGCGGTTCCTCTGGAGACAGTCATCCTCACACCCGTCACGAGAAGGTATGAAATGTACTCAATCTAGCACTAAGCAAGGGCATACAGGCAGCCTCGCGTGGATAGACTCTGCTCTCCCCATTTGCAAAATGAGACGTCTGAAATAAATCTCTTTAAACAGAATGTTCCTTTGAGGACAGGCCCCTGCTACCTTTTATCTATAAAATCCCTTAACATGAACTCTTATTAGCATGGGCAGTGAGCATGGGCAGGGAGGAGTTAGGCAATGAGCCACCAGAACGTTAAGAATCATGGTCACAGCCTTTCAGCAGCCTGCCCCTTGCCCTTCGGGGAATATCACGCCGTGGNCAGTAAAGGCACCCAGCACTGGACCTGGTGGCTGAAGCTCTGGCCTTGCCAGGGTGTGCAGGTTCAGAGAAGAGAGTGCCCACACAGCCACGCATGGCCAAGTTCAAGGACGCAGAAAGTATTTCTCCAGTGGGAACTTGGAGAGGGAAGGCTGCTTATGTCCGGGACGCTGTGGACCAACATTACATACCTGACAAGCCCGACGAGAAACACTTCAAAACTAGCCCAGGACGTCTTGCCATGAGGATATAAATGGCTTCTCAGAACCGCTGGCCACTGCTTTGTCACCANGACTGGCTAAGAGTCTGGACTAAAATTAGAGGCAATGCACATTATGGTCTTGTCTGAGGCTTCAAGAAGGGCCATGTCACTTTTATGTGATTTCTGTGTTTTCAAAAAGGAATTGACAAGGCAGGATTATGTTGGGACACACTCACCAGCTTCAGCATCCACGGGCTACCACGGCATGTCGCAAAGCATCCGAACAGGCCAAACACCACAATGGTGGTGCCAGTCCCGATGAGCACGTAGGGAGCATTCGTGGAGTTCTCGGCGATCAGGGAGATGTAGGTGCCCAGAGTGAGTTTGCCCCAGACTCCAACAGCCAGCAGGATCACGCCAGTGATCTGAAAAGAGCAGGGAAGAGAAAGGGGCATGAAACTGTGAAGCTGAGAATCACCACAGTGATGTGGCCTGGATGCGAAGACTCACGTTCCCATGGGCAAGTGGCACTTGCTGCAGGAGTCCCCGGAGCAGCGGGACATGCGGGAGACAGGTGGCTCAAAGCCATCACAGTGTAAACACCCTTTGGTTTTGTACGATTTGATCTGTCCCTTACACAAACCCACAGGCAGTTGCCACGTGAACTAGAAGTCAAGCTGATTATAAGAAACCTTGTTTTTAAAACTGTTCTGAAGAAAATGCACGTGGGGCTCCTGGGTGGCTCAGCTGGTTAAGCATCTGACTTCAGCTCAGGTCATGATCTCATTGTTTGTGAGTTCGAGGCCCATATCAGGTTCTTTGCTGTCAGCGCGGAACCTGCTTTCGGATCCTCTGTCCCCCCTTCTCTCGGTCCCTCCTCTGCTGTGTTTCTCTCAAGATAAATAAACTTGTCAAAAATTTTTAAAAAATTAAAAATGCATGATAATGCAGGTCTGAGAACCCTCCCTGGGAGAGCGGCTGCCTGGTGCCGAGCTGGGCACAACCCCAATGAGAACGTGAGCCACCCTCTTCGATAGCATGTGTGGGTATAGTATGATTTTTTAAAATTAATTAATTAATTTAAAGTAGGCTCCATGCCCAATGCGGGGCTTGAACTCTTGACCCTGAGATCGAGAGTTACACACTCTACCGACTGAGCCATCCAGGTTCCTCTGGATATAGTGTGTTTTGAGGACATTTTGCATGATGTTGTAAGGAACAAGATGATTTTCTTTCACTATTGTAACAGAAATCTCTACAAAAGCAAAACAGTGAAAATACTTTTGAATCCCTATCGATACACTTCCTTATTTACAGTGCTTTCGTCAATACAAAACAACAGAAGCATCTGAGTAGTTCCTGGAATTAGCTGTAATGCGATTTGGCAAATCCCGCTGATCGGTCCAAAGGAAATCCCCGCAGCATGTCTAAACTGCAGAGCCTTGCATCAATCAGGCCCTTCCTTCAGGGGGTAGACTTGCGGCTACCTACTATGCCTTATTCTCCATCCCCTGCAGGCCATGCAACCCAGTAGCATCAGCCGCTAAAGCCAGCAGTTGACCTTCTGTCTCTATCTCCCCAGCTGGTCTCTCCTTCAATTTCCCAAGAGCTTAGCAGCTCATTCAAACTGACGTCCCTCTGATGGCCACCTCTTCTGACACTGCATGGGGCTTGAAAGAAGCCTGGGTGTCCAAGGGAGCCCTTCTCCACTTCTGTCCCACCCTATTGCCCAGTGTCCTGTACAAAATGCCTCCGCTTCCTGTCCAGCCTGGCCACCCGAGCAAGGAGGCATGATGAGATGAGAAACGGGAGCAAACCATATGATATAACCAATACCCACCTTGCTAAGGTTTCCCCTGTCAATCAACACACTGTCCCAAACACATGCTCCAGGAGGGACCAGATGGTGGGAAAAGCAAGAGCGTGGTGATACTCCTCGACCCCTACCCCAATTGCCTGCTACTCTGTAGAACCATCACTGTGAAAAGACCGAATTAGAAGCTTTAAATCAGAAAAAGATGGAGGGACTAGTGCTAGTTTTATAAGGGAAAGGTTTGTAAATGTGACGCAATCATGAGGAGAAAGCTTTTGACGCTAATATTTAGGAGAAGGTGGCCCAGGGCAGGTCTCCTTGCCTTTGAAAAGTTCTAATGGGGGCCGCGGTGAGTTAAGAAAACCAAGAATGCAGACGCGGGCAAGAGTTTCAAGTCCTCTGCTGACACCTGGTGGTTGCTAAAGAAACTACCTCCCTTGAACAGCCTCTTCTGCCTTATAGAAGCATAAAATGGAAACATAAAATGCTTTTTATCCACCAGAATCAAAATTTAACTCTCCACTCATTAGGGATAAGAACGCAGTGAGCACCAGGGACAAAGGATAGTGCCTGGGCTTTTATTACTCAATGCTTCGCCCAGGGCCAGGCACAGAGGAAATGCTAAATATTCATTGCCAAACACATAGATTTCATTTCTCTGGGTCTTAAAACCTCGTCTTCATAAAAGAGTCCTTCAGATGTCATATACGTACAAAGCTGCTCTATCGGCTGAATACTGTGAGGGGCCTTAAAATGGAAGCAGAGAAAAACCTCCACCCCCGCTTCCCACTCTACCGGTATCTGCCTAATGCCGTAAATGTCACAGCGTAAATGGACTGAACGAAACCCAAAACTCAGTTAAGCCAGTCACTACTTAGGCCAAGTATAAGTCTTGGAGGAGACTATTTCATGTGACTGCCCCTAAAGGTTCAATAACGCTTCAGACATGCACTGAGCAGCTGGTTTTGACACACCTACGGCCAGTCATTACTGGGATGTGATGGCTCTAGTGACCAAGCATGAGAGCCTGGTAGCTTAGACTTCTGGGACCAGTCATTTCATCAAGTCCACTTACCATCACAACAAATAGCGTATGCAGTATATCAAAGTTAACACAAATCTGGATTTTAAGGCTAACCGTGTCAACATTTCTATCCTTTTTCTCCTTTCAAAAAGCACTTTCTCGGAATGGAACCACTACTTTGTATAGGACACCTCTCTCACATGCAGTGCAGAACCTATGAAATCAACTTATTAAAATGTTCATAAAATGTAAATTACATTAAAATTGAAAGGCTGTTTCTGCAGACCTNACCTAAGCGAAAGTCGGACGCTTAACCGACTAAGCCACCCAGGCGCCCCTCAAACGTGCTTCTTAAAGACTGTCAGTGGAAGCAAAGAAGCACAGCACTGTTTGTGCCGCATCATATGGGAGAAAAGCCAGCCAGTATCTTGACCTTGACCAGGTCAGTCACCCTCTAAGGAAAACTTTCTCTATCCAGCACCTGTCTGGTAGGGATCTAATAATGGTGCAGAGAGAAAAGACCTTTTCCAAGGTTGTCTTCTCACACTCAGAGATCCCTGAGGGACCAGCTCTGCGTCTGGAAGCCCGAACCTCACATGTGCAAGGCCTTTTGCACACACGGAACCCACCTCTGCAGCCGCATCTCCCTCCCTCGTCTTCCTGCACTGTGTGTAGTTCTAGTAAAACTGAGCTGTTCTTTGGTACTTCCTGTGCCTTCCTGCTTCTCAATTCGGCCTGTGACGATCCCCTGACCTAGAATTCTTCCCTTTCTATCACTACCTATCTGTACCCTAAGCTCGTATGGCATACTGTGCCCACGCCTCCCAGCCTCCTTACACAGAACTTACGCCATCGTCACGCTGCACCCTGTCCCCTTCCCATGCACATCCAGCCCTATGACCCCCTCGAGGGGAGGAGCCGCGCCTCTTGGATAGTCACTGTCCAGTACGTGTCTGCTGCCCGAACGGATAAACAGCTGACTGCAGATGTGAGAAGGGGAAAGAAGTTTCATGTCAGCCGCCTCCCTGCGATACTCTCTGAATCCCTTGGAGGAACTCTCAGAAATGGTAAGAATGCCAATCCAGGCAGGCCCTGTGATCCGGGGAAATCAAAATGCTAAGGACAAGGAAGAAACGCTGAAACGTTCCAGGGAGAAAAGGTCGCGCTGCCGTGTGCCCTGCAGTGAGGAGAACCCTAGTGGGTGGTGGCAGTGACAGGGGGCCTGGGGCCAATCTTGGACGGGATGGCCAGGCAGTTGAAGGGGCAAAACTACAGGCAAAGGGCTACAGATCCGTAACACACAGTCTAGCGCTTTCTCTCATTTTGCCTACTATAGCGACGCTTCTTACCAAGGAAAAGAAACATGGAAAGACAAGGCGAGGCTAAAAGTCCGTGTGATCAGTGTGATTTTCTTCTTGGTTCTTGTCAGCACCCACACACGCACACTCACCCCTGCGTGTACCTTTACAAGCACCCATGGGGTGGAGAGCGAGGCACGGGTTCCTTTGACGTGTCTCTTCTGCTTCTGGTCACCAACGAGTAGGCTCAGGGCTCACCAAAGCAGTTCTGTGTCTGAGCGCCTCAGAGACCTACTGGAACTTTCTACATGAATCAGCGTGTCACCGCTTTAGCTTTCTCATGGAAGTTCTGCTTCTTTCTCAGAAGACTCCATTAGCAAGCAGCCAATGGTGTGGCTTAAGAGGGGACAGAGCAGAGCCTGTAGATCAGAGCCCACACGAGTGGCCTGGGAAAGGTACCGCCACCTCCTCCCATATCCTCACGTCAACCACAAGCCAGGAGGCAGGCCCAGCGCCCACCAGTAGGAGCCAGGCGGAGGCTCAGTCTCGATCGTTCCTAGCATCCCGTGGAGGCTCAACATTTTCTGTGTGCTTCCAGTGCAGCTCAAGATATACGGAGAGCTGAGTACCTCTGCTACTTCTAGTTTAGGCTTGGCGATGAGGCCAAAAAACCTATGATGGTAGCAGCAGAAAATGTAGATCAGAACTAAGAAATGTGATGGCTCACGTTACCTTACAATTACATGGAAAGGATACTACGGGCTCGGTAAGGACACTTACTGAGGTGTGGTTTCAACCTGAAGTGGCTGGGGGGGCGGGGGGTGGGAGGGCAGAGATGAGTGCTTTCCTTTGCTCCTGCCAGGTCAGCACAGCTAATGCTGGGACGTCTCCCAACTGTCCCTGCAGCGTCCTGATCCTCGGAGAGGGGTCAAGGATACAGCGCTTCTTTGTTTCTCACGCGCCCACAGGCACTGAACATGGGCCCACTGCCTCCTCTGCACGCACGCCACAGCCCTTCTGACTAAGCAGCGGCAGCTCCTGTCGTATGCATGAAAGGCTGTGCCCGGTGTGGGTCTGATGGTGCAAAGCCCCTCTACTTTTTATTTCCTTAATTGTATGAGATGCTAAATATGCGCACTATCTTTGAGAGAGTTTGAGAGAGAGAGACAGACAGACAGAGAATCTGAAGCAGGATCCAGCTTCTGAGCTGTCAGCACAGAGCCCTGACGTGGGGCTCAAACTCGTGAACTGTGAGATCATGATCTGAGTCGAAGCTGGACCCTTAAACGGCTGAGCCATGCAGGCGCCCCGAAGACACCCCATCCTAAGAAACCATATGGGATAGAAAGCACAGGAACGAAAGCCAGCCTAGAGAAACACACAGGAGAAACTACGCCAAAATCTCAGCTAGACAGCATTTTAGGTGAAAGCCAAGGTTCAATCATCCCGGGGGTTTATAGGTTAATTCACCCCTGGCGACCCCATGCAGAGCAGAGGTGTTGTGAAATGTTCTCCTCCCTTCCCCCCACACCCCTGGCAGACGATTCTATACCTTGGAAAACCACGACACAGAAACTCCATACATATCGTAATTAAAATAAATACAACTAAATAATAATTAAAACAGTGATTAAGTCCTTAAAATATGGGGTTCAGAGAAGGTAGGTTTTCAGAAGGAACCAGCAAACTGTGCTTACTGCCCTTCTTCCTTGAAGCATGATGCCGGGGAGGCTGTGGGGGAGGGCGCCTACATGGCTTGGAGGGTGTTCCAACCTGATTTTGTGCGTGTGGACAAAGCACCCAGAAAGGCAGACAAACCAGCAGCTTCCACCGTGCTGTGGTTTTCTCTTTAAACTTGAAGTAGTAACGGTGTGAATCCATCACATTTAACACCTTAAGACTGTATTACGAAGTATTTGTGAAAATACTGTGTGGGACCAAGAGGTGGAATTTATTGGGGTTTTCCAGGGAGCTGGAGAGCCCACTCCAGATGGGGGGGGGGCGGAAGGGGAGTCAGAATGTTTAAAAGACAGGTGAAGGGAAGAGCTGTGGGCTGGGCGTCAGGATACCAAGACTGGAGCCACCGTTTATCACAAATCAGCTGTGTGACGTTGGGCAGTTCACCTAACCTTTCTGGGCCTTGGTTGCCTCTTCGGTAAGATCAGGAGGTGGAGACACCTGATGTCCAGTGCCTCCCTGCAGCTCTTAACATTCTGATTCACCAAACCAAAATCTCCAAATTGCCATGCTTCTTCACTCTGAAATCTAGTTAGGCATGCGCCCATTGGGCAGAGAAACACAAGAGAGTTTCTAAGGTCCTCCCGGGGGCCGATGAACCGTCAGCCCTGGAGTAGGAAAGTCTGCTCATTTCTGGACTNGTCATGCGTTGCAGTTTTACAGAGACACTCAAAAATTTATAAGGTCTCTAGCATGACAAGCTTTACTTTTTATATGAAGACGCCATGAAATCCTGAGAGCAATAAGACATCTGCTCTGAGTGGCTCCTCTCTCCGCAAGGACGTCAGCCAATTCAAACCCTCCCCGGCTTTTGTGGCTTCGGTATGTGTGGAAGGGAGCACACGTTACACGACTTACACAACGGGGAGATTAGTGCGATCGTTAAAAGGGGATGGGGAAGTTTGAGAAAAAGGGGAGAAGGGAGATGAACTTAAACACGGATTTGTTAAAGCTGGGTTTGGGGCGCCTGGGTGGCTCAGTCGGTTAAGCGTCCAACTTCAGCTCAGGTCATGATCTCATGGTTTGTGGGTTCAGCTCAGGTCATGATCTCACGGTTTGTGGGTTCGAGCCCCATGTCAGGCTCTGTGCTGACTGCCAGCTCAGAGCCTGGAGCCTGCTTCAGTCTGTGACTCCCTCTCTCGCTGACCCTCCCCCGCTCACGCTGTCTCTCTCTCTCTCTCTCTCTCAGAAATAAATAAAAACATAAAAAAAAAATTTAAAGCTGGGTTTCAGAACCAATAGGAAACTCAGAGACTATCCGGTCCTGGCCCTGTTTTCTTCCATTGGGTTGGGTTTGAGGTGACCAAAGGCCAAACAGGGAATAGTCACAAGGCACCCATGGATGTGACACTGCAGGCTGGGAGAGAGTCGGAGACGCAAGTCAGGGCTGAGGCCGGAAGTGACATCTGAGGGACCCATGTGTCTTAGGAAACGGAAGCAGAGGATGGTGGGAAGGACACCATCACTGCAACGTGGGGGACTGATACTGGAATTGGGGGAACAGTGAGGAGATGCAGAACTGAGCGGATGAGGCTGTGAAGGGGGCTTCCAACAGGAGAAGAGGGAGACATGAAGAAAGAGACTTTTTTCTTCTCTAAAGACTTATGGGAAACAAAACGGCAGCACAGTTCATGGGCCCCGGGTATGCCAACGGGCAGACATGGTAGTCTATTTTATATACCCGGTAAAGCCCACTACAGTTGCATTTTATATTTCAATATTATCTCGTCCTGTAGCCGGTTCCTAGAATTCAAATTCCAGGAGTTAGGTCATGCGCCCAGATGCTTCTGAAAAGTATGAAAAGGGCTTTGAACAGCCCTCTGAAAAGTCAGGAATCCCAGCTCTGGCTGTGGGCTCACCACAGGCCTTTCTTCGCTTAGGCAGTGAAGCAGCTGATCGTGTCATAGGAAACAGCTCCAGGGCTGCTTTAATTCTATCAAACAACGCTTCCGTCCTTTTCCCAGAGGTCTTAAACATGCAGTCACCAGCTTGCGCCCGTCATGTCGCAGATCTTTCTTTCTTTCTTGTCGCCTTCGTTCTCTCTGTGAAATGACGGGACTGACTGGCCTCAGGAACACGTGCTGGAGTCCTTCCAGAGCTGAAGTGTTCCGTGTGTCTCTGAGCGCCCCTCAGCGGGGCCACCTGCAGGCCCAGCCGCCAGCTAGGACGTGGACCACGCGCGACAACAGTGTTCACCCGCGGCCCGTGCTGGCTGAGCTCTGTTCTCAGCCTGGGGGAGTCTAGCTGGGGAGGGGCTCGAGCAGGTAGCTGGCTGGGGTCTGAATCATCTCGGATGTCCGAGGGGCCCAGGAAGCGGTGGAAATGGTACAGTGTGTGTGCACTCCTTCCTGAATCACGAACCGGGTCTGAATGTGGTGGAGGCATGGTGGAGGTGTGCCTATCACAGGAAGTCAAGGCGACACAGCTGCTAAAACCGTGATAAAGACCACTGCACGCACACAGCCTTTTACTACTTGAATTGCTAGACCCCCTTCAAATGAGCCCAACAAGTCCCACCTTATCTTAATTCCACTAGTCAACAAAGGGGTGCAGGAAATCTCCCAACGTGTTATTAGGGACCCTGTGTATCCTACTAGGAAATGAGAAAGAATGGGCAGCCGAAAAGGTTCTGGATGTTAGGTCTCCTCCCTCTTAAAAACCAAACAAATAAATAAACAACAAACAAAACAAAAACAAATCCACAACAGAAGGCCCCAGAAGCCAAGCAGAATTTCGCTCCATGCTTTTAGCACGTT
>NW_027527544.1:1899170-1902638 GCF_008692635.1 Crocuta crocuta | reverse complement strand
ATTGTTGTGTTCTTCCTGAAAATGTTCACAGCAGGACTTGGGTGTTTGATTCACGCCAACAAGGAGTGTCTTACTCCAACTTCAAGCCTCTAGGAACATGTAACAGAAACAAGTGAACAAAGCAGAGGTTAAGTCTGTCTGGGCGTAGCTCCCACCTCTGGTTGCATGGATGACCCAGATATATAAATAGATGGCATATACGTGAGTGCCTGTTAAGAATTGGGGCAGCAAAGCCACTTAGGAGGAGATTTGTGTACTTAGGAATCAAGAGCAGCTGCAGTGGCTAAAGTAACAGAAGCTTAACGTCTGGGGGATTCTCTCTGCACCACACCTCCTCCACTGAACCCCCAAGTTGATCTCGCTCGGATTTTAAATCTGTTGGCCCGGTTGACACACACACACACACACAGGCAGGTGAGCCCCAGGGACACCAACAAACAGCAACCGAAGGAAGTACTGTGTGTGGAGAAATCACTTCCTGTGTTTTCTTTTCTCGGGTGACCTATGCCTGGACCAGTGCTATGAAAAGAAGATCAAATTCCACACTCATAAAAAGAGATATTAAAAAGAAAAAAAAGATCATGTCAGTGTAAGCTGATAAACAGGAGCTGCGACTATATTATTAGTACCCGTTGACAGAAAGTTTCTGCTGACTGCACATTTACCCCATCCTGCGTTGTTAATTGTGCGTATATTACGATTTCCAGGGTCTCGTGGGAGGAAATAAGGTCATTTACCTCCTCTGTGCCCACCAGAGCCTCACCCATGCACCACCTGTGTCCGATCTTCCAAGACAACAGGTCATTCAGACGTTCTGTCCTAATGCCCACTTAATAGAATCGCTGCTGGTCTGAGAATGATTCCCAGTGTTTTGTAATTGGAAAGCCAGTCACTGTGGCCACAGTGAGCACACAGCGGGAGATCAATAAATGCGGAATGAATCTTGTGGCGATCTCATCTTCAAATTGAGCTCCCTTCCAGTGGCCGTGTCCTTGGGGGCTGCTGGGTGGGAATGAACGGGGATAAACGACTCCTATCAGCAACTCCGTACATGTGGCTCTAAATGCTAGTCTGTGACCGAGCAGGACAGGCCTCCCTCACGATTATGCTGTGGAACAGGTTTTGCTTTCCTGGAGCTCCATTATGCACTAAAGGAGACATTTTCTTTGCATAGTTTCTATATATGGCTATCATCTTCAAAATACCAAAAGCAAACCCATAATCCTACACGTATATATACACATCTAACGAGAACAGGGTCCCTGAAGGCCTGTGCTCGATCTGGCTTTGTGTTCATGGGGGCTGAGGGGCGAGGGGAGCCCATGCCTCTCTTCAGGTGAACTTGGCACTGATGAGACATAATGCCGGAAGAGGGCTCATTTTTAAATGAGTAGAACAGCCCGTGGAGGGAAGACGCACACAGCATTCAATAACAAGATTCTTACACAAATGGTCTTTCAGTGGCCCGAACGTTCCCCTAAGAAGACTCGAGGGAAAACAAAAACTCACTTCTATTAGTGATTTATTTAACCTTCTTTTCAATAGTCAAATATCCACATCGCACACATATGTGACACTGCCACCAAATAAGAGACACAGGCACTATTCGGATGCCTAGTATTGACAAGGTATCGCAGGGAAAAAATTAACTTTAGGTAACACATGTTCTTGGTAAAAAATAAGTAAGTAAAAAAAAATCATTCAGTTATTCCAGAAGCACACAAAGAGGATACTCTGCCATCTCTACCGCTACCGCTGGGGCCAAGCCACCATCCCTGGCATCTTTCCCTGCCTCTAGCCTTGCCCGCATGCTCTGTTCTTGACACAGCAGCCATTGTGATCCTGTTCAAACCAAAGCCCAGTAAGATTACTCCTTCGCTCAAAACCTTCTACACATCCCGCTTCGCAGAGCAGGAGCCAGCTCACCCCTCCCTAGATCCTCTGATGTGACCTCCCGTGGCTCCCTCCTCGCGTACTCGGCTCCAGCCCTCTGGGGCCTTTTTGCGAAGCCTGAGTACTCTTGGCCTGGTTCCTGCCTCAGGGACTTTGCACATGCTCTCTCCTCTGCCTGCACTTCGAGATCTCTCATTTCCGAGTGAGAATGAGCCCTTCCCCTCACGACACTATTTAAAACTAAAACTCTGCCCCTCTGGCATTCCTTATGCCCTTTCTTCCTTTATTTTTCTCCACCACACTTACCATCTCTGAACGCTCTTTGATTTATTCACTTAGTCCATCTCCCCAACTGAATTGAAGCTCCATGAGGGCAGGGAATTTTGCCTGTTTTATTGATGTAGCGTCAAAGCCAAGAGACAAATGCCTGCCCATAGTAGGTGCTCAGTAAATATGTGTTAAGTGATTGAATACAAGATAACAGGCTGGTAGGCAAGTGTGAGCTTTGGAGGGGAGGAGGTCTATGGTCACTGACACTGCACTTAAGAACCCAAATAGTGGACTTGAGTCTCATAGGGTCCAGGCAGCTGCACTCAGATAAAAACCTGTTCTTTGGCCAATTCGTTTCTGATCCAGCACGCAGCTTCAAAAACGTCTGCTTCTGACCACAAGGGGGACTAAACGAGAAAGCACGGGAATGGCTAGGTCTAATCCACTAATGGAAATGTAATTCGAAGCTCTAAAGTCCTATAACTCCATGAGGTCAATAATTGATGGTTAGGAGTCAAGAGAATGAGCAGTCTCGCTTTGTCTCTCTTAAAAAATGTACAACGGTGAGGGGTGGGGAGGGTTGGTGGAGGAGCTTACTGTGTGCTGGGCGCTATGCTAAGTGCTTTAATGCTCTGTCCAGCTCAATCTCCTAATAATCTTATAAACCTTGCCTGAGGTCATCCCCACTAAGTGGCAGAATAGGCACTCAAAGCCCTGGCCTGCAAGCACTGCCTTCTCTTAACATCCTCTTAAGTAGCCTGACCTGTGCCCCTAAGTTCTCTGTAAGAAAAGCCCAGAAGCCAATGTCATCCATCCTGGCAACAATGTCAGGTTGGTTCTCAATCCTGAGAATCTGGCGGCCACAATTAAGAAAAAAAACAAAAAACACAAAAATCTGCAGGCGTAGTCACTAACTGATTTATTTTAAAAGGCCATCCCATTATTTCTCTCCTCTCAAGCACACAAATCTATAGACCTGGGAACATGTTCGGCTCCAAGCTACAGCTTGATACTTTAAACGAACCAGGATGGGTACTAAATATCCCGATGTGTAGGCTGGGATGAGCCGGAAATGTTAAATATCACACACTTCACACACAAATCTCCATGAGGATCTGAAGAATCAAACATGCAAACAGAAAACTGTAGCATATTCTGGGGAAAGTTTAGGAAACTCAAGTGCTCTGGGTTTCACCCTGAGGGGAAAAAACACACAAAAACACCAAGAAGCTGTGGCTGAAATATATAAATGAGGGGAACCCACTCTGAGGCTGTGTGACTCTGAAGCAATGACTTTCAAATTAG
>NW_027527544.1:1860364-1899006 GCF_008692635.1 Crocuta crocuta | reverse complement strand
CTGCCTGGAAGGGGGATGTGATCCGTCCTTCACAAACTAAGGGCACGGTCTGGAATCGGTCACCCGTGTATGTGCCTGTGATAAACGGCATGTTCCTTTCATGCTTCATCACATTTACTCTTGATCTGTTTTGCAGATTGAAAACCAGGCTTTAAAAACCGAGGCTCTGAGAGGCTTGGCATCTTGCTCAGAGTCGCAGAGCTAAGAAGGGGTATAGCCCCGAGTTAGATCCTGTGTGTGCGACTGGGGGGCAGCTCCCCCCACCCTCAAGACCCCCGCATCCCGCGGGAGCACGAGCAGAACCAGCTAGCTCCCAGGGCTGAGGTCCAGGAAGGGGAGTGAGGTAGAGAGAAGCCCAGTTTTCTGCATACCGCCCAGGCGCTTCTTAAGGTGAATGGTGAGGAAACCAGCAGCATTCTGGATCAATCTCCGCGCATCCTTTAGACAGTTTCTAGTTGTCAATGTGTAGGAAATGGGGGGAAAGGCGGGGTGTGAACAGATGGGACTCTGCAGACTGACCCTGTGAGCATCGGTGCTCTCCCTTCTCCTTTCCCGGCGCATGCCTGCCGTGTCCGCTACTGGGCATGGTCCAACTTATGAATGGGGTTGTGCTCCAGAAGATTACGTACACGTTACTTGTTTGGAACTCCGAACGCATTTGTTTTGGAAGCAGTGTTAGACGTGGTGCCTGTGTTTCTAGGTCAGTCCTCAAAAGTCTATATTTAAGCCAGTATCGGGGAAAGTTATAGAAGAGCAGATTTTTGTCTCAATACAGGGAAGGACTTTCCAATCATAGGCATTGCCCAAAATGGAGTGGGTTGCCCGGGAAGCGTGGCCACGGAAGGTGAACAGCTTTCTGGGAACTCTCGCAGTCTCATGGGACCATGAGACAGAAGGCTCTGCCCTTCTGGTGACTATTGTCCCAGAAGCTTTGTGTGTTTCCCAGCCGATGATCTCCCCGGATTTTCATACATGAATGAAGAGGAGCATTAGCAACACAGGAACCGGGGAAACCATTTTCCCAGACTCCAAGTTAGGTTTCCTTTGATCTCCAAAGAGGAGGTGATAGGTCACGTAATTTTGTCACACGAAGAGCAACAGAAATACCTGTTTGGTGTAATGAGGTTGCAAGCAAAATGAGCTGTGTTCTTTAAAGAGGGATATGGCACTTGAAGGAGCGCTGGCTTTATTATCACAATACCTTTGCTTTCCCCAGGCAAATACACTCTCAATCTTTTCTCACCTACAGTCAGAAATCCTGGCTCGCTTTAAGAATCAGCGAAGCTGGTTAAAGATACATTTATAAAATCTGTAGAGGCAGCCTTCACACTTTCACATATAGATAAAGATTCTGTCAAAAACCTGACAGACACTGGGAGCAGGAAAAGAAAGTATCTAAAAAGGTGCTGCTGGTAACGGGGCATTGCATCAGAAATCTGGTCCCTATAAAGCAGTTACGTAGCTCCCTAGAAAAGCTATGTAATTAGTTCTTGGTCATGGTTATGGGGCAAACACATCTCTGCTTTTTTTAAAAATGTTTATTTATTTTTGAAGGAAAGAGAGGCAGAACATGAGCAGAGAGAGAGGGAGACACAGAATCCGGAACAGGCTCCAGGCTCTGAGCTGTCAGTGCAGAGCCCAGCGCGGGGCTCGAACCCATGAATCATGAGATCACGACCTGAGCCGTAGTTGGTCGCTTAACTGACTGAGCCCCCCGGGCGCCCCAGAGCTCCACTTTTTACCCCGGACGTGACACAGCTGCCACTGGTGAGCCCGCTCCTGCGTGGCGCGTGCCGGTTCTTCGTGCCCGGCCCTCCTGCCCCATGGCCCCCCAGCCAGGTCTCACCTGCCCTTCTAGGCCGAACTGAAATGCCCTTTCCACCAAGAGGCCTTTCCTGCCACTCCAAGACAGTACTCACTTCGTCCTCCTCTGAATGGGCTTAGGATTCTCCATGGATCCCTTGTGACTGGCATGTTACGTGGTGTCCTAGGCCTTTGTGAACACCTTACCGCGTCCCCATAACCCACCCTCCACGAACAGATGACTCCCTCCCGGTGCTGTGTTATGAACTATGTATACCCTGTGGCACCTTGCACTTGGCTTTGATAACCACACGTGATCAAAAAGCGTCCTTTCGTAGCAAGTAGGTCTCATCTGGGACGTGTCAATGTGCACCTCCACTTTGCACCCTTAGGTTGCAGAGACGGCACGGGACAGAGAGGTGAGATGGGGACCCGACAGGCACAAAAGGACTAGAGAGACACCAAGAGTTGAGTGTGGCAACTCAGAAGCCATGGACGGAAGCCCCTCCTCCCCTGAGAGTCACCGGCGGCCACTTATTTTAGAAAGCGAGGCTTCTCAGCAGAAAGCAGCAATCCTTCCCCACTGACAGGCAGTGTTTGCTGAAAGTGACCAGTGTGTTGACTGCTCTTTAAGGCACATATGAGGGGCCGGAACTGCTGAGCCTGCCCTGTACTGCACACAAGCTAATGACCAAGGATACTCTTTCCCGGCATGGAGGAAGCCACTGGATCTTACTGTATGTTTGCCCACAAAGCCAAGAGCCATCCGAAGTGCCGGTACCGTGAGTGACTGTGACCACGGGACTGCCCAGACTCGCCGGCAGTGTGGACCAGGAGGCACCATGGGTGTATTCTGCTCCCTGGAATCAGTGGGTATTGTTATTTTTGCTGAACTATTCTTCCCACTCATTTTTGCCTTGTGTTGTTCAATCAGAAAGTACTGTGACCCATAGGCTGGTGTGGCTACAGGGAAAAGCCATACAAGTCACCTTGAGCAAAAGGGGGGTTTCTGGAAGGCTGCAGGCATCTTGAGGGGCAGCGCAAGCAGCCAGTAACTGCAAGGACAGGAGCCAGGAGAGCTCCCTTTTCCCATCCCCACAGCAAGGGCTCTGGGGAGGGCCTCTCCTGCACATCTACCACATTCCTCTCCTTCTGGGCAGACTAGCTCTCTCTACCCGGTGACAAGAGCCTCTGTCAGAGCACCTCCTGATTCAAACACCCCACCGAGACTGACAGGCAGCCCTGGATACTGATTTCTAATTCGTGGAGGGCAGAATCTGACGGGTGGACCTCAGGTCAGGTGACCTCTCCGATGCAATCAGCTGTGATGGGGACAGGACCACGTCCCTGTGTCCCAGCTTATCAGCAGGAGCTAGGAGAACAGACGCTCAGAAAATGCTGGGAGCAGGGCAACCCACCGAGTCCCATGCCTGCCACTGAGAGGCTTGGCCACCCCTCCCCTCCAGGAACAAGGGAGAGACTGTGAGGTGGTCTATATTTTTAGCCTCATTTATTTAAAAATGTTTTTTTCATATTTATTTATTTTCAGGGGGTGGGTAGAGAGAGTGTGAGAGGGGGAAGAGCAGAGAGAGGGGGCCAGAGAACGCCAAGCAGGCTCTGTGCTATCAGAGGTTGACATGAGGCTCGAACCCACAAACCATAAGATCATTTGACCTGAGCTGAAATCAAGGGTCAGATGCTCAAATGACTGAGCCATCCAGGTGCCTCATCAGCCTCATTTAAACACTCTATGTGGCACCAGGAGACACCAATAGAAGACCAAGTCAGTGCCTCTTGAAAGAGCCCTGTCACCGGCACAACCCTTTGCTCAGGAGAGGTCCTGGGGAGACCCCACTTGAGGAGACAGAACCAGCTTACATGAGGAAGCCCTGGCCGCCTAGTTGGGGTGACCTGGGAGTGGGTGCAGCACTGGAAATTACTGGGGGGCCAGATATTTCTGTCAGCTCCTCCTCCAAATGTGGCTCAGGCCCCTGACCACATGCGCGAGGCTCAATGCCAAGTGGCCTTGAGTAAATGAAGACATGATGGTCAGGTAATCAGGCCGCTGCAGTACTCGCTCTACTCTAAGGACCATTCAAAGTAGTTCTCGCTTAAAATCCAATGGGGTTGTCTCGATCCTTTGAACACCCTCATGCCTACACCGAGCATCTGGCAAATCTGGTTGAATACCACGCCTCTTCTGACTTGCCAGCTCAGCTGATGGTGGCTTCTAGTACCGCAGCAGGGCTTCCACCAACCTGAGAGTGAGGATTTGGTTGCTGGGAGCGAAATGGGAAACTGTGGAGAGCACCATGCTGGAAGGGTTGTCATGCTGTGTCAATCTGTCAACATATGCATTTGGGGAGAAGAAAGCGCCTGCGGCTCAAACATATATGAAACTAACATCTTCCACAATGCTAGGGGGTAGTAATAAATTTTTTTAAAGTGAATCATATAGTGAATAAAAAAGCAAGCGAGTTTGGGATTGCGCCAGGGTCCCTCCTTACATGATGGGAATAACGTAATACTGGCATGTTTGATTCTTGACCCATTTAAAGTGTAAAACCTAAATTAATCTAGTGTGATAGAGATCATGAGAGTGACTATCCCTGGAGGGGACAAGATGGACAGGAAGCACAGGAGGGGTAGCAGAGATGACGGTCATCTTCACGGAGGTGTGTTTTCAGGGAGGATCTCAAAATACAAGCAGAGAAGAAGGAATGAAGAGAAGTTATTATATAACCATGAGAGACGGCAGGAGGAGGAAAATGGTGCCTGAATTTTATGTAACAGGTAAGATTAAAATATCATCACATCCAAAATGTGCTCTACAGTTTATAAAGTATTGTCATTCACAGAATTCCACTGTGATCACGTGTAGGGTCACGTGATCGGCATGCCGCCTTGCAAGATGAAGCAGCAGGTTCAGAGAAAATTAAGTGTTAACCGAAGTCCCACAGTCTGGAAGTGACTGAAACAAAGCCTCGACTCACAGGCCAAGGACTTTTGCCTATACCACGCCATGAACTTTCGTCAGTTACNGCGAAGTTCCCCTGAAAAATGAGTTTATTAACACCACCATCCAAGCGTACAGGACTCAGAGTGGACAATCTGCCACAAAGCACAGGGCCCCGGGCACGCCTGATGTCCGTTGTCTAGGGCTCTTCGGTAATCAAACGCTGAGAGTAAAGAGCAAAACATCAAAGAGTTAAAATAAAACCAAGCAACGAATATTGCTACAATTATGTGACTTTGCAGACTGCAGTTTTTCCATCTGTCTTACACTTTGCAGGTGCTGGTCTTGTCACCTTTTTGAAAATCTTTATTTATTTATTTTGAGAGAGAGAGAGAGAGGGAAAGAGAGAGAGTGAGAGCATGCAGGGGAGGGGCATAGAGAGAGAGAGGGAGACAGAGAATCCCAAGCAGGCTCCATGCTGTCAGCTTGGCGCCCGATGCAGAGCTCAAACTCACAGACTGCGAGATCAGGGCCTGAGCTGAGATCCAGAGTTGGACTGAGCCACCCAGGCGCCCCTGTCTTGTCATCTTGATAGCACACAGACAGGTGGGGGAAGGAACCCAGCTATGGTGTTTTATATCCCTGGGAGCACCCACTACGGTGCCCCACTTAGAGCCCCTTCTAGAAATTAATGTGTGTTTAATGTTACACACAGAATCCTGTGACACAAAATTCTGTACTGCAAAAACATATTTCAGTAAAATTCAGGACAAATTTAACTGTGACGGTTTATGTATTAACTGCATGTGCTCTCGTCCCTTAATCCAAGCAGGGGAATAATTTACAGAGCTTAACTAAAGGACGCAAGCTAGCAAAACTGACCTGTTAGCAACTTCTGTGTTAGGGTAGAGCAGTGAGGATACCTTTTTTTTTAATGTTTGCTTTTTCTGGGTGGGTGATTTTAGAAGATAATCTATAGCTAGCCCTTTCCAAACTTTCATGTCTACCTTCAACCCCGGAGCACCCTTAACTCTCCCCCAAGGTCAGACAGTTTCCAGGTTGAGTTCTCTTCGAGATTACACATGAGTGCTGTTCGTTGTAAGTGGAGCATAGGGGAGAGCAAGCACGACCTCAGGGAAGGACCACGCACTGAGACAACGTGCTCTCCCGTGGCTCTCTCTGGCAATCTGAACGTACAAGTATCCCAGAAGTCAAGGTAAAAGCAATGAAGCTGCTCGTCCGCCCATGCGCTTTTGCTCTCTCAAAGGCAGAACTTGAACAACTGAATGTCACCCAACTCACTTTAACACATTTTTTTAAATTTAGAGGCTTTTCAATCCACATGAATGNTTGATCTCGGCTCAAGTCATGGTCTCATGGTTCATGAGTTTGAGCCCCGCACGGGGTTCTGCGCTGACAGGGTGGAGCCTGCTTGAGATTCTCTCTCTTTTTCTCTCTCTGCCCCTCCCTCGCTCTCTCTCAAAAGTAAATAAACATTAAAAAAGGTTATATGGAATTTCCAACATTTCTTTCAAGTAGTGGTCACTGTGAACATGCTTTCTCCGAGTGCACCCACATCTCTCATTTCGGGTCTGACGTCTCTGTTGAGAACCCGTTTCACACACACGAGCCCTCCCAGTACGCTACTCTATTGCACCACCACCCTCAGGGAAAGGGTAAAAGCAAATGCCATCTCCACAATTTCCCAGAGCCATATATGTTAATTTGTAGGAGCCCAACTGCCAAACACAACTTACTACTCAAAGCCACGGCCCCATCCCACTTGGCCCCCAAGCCCTGCAGCTTCTTCTGTCTTTAGTGAACATGGACTACAAATGATCTTAGAGCAAAACCTCTGTGGTCCTGTGTCTGTGCTCTTTACAAGAAGACTTTTCCCCAAAGTTCTTTTTTTTTAAAAAATTTTTAAACATTTATTTTTGAAAGAGAGAGAGAACAGGGGAGAGAGAGAGAGAGAGAGAGAGAGAGAACAAGCAGGGGAGGGACAGAGAGAGAGGGAGACACCGAATCCAAAGCAGGCTTCAGGCTCGGAGCTGTCAGCATAGAGCCTGACACGGGGCTCGAACCCATGAACTGTGAGATCCTGAGCTGAAGTCGGATGCTCAACCGACTGAGCCACCCAGGCGCCCCTTCCCCAAAGTTCTGATATCTTGACAGGCTTCATTAGAAATTGTGCCAACTATTACTGGATTCAAAACCAGACGTGTACGTCTGTTTGACCAATAGAAATCTGGAACTTCCAGGTCAGCAACTCACTGCCAAGTGATTGCCAAGAAGTACTCGAAGTTTCACATAAGTTGGGCAGACACCAAGAAAACAACCCTGTGCTTCCAACTTCTTCCCATGTTCCATGGCTCTGATTTACTTTTCGTAAGGTTGATGACTGGTTTAAATAGATAATATGTCTAATGTACTCAGCAGTCATTCAGGCTTGGTAAGCAGGAAATGTTAAACAAAAACTGTGGTTATCCCATTGCTATTTTATGATGAATACTGTTATTATTAAGCTCTTCCAAGTATTTCCACAGCCATGAATGCTACCAAGAATCTGTACTGCCCAGAATCCTTTTATGTTCTGAATTGCCTCTTGGGAGAGTCACTGCGTCTGTGAAGCATCTAGACCGTTATGAATCCAGAGGTCTGTGCCGGCGTTTAGAAAAATTAAGCATACTTTCTTGCAGCTAGAGGATACCCATCTTCTCACTTTCTGCACGGCCATTTCTGCCTTCTCCAGAAAAGGCTTGTTTTCACTCATTTCAGAATCCGTAATAACAAATTGTTTTAAATTGAGCTCTTAGAAGAGGCATGGGGTTTCTCGGCCCCTTCATCTGCAGCTCTGCCTTAGGGTGTGAGACCCAGCCGGGCAGCCATGGGCTCTCAGAGCAGCAGGACTGGACAGCCAGGGCTCCCAGCATGTGCCTTCCCCACCGCCAGCCACTTCGGGAGATTCCGCACATCACAGGAGCCCTGAGGGGGCTCAACCTGGTGTTGCCAGACTAGGAGTGTAGATGAGTGGGGTGACATCACTGCAAATACTGAGGTCATGGCATGTCCTAAACCGCCCCCGGATGCCACATTAGAAATCATTAGAGTGAGAGGCAGGAGTCGCTGGAGGCCATGAGAAACAGGCTCAGGGTGCTCCTGGGTTAGAATAGTGGTTTCCACACCACTTGCCATCTGGGAGACCTTTGGCAAGTTACCCGTGTGTGTGCCTTCCTTCATCTGCAAAATGGGGTCAGTGATGACAGTACCCCTTGACAGGGTCGATGGGGTTACTGGATGAAGCACTTGGAATACTACCTCGTGCATCAGAAGCATTCACTCAATATTAGCTACTATCTTCATCAGTCACTACTTACTCCACCCCGTCACAATTTTACACGTGGGAAGACTGGGGCCCAGGGAAGCAGAATATTTGCCCCAGAGCACACAGCTACTTAGAAGCAGAGCCAACTTTAGAATCCAAGTCGTTCATTCATTCATCCACACGGACTCCTTCAAAGTGTCCCTTTTAAAGGCCTCTAAGCAATTTCTACTAGAGGAGGGTGTAAAAGAGTCTCTGGGGGACACGGATGGATTTATCAGGACTGTTTATAGTGAAAACCAGTGATTTATTCTGAAATTCGAAAATTATTAAGGAAATGCAAAAGCTACAAATCAAAAGGAACACTTCTTAAATTACTGAAAAACTNTTATCGGGGGGGGAGGGGCGCCTGCCTGGCTCAGGTAGTAAAGCGTCGACTCTTGATCTCGGGGTTGTAAGTTTGAGCCCCACATCGGGTGTAGAGATTACTTAAAAAATAAAAAAATAAAACCTTCAAAAAAAAAGATTTATTTGGATATCAGTGTACCTTCTCCCCATTCCCAGTCACTGTTGTTGGGTCACACAAGGTTGGAATAAAGAGTTAATGCCACAGAAGGCCACCAGAACAACAATGCTGCTGTTTCTTAAACTCAAGGTCAGAGGCATCAGCACTTCTCAGCAAAATGGTCCCCAAAATAGGTGACTCAGAATAATTTTAGTCTATACATCACCCTATTGAATCAAAATCTCTCTCCTGTGTGTAGTTCACTGAGGTCAGCACAGTTTGGGAAGAACAGGACTTTGGGCTCCACTAAATTATCACACTTGCTGGAGCCATCCATCCTACAGTGAGAGCACAGTTGATACCGCTGGAGTCAGAGAATCAGAGAGCACACATGGGGTGCTATGAAGTCCAGGGAGTTAGCTGGTTGCTTTAAGAGCAAAGATACCAGCCTTTGCACCCTTCCCTCTCGTCACTGTTCACTTATTACCGCCAAAGTGAAGGTGGGTTCCATTCCCTGGTTTCCCTCCTTAACCTGTGATTTGCTTTGTCTCCTTGTCACCGATTTCTTTCTTCTCATGCCCAGCTCCATCCCGACATTTTTGCTTCCCTTGGTAAGATCGGGGATACCCCAAGTTTACTAGAGGCTAAATCTCAATTCCATGTTTTAGTATTAGGTACTTTCCGCCAAGTCTCAGCAACCAGCCACATTGCTAAAAATGTCCTCCTCCTGACCTTGTTTGCAGACTCTCTTATATCTGTTTGAACAAGCAGCTTTAACTCTATACCTCTGCTCAGACATTGTCTCCAACCTGGAAAGCACCCCTTTCGATCCTACCCGGGGTCTATTCCTCCTTTACGGTCCAACTTGGGCCATATTTTCTCCCACCTCCCTTCCACTCCAATCTGCTGTTGCAAGAACACCCACCCAGCCATAGCTCCCTACAGCCCACCTCGTCATTTTGTGTCTTTACGCATCGTCTACATGGAAGTCTCGTGGACATTTGCAAGACCCTGTGGTGAGGACCCATTGTGCAACTTTTGTTGCCCTCTGCCCTGTCGTTTTCCAGCTGAGGTTCCTTTGCCACCACTGCCAGAGCATTGCCATGTACTGAACCTCGTGTGCACATGTGTGTGAACTTAGTTAATCCTTGTCATAATCTTAGCTCCCATGAGGTAGATATTATTATCACTCCCCGCTTTATATATAAAGAAATGGAGGTACAGAGTGGTGAAATGAGCTGCCCAAGAGCACATAATCAGTAAGTGACAGCCAAGCTTTGAACCCAAGCAGTATCTTTCCAGTCCATAGTTTTAACTATTGCCCTCCAGCTCCCTACTCTGGTATCCATTTCCATTACATGATGACACTATATTTTAATCATTTACATGTGCACCTTCTCAGTAGAGGGAGGCTTCCTTAAAATATTTTTTAATGTTTCTTCATTTTTTGGGGGTGGAAGGGCACAGAGAGAGGGGGACACAGAATCTGAACCAGGCTCCAGGCTCTGAGCTGTCAGTACAGAGCCCAATGCGGGCCTTGAACCCACAAACCGTGAGATCATGACCTGAGCCGAGGTCAGACACTTAACTGAGCCACCCAGGCGCCCTGAGAGAGGCTTCCTTAGGTCAGAGGTGGGTTCTTACTGAATGTTTTCTTCTCAGTTTTGCTACTCCAAAGCCAATTTCTCTGAGCACCCTAATGTTAAAAAGCCCACTCTGCACTTATAGTAAGGTGCTTACTCTTTCTTTATTTGTTTCGTGTTTTAGGTCTGAGGTCTCCAAATAGATTATAGCTAGAAGGTAGAGGAAACCTCCCGGCCTTTTCTGGGCCTGACAGAGTACCCAGCACAGTGATGAGCACCGTGTGATTGTCGTATAAACACCCATCACAAGACTGAGTAGCGTTTTCCCTCATGAGGATATTGTCCGCTTCCCCTTATTCAACATCATTCTGCTGACTTCTTCAATTTGTCAGGGTCACCCTGAATCCTAAATTTAGATCTGAGAGGTCCTAGCCACAGCTGCCCAAAGTAATGGTCCCTTTACCCTTAAGATGTATTCCCTTTAATCCCTAGCAATCACGGTGGACAGGGTTGAAGACAGTTACAAATTCACTCTTGCAAAACAAATGCACACACTACAGCATGCCAGAGACAGAACAAAGGAAACTGCTAATGGCTTTCAGGGGGAAAAACAATGCGCCAAACAGCTACTCTAATAGGTGGAGGACTCTTCAGACCTAATGGAAATCAGTAATTTACACTTTGTGATGAAAATTAAGTGGCAGTAGCAGCAATAAGTGGAGGCCTGTGGGGACAGACCTTCCAAATCCCAGGGTAGAATGGTAAGAGGGCTTTCCAAAAGACTAGAAGGAGATGAACCAGTTTTGAAAAAGCATTTCTTTTCGGTTCCCTTTTTAAGCCCTTCCCCCCTTTTGCATCTGACCTCTGCCACTTTTGATCTGAGCCTCAACCTTTGACCTGTAAAATGAAGACAGTATCTGTGCCATGGATGGGGACAAAATGGAAATCACTGCGGAAGCAAATGGGAAAGTGCTCTGAAAGGTACAGCAAGGGAATGGCATCACAGAGAGATGGTTTTTGGCCTCCTTCCCTCGGAGCCAAGTCTGCCAAAGTCGCCCTAGAGATAAAAGGAAGCCAGAACGTGGGTTCGACAAGTTGAGAAGGAAGTGTGTGCTTTTACAGGGACAGTTGCACCTCTAGTTTCATATAATTTTCCTTGTTCTTCAACTCCAAACAAACATCTAGAAGGAACAAGGCTTCACTTGAGAAAGTTCAAAGCCTCTCTCTTCAGAACTGCAGACAGGAGAAGTACTTGAGAGAGGCGACCAGCGCTATGAGCATCAATCGGGCCGCAAGCATATTTTGGACTTCTCACCGGGAGGCCGGGCTTCTTCTCCAAGGCCAAGAATTCACACACAAATCCTCTAGCGAAGACTGATAGACTGATCCGCAGACCCCAGCTCCCCTGACTACCTTGGGCAAAGCCTCCCTTATCTCATGTGTCAAATGGGGACAACATACTTATCTTGTGGAGGTGTGGTCAGGATTGGATGAAATAGAACTAAAGTGCCTAGTTGTAGCGCCTAAACTTGGAAAGTGCTTGATAAATGTATCGCTTACCAGTGTTGCTCACAGGCACAGGTCTCCTACTTAAGTAATTTGAGATGCATGAGATGTGATCTTGCTCTAATCTCTCCTTCCCCTGTAAATGTCAGAGTCCCTGAAATTTCACTTTAAAAGGTAGATTTTATGGTTGAATTTTAACATTTTGAGAGAGAAAAGTACCCTTAACAGGCAATAAAAGAGCCATTCATCTCCAAGTATGAGTGATTTGATCAAGTCAGCCTTGGTGAGAGGAGGGGAGAGCTTGTTCAGGAGACACTAATTGGAAGAGTAGCTCTCTTATCCCACCTAGAAAATTACAGGGCTGCTCCTTGAACAAATGTTGTGTACAAAGAACTTTGGGGCATGGTGGGCATAGGTTCCAATTCAAGCATTATCAGACAGGGAGTGGTGTAACTTTGAGCACCACCTTCCTGAGCCTGTTTCCATACCTGCCTGGAATTGCCACTTTGTTCCCATCTTTTGCTGTTGTGCTCTTTATGGGTTTTCAACAGGGTTGGGGAAGAAGCCAAGAGTAGAAACGTGTTGAATGTGGAGTCCAGCACACAGCAGCGGCTCAAGAAGCAGTAGTTTCCCTCCCTTGCAAGGAAGGCACCCTAGACATCCAATCCTGGCAAACCAACTTTCGATTACCTTAAGACTTTTAAAATGCAATGTGAGCCCAATTTTGATACCAGCATACTTTTAAACCTACTTCTGTTCCTCCTGGCTTCCTCTCTGTCCCCTTTCAAAACTCACGAAGGCACGTAACAGTGAAAAATGGAGCAGATCTCTTGTAAGATAAAAGCTGTCGGCGTTGCTTGTGTCCATATTTTCAAAAAGCCTATCCTGGTCATGGCTGAAGATTCTAAAAGAATCACGCTGGCACATAGTCACAATCAGAAAATACATGATCCTCATTTAAGATTCCTTCATAGTGCTTACCATGAGAGTGAAGGAAAATCTTATCCCTCAAGGTCAAGAACCGTTGCTCAGAGATGAGGGAAAGGTTGAGCCTGAACTTGAAATTGCCAAAGCAGACCTCACTGATGAAGACAGCAGGTCCCCCCTCACCAAAACCAGAGAAGTAGCAAGACAACCATCCATTGAGAATTGCAATCCAAGAACAGGTAATATTCCCATCTGATAACAATAAACCAATATGCAGCAGAAAGGGACATGCCGCAGAGGAACAACCATGTACCATGTGGGTACAGGGGACAAGAAATCACTTCGCACCAGGAGAAGCAAAAGGGGCTTCCAGAAAGTTAACGTTCAGACTAGGGCCTGCCAGATGGAACAGATTCTGATGGCTTGGAATGGGCAGGAGGGAATACACAATCACCAAACAAGACAGTATGGCCAAGGTGAGGGCCGGGCTCGTGGTCTGGGCTCACTGGTAGCGCTTCTCCACCGCTCAGGTGTGTGACCTTGGCTAAGTGACTTAACTTCCTTAACACCCAGTTTTCTTCTCGGTAAAAGGGGGATGACGACAGCCACCTGGGAGGGTAAGCTGCTCGGAGAAGACAGAGTAAACCATAATCCCTTAGGTCCATGCCTAACAATCAGTGCCCAATAAACTGGGGCTGCTACCATTCTACCCTCATTCTCCTTCTAAAGACTAAATAAATATGCCTTTAAAGGGACTTTGTAGATGTGGCTCAGAGGAGCTTGCTAGAACAATTCCTTTCCACATGCCATAGGTCAGAGGCTGAGGGTGTTGTGTAGACAGTTAAATGCATTCTCCACACATATCAGGACACCCCACCCCCACCTATTAAAGCATGAAAATGCTAGGTACTAAAGCCTGCCCATTCTCTGGAGCCGGCCTCCAATTTCTGTCCACTTTAAACTCCTAGATCTAGGGGCACCTGGGTGTCTCAGTCAGTTGAGTGTCTGACTCTTGATTTTGGCTCAGGTCATGGGATCGAGCCCCATGTCGGGCTCCACGTTTAGCGGGGAGCCTGCTTAAGATTCATTCTCTCTCTCTCTCTCTCCATCCCCCTCTCCCACCTGCACACCTCCTCTCTCTCAAAAAAAGAAAGAAAAATAAACTAGAGAGATCTAGCTCTAGAGAGACTAGATCTAGAGAGACGGATCAATGAACCAAAATGCTTAGCAAGCGTCATGCTGAGGTTCAGTGAGTTTTCTTGTCAACTGACCATTAATACAAAACCGATTCATTTTAACTCATAAGGAAATCTTAAGTCCATGAGTATATCCTTTGCTTCAGAAAGTGCACTGTGGTCATGATGACTGAAGACCTAGCAGCGCCTCAGGTCCACCATATCATTAAGGAGGAAGCCCCACAACTGAGGCTCGGCAGAGCAGGAGCTGGGCCAGCTGCAAAAGCCAGCTGACGGGAGGGAGCAGGAGGCGACATGAGACCAAGATGGTGGGACACCTAAGTCAGGGCTTCACACGTAAACACAATCAATCTACACAAGGAAAAAGGTTTATACCAAGACACCGTATATGCATCTTAATTTTGTTTGTTTATCTATTTTGAGAAAGGATTGGTATGTGTGTGTGCGAGCAGGGGAGGGGCTGACAGAGACAGAGAGAGAGAGAGAGAGACAGAGAGAGAGAGAGAATCCTAAGTAGGCTCTGCACTGTCAGCACAGAGCCTGACGCAGGGCTCAATCCCATGAATTATGAGATCATGACCTGAGCCAAGATCAAGAGTCAGCTTCTCGACTGACTCAGTCACCCTGGTGCCCCAACCCTGTATACACAATTTAAATGACAGTGTCTCAAAGCAATGCTCGCTCTTGCTACGAGCACACATGCTGATGTTTTCTCCTCCAGTGAAAAGCATTTTTATAGGTAGCACTTAGATTGCCCCCCGGAGAGGCTGCTTTGTGGTTTTGGAAAGAGAGCACCACGTAGAGAGAAGGAGAGAAGTCAATTTAATTTCAATTAAAAANGAGAACTGGGGAGTGGGTGGGGTGGGGAGGGAGGTGCAGCTCTAGGGAGTTGCCATTTCTTCCCCGCTCACAGAGGTGGCCGGGGACCCATGCCATGCCCTGTAGAGTCGGGCACACAGTGGGGAATCCTTCACACTATCCTTCAACAAGCCAATCAAGGGTGAGTGGCCCTGAGGGACTGTCTGCAGGCTCCAGGTCTGATGTGACTGCCAACTAGCCCTCCTGGGACTGAGGCAATCTGTTACCTCTTGAGGGGCCTACGGTGTACCCTAATCTTGACACTGCCTGTGGTNCACCCAGAGGCGCTTCTCCACAAAGAAGCTTCTATCAGTGAGGAGCCTACTATGTCGCCGGCCACCTGTGTGGCACAGCAGTGTCATCCAGGGAAAATAAACTCCTTGCAGCTAGAGAAAACCATTGGCAGCCATCCGTGCTGGCAAATTGCTGTGCGCATGTGCACGCAGAAAGATTTTCTATCAGCAGGGGCTTGCTCTCCTGTGGGGAGAGATGGCCGTGTTTCAAGAGGTACCGGGAAGGAAAAAATGAGTTCAGCATCCCCCACAATAACTAAGCAACACAGGAAGGAAAACAACTGCCGCTGAACCAGGCCACTCAAGGGGCTCAGTATGGAACTGAAGCGATGACGGTCATGACTTTTCTAAGCCCGGGATCAAAGACACAAGATTATCTATCTCTTAGATATGGCTGTGACCTTGAATATGTAAAACAGAAGTCAACTGGGGAAGGATTCTTACAGGAAGCACATCTGTGCCATGGTACGCAAGGTTAAGGCAACATCAGAATAGCTGTATTCACAGGAATTCACAGGTCACATGAATTAAAAACAGCACTTTCGGAATTCTGCAGGAAGGAAATCTGCTTGTGAGAATACCCACAGGCCGATCTGCAGGATACCAAAAGCAGCAGTAAGCTGAACTCCTACCAGGAGGAAGGAACTTCCAGTGTGGCCAGCTAAGGCAAAAACTCCCAGCAAGTCAGGATGCAGGGATTATGAAGGGATAATTTCTCACAGCCCCACGCTTTGTGACACTTTGGCAACTTGCCCTATGGTGTCTCTTCAATAGGACAACGGTTTTATTGGAGAAAGGACTGGAAGAGAAAATCCTCACCCGGTCCTCATACTGACTGCTAGTCATGGGGGGCACAGGCCCGTGGCTCCCTGGGTCAGCCCATCCCACCAGGCGCCTCACAGCTGTCTTCTATGCTTGGTGTCATCTTTCGCTTCTGCTCAACATGACGGCATTGGGGCTGGGTTCCAACTTTTTCCATGATCTACTCTTTGTTCTGACTCTCATCCAAAAAATACCTCGGGGATTTGCTTAGCGCCTCGCTGCTCCTGAGTGCAAAAAGTCTGATTGTAAACAGGGACAACTGTTTGGAACAGAGGGTGATGTGCAATTTCAAATGTTTATCTATGAGAAAAGAATGAATAAGGGTCATTTACTCAAAGCTGAAGTAATGGTTATGAAGCAATTTGAGTCGAGGGAAAAGAAAATCATAAAAGAAACAGCTTCTGTCCTACTGCTAAGTGGTTTGTCTTACTAAAGAGTGGAGAGGGTAAGTATACTTAGCTATTCTAATCATAAATAACAAGAGGTTTTTGCACAATTTGGCCCAAATGTGGCCTGTCTTGAAGCTGGGGGACAATGCATCTAAGTCTGGCAAAAATATTTCCCCCTANTTAGTGGGACTGCCAGTAAAGAATTTCAAAAATTTTGCCTGAAAATGAAT
Source organism: Crocuta crocuta (assembly GCF_008692635.1). Classification (NCBI taxonomy): domain Eukaryota; kingdom Metazoa; phylum Chordata; class Mammalia; order Carnivora; family Hyaenidae; genus Crocuta; species Crocuta crocuta. Next base: position 1,882,616 of record NW_027527544.1, on the reverse strand, counting down.
AATTGAATCCTCTGCTAGAAATAGGAAGTCTGCAATGAACCTCACATAGGGTACTATTCATAAACTGAGGCCTGCATGGTACCCCCTAGAGTTTACAATGGGGTGGCCTTGCTGACCCACAGCCCACCTCCCCTGGAAGGGCCCACACAGCTGGTAGAGCAGTGTTTTAGAAAATGGGTTAGGGTTCCACTCTGTCTGCCGTTTACTGATGTGGGACTTTGGGCAACTTACTTATCCTCTGCCTCAGTTTCCTTATCTGTTAAATGAAGATGATGTTACCACCTTTTCCCCCAAGACTGTACTAAGGACTAAATGAGGTAACATAGTATGGGGCATATAGTAAGTGTTCAATAAACATTAAGTAGCAGCATCAGTATTTTAGATTATTCCAAAGCTTGCTTGCTTTTTCTTCTCTTTCTGGCAAGGACATTTCTAGAAATTAAGTATCATTAGTCTCGGTCAGCAGGGAATGGGAAATGGGGCCTATTTCAGAAGCGATTTAACCAAAGACCTATATCATCTTCCTCAGGAAATGGAAATAGTACAGAAGACCCTTTGAGGACATTGCCTTGCCCCTAAAAGTCTTGGCAAAATGTAACATAAGAGTCCACAACATCTTCCTTCCTTTAAGTCATTTCAGCCTCTACTAGAAAACCCCTCCACCCAAGTTAAAGTAGAAAATTCAAATTCGGTCTATGTGGAAAATTCAAAGTAGGGTGTGTTTCCTTGAAAATTAATTTAAAATTGATTTCATTGACTGCATTCATTAGCTCTTNACCCCCAGATGCATGCCTGTGTAAGGCTGCTATCAAACGGAGAGGAAGGAGAATCTGGAATGGCAGAATAAGAGTCTGCACAGAGTCCAGTAAGCAGACCCTGGGTTCCAGGAGGAGGCGGGGCTCCCCACCCGGAAGTTCACCATGGAGTCAGAATCCGGGCTTACCATCCTGCCCGGTGGGCCACATGCTGCTTCTCTCGTGGCCTGTGTCCTAGATACGTGTCCTCACGTTTGTTCATGGGGGAAGGGCTCACTTCCTGGATCCCTCCTGACCTGGCTTCTTATCAGCTTATGCACTCAGGCAGCAGAGAGGTTTAGCAACATGAGACAGCTGAGGTTCAAAGTGCTAGTTCTCGCTCCTCTGACTGAATTTCCTCATGTCTCTGGCCTCCTAGAAAGAAGTTTTATGAGGACCCTCTGGATGCCGTAAAGAGCCGTGTCAATAAATGCGAGGTCCCTCATGAAGGAAAGGCACAAGCAGGGGGAAAAAGTCTGGATGCTGAGAATAAAGTCCCTAAGAAGATGGAGGGGTTGGTAATGCTGCTACCAATTCAGGACTCTCTCCTGCCCACTTCTAGAATGCAGGCGATCTCAGAGAGAGATGGAATAGAGGCAGGGGCCGGGTCAGGTGAACTGGATGGGGATCTACTGGGTGAAACGCAGAAACAGGGGGGTCACAGCCTTAACAGGGGAACAAGGTGAGTGCCAGGTCCCAGAGACACTGGTTCTATTTTAAATCCTCTTAACATCGATCTTCAAAATGATATCAACAAATCGTTTTCAAACTCCTACAATTATTCACATATGCACATGAGCTGTGGAATGATAGAGGAGTGCTAGGTGGTGGTTATTTTCTAACGCCTTATCCAGGTCTGTTGGAGCTTTTAGATTCTAAGGGCATGTGCCCTTTTCCTCGCCCTCAGCCCTTCCTATACCCCAGAAGCCTTTGCATCAGCTAGCAGGTTTCAAGGAGTTTTCTGTCAGTTACTTCTTTGCATTGGGAACATCTATATACATACTTAATAGGCAGGCAAATCAACTTGAATTCAAAGGGAGAATGACTGATTCTAAAAACTTTCATTTGTATATTTTCAAGTATTAACCACCGGGAACTAGGGTAACAGCGTATCTTACATCAATCTTTCACTAATATGAAAGAGCTAGATCTGCCATAGGCATCTAGCAATCGTCTCAAATATAATAAAATTTGAGGGCGGGACTTAGTTAACAAAATGTTAGAGAAAATAAAATTAGCAAATTGGTGGACATCATCGAAGAACCCAATATAAGAGATTGTTAAAGTGATAAGCATTTTGAAAGCAAAACACATTGCCTTATACCACATCGCCTAAGACTACTTGGTGGGGTTGTCTGCTTCCCATCTCTAGAGGTCCACGGAAGAGTAGAAGAGACTTCTGCTGTCAAAAAACAAAAACAAACACAAAAACAAAAATAAAGACTGGACCAAATGACCTTTGGTCTTCTTTCCCCATATGACTGCACACCCTCCCAAGGTTTACAGCTTCTCTCTCTTCCTCTTTACTCGTTAATGCTCTGGTTTGTGTTCCTGAGTACTAGAAGAAAAAAAATTCTCATTAACAGTGATGACAACAATGAACTCACCACTCAATAGTCAAGCCGTAAGTGTTTCTCTGAAGCCATTTTGTAGATAGTCACATGTGAAACACTAGGAAGAAATACCTTCCTGATGGTACAATGTTGACGGATGATGCTCAACAAATAAGTTCAGCATTAAGTCATGAAATCAAACTGGACTTCAACTTTTTCCAAGATTAATTAAATGCCAGAAGGCCAACCATTTCAAACCTTCACTTCCATTTGCCTGCTGGCAACCAGAAAGGGACTCTTGATGTTAGAGTAGCTCAACAGAATGAGTAGCTTAAATTAACTCTGGTTCCGTTTATTAACACAAATCTCTTTGCCCCTAGCTCAAACTTAATATTTTAATGATTCTGCTTTTTAGAATATCTTGGACAGAGTTGCTCAGAAATAAAATGTTCTTAAAAAGGTTAATAACCAGTGATTTTGGAGGTGAGTATAAGAGAGTTTTATGCAACCCGAACAAATAAATACTAACACAGGATCCTACAACTCTGTCCAGTGGAATGTTACCAATTAGCATCGTTATTGCTACAGATGCAAAATGAAGACCAATTGTCTGGGGCAACTCCAGAATGCCATTCTGTTGAAACTTAAATGGCATTAGCACAATTAGAAGGTGAGCAGTTTATACCAATTAAGGCAGGTGTAATTTTAGAACCAATCCACTAGAGAATGTTCTCTAAATGATGTGTCTTTTCTGGAGTTTAACACAGTCACAAGACCTACAAAAAAGCCTTTGGAAGCTTTATACCTGTTGAAAGTACTGCCTTGGGGAAATAATGTCACAACATGAAAGCTGAGAATTTAAGTACGTGTGTCCAATTTGACACTAAGGTATAATAGATCACAGAGCCAAGGAGCAACTGCTCTTTCTTCAATCCACGTCTCCCAAATTAGGGGAGCAATAGATGTCTTGAAACAGTAGCAATTATTCCATTTTAAACCTGGGATTCTGGGTGGCTCAGTCGGTTAAGCGTCCGACTTTGGCTTAGGTCATGATCTCACAGTTCGTGGGTTCGAGTCCCACATCAGGCTCTGTGCTGACAGCTCAGAGCCTGGAGCCTGTTTTGGACTCTGTGTCTCCCTCCCTCTGACCCCCCCCTGCTCACACTGTCTCTCTCTCTCTCAGAAATTAAAAAAAAAAAAAAACCCACATCAAAACAGTGAGGCAATGCTTATTCAAAGGGTCTCTATGCAAATAGGCGGGGACCTGAAATTCCCCAAAGGACTATGGCGATTCAAAGACACATCCGTGCTACCAGTTTTTTCTCTGTACTTACGAGTCTGTTTTTGTTCGTTCATTTGTCTTGTGTTTTAGATTCCACATATAAGTGAAATCATATGGTATTTGTCTTTCTCTGACTTATTTCACTTACCATTATACCCTCTAGGTCAATCCATGTTGTTGCAAATGACAAGATAGCGTCTTTTTTATGGCTGAGTAATATTTCACTCTCTGTGTGTGTGTGTGTGTGTGTGTGTGTGTGTGTGTGTGTTCTTTTTTATGCATGCATGCACACACACACACATACATACACCACAGGGTTCTGGGTGGGTAAAATAGCTGAAGGGAATTAAGAGGTACAGACTTCCAGCTATAAAATAAATAAGTCACAGGGATGTAAACTACAGTGTAAGGAATACAGTCAATAATATCGCAACAACTGTGTATGGTGACCATAACTATTGTGGTGAACACTGCATAATGTATACAATTGTTGAACCACTGCACTGTGTACCTGAAACTATTATAACATTGGATGTCAGCTACACTGTAATAAACACACACACACACACACACACACACACACACACACACAAACACACACAGATTCATGCCAATCATCGCCAGTTTTCCTTTAAGTTGCTCCCAAACTTGCTACCATAAAATGCACTGAGACCACCACTATTAGGATGCCAGAATAAGAAGAAAATTCATAATGGGCGTTTAAAAATAATTGGATAGAAAATATTTACTTTTAAGCTTAGTGGATTAAAAACATTAAGAAAGGTAGTTCATGTTCCAAAGCTTATTATGTCTAGGAATAATGAAGAATTCTAGCAAACCAGTCATTTATTATCCAACTTAAAGGGAGAGAAAAAAAAAAACTACCTGCCCCACTTTGTCCCCAGAGAAATGTGTAAATGGGCAACACAGGCTAAAAGGCTAGTCTTCGAGCTTTATCTAGTTCTTGGTACTCGATTTCCGCTCTTGCACTGTGCAGACGTGAACATGAGCAAGGCTCCCTTGTCATCACAGATGGGGCGTTTCTGCACAACTGCAGCGCTGTGTCGCAGAAGCCTTCTCAAGGTGACTCCGGAGTAAAAACAAATCATCTGACTCTATCCTAGACCACACCAAAAAGACAGCTGTAAAAGTTGAAAGATGAAATCATAGGGATTAAAAAAGAAAGATATGCTGGCCCTGCAATGGTCTAAAAGTATTCTGTACCCATACATATCATTACATCAGAACAGTGGAGATCTACACAAAAACTATGTGGTCCCCACTCATAAATGTTTCAAATCACATATGGAGGATATTTCCATATCCATAAACAGTCCCTATCTGGGCACACCAAGGTGGCATAATCCTTGCCATTAGGCCTAACTTTGAGTCTAGATGGAGGTAAATCCAGTCCTAACATGGCGAATAGAAACAGAAGCTAAAAACAACAACAAAAACAAAACCCACCAAATCCTCTTAGAATAAGATTTCTTAGGAGAGGCCTGTTAATTTAGCATTCTTTAAACTCATGGCTTATTTTCAAGAATCATTCATATAAAGATGGCNAAGATAGATATAGACCGCTACATATTTTCTCTTCACAATGAGCACACGTTCAGCAATATATCCACATCCTAAACGGAACAGTGCGTGGCAACACTTTTTAGGCTACATGAAGGACACAACCATTTTCTAAAATGACTTGGACATTTCGGATTATAAATAGGCATCAAATAATTGGAATGGGCACTTTAAAACCATCATTTGTTGTTCTTTCTAAATTTTGAAAATGCCTCATTTTTCTTCTCTAGCACAACCACAAGAATCCTAAGCCTTCCATAGTACAACACTGTGAGCTGGAAAGCAAACTCATTCTGGCCGCAAGCTATACAATCAGGTCAATTCCAGGGTTACCCCTCCCCCTCCCTCTGCAAAAAAAAAAAAAGTCAAAACCATTAGAATGAGAATGGCCTGGTTTCCAGAGTTTTATAGACAAGGCTGGAAAAGCACTCTATCGTTGTAGAATAACGAAGACTAAATTGAGCAAGGACCTGAAGGTGAAATAAGTCTGGGGGAAATGAGATGGTGAGAAGGCCACATTTCTGGAAGTCCTACGTACCATGCTAGCCATACCTCAGGACATTGGAGGCAATCGGGTAAGACAGCATTACGCGGCACCAAAGCTCTAATGCTCTTAGATATCTTTCTTCACCCTGAGTATCACACCTCCAGTTCTTTTCCACGAGAGGAAGAGACAGAGGAGGTGAGTCTTGCATCACGTACACGCAGCCACACGAACACTGCCATACGTCGCAGTCATGCTGAATATTTCTGCGCAGTTTTGCTATTCCTACGCTCTTTCAGAAACAGCAGTTCTCCAAAATTCTCCTCCAATGCTATTCAAAAAACAAGGGGCTGAAGGGTAAACAAGTGAAGCATGTGACAACTGTGGATGCAATTTAAGCCCTTCAAGTATATTGCCCCAAACTGAATCAGAATGCTGCTGTTAACAACAAAAATACGGGAACTGTGGTCTGTGGTGGAAGACTGGCCACACTGTACCACACCACTTCTGCAATGCTGCAGGCCTGCGCGATCCGCTACCGTAACCAGAAGCCACGGTGGCCACTGAGCACTTGAACTTGGCCAGTGCAAATTGAGATGTGCTGCGAGTGTAAAATACACACTGGATTTCAAAGACTTCGTGTTAAACGTAAAGAAATGCAAAAGATTTTGTTAATTTTACCTCTTGCTGTCTTTTTCTTTTTTTTTTAATGTGGGCCAGTAGAAAATTCAAATGACCTATCAGGCTCACATTGTATTTCTATTGAACAAAAACTGTTGCAGACTTTCTTTAAAAAGGAAAAAAAAATATCAAAGGGAAAAAGCATCTGAAATCTATGGCATAGTTCTTCACTTTATCTGTGCTACTTAGCCCAAACCCAAAGACCATCTGAGACCTAAAACTTACTGGCTTTAAAATAAAATTCTAAGAATGCAAAACATGCTGCATTGCACAAATATCCTTAGGTCAGAGGTTCGTGGTTTTACTCGGCAACAGGCAGGAGGCACTCTTCATATGGGTCTCAGTGTAAGTCCCTCTTCCACTGCTAGCCCCACATCCCAGGAAAGCCAGTAGGCAGGTGGTCCAGAAATGCAGGCAGAGGAGGGAGTAAAGTACATAATCTAGGAAGGAGAAGAAACTCTGGGCCCAGGTCAGAGCCATCGTTCCCAGCAGGGGGTGGTGGCTCAGGGAAGGAGAGGGACTGACTCCCCATTTTGAGCTATGAAAGGGCCCCAACCAGAGGAGCCAGGGACAAGGCTTCAGTGTCTCACTAGAGCTGTGATCATTGTTCCCAGCCCCTGGGGACACTGGAATGACAGTCCTCACCCTGGTTCTGATAAATCCTGCTCCAGGCACCAAAGCTCAGTGGCAGAGGCAGAGGCGTTTCCTTAAACAAACAGGCAAAGGACAGGCTGGTTATACTTTTTAAGCTCCTGAAACTGCCAAGTTTCTGTGATGTATCTGTGTTGAAGTAAATCTGTAAACAAGTTGGCCTCCGGTCAAAATTTAAAACCTCGCAGGAGGAATCCGCATGGTCAATGCTGGTGGGCCAGCATGAAGCTACATTACAGATTTCTAAAATAAACGAGCAGTAACTTCTCATTACAGATCCTGTTTTTTTTGACATTTCCCATATGTCAGCTTTACAGAACAAACTTAAATAAACATACCCCAGTGAATGGAGCTATCTTAATGATGGGGCCATCAAATACCAAAAACCAAAAACCAAATGAAAGCCAAGTGCTCAATAAATGTAAGTGAGAACCAAGTCAATACACTGACAAATACAAATGCTTGAAATGACCCAGCGTTCCAAAGCCACCGAGGAACGGTCAAGAGGGCAGAGGTGTTAAGAGCAATGAGGACAGCTAGCAGACAGTTGAATATGAAACAAGAAGCTTTGACATTCCGTTCGAATGCTGACCTGAGATGAAACATAGAGCAATACGGCAGATAATAAAACCTTGCATGCGACGATTTGTATTGTGCTACTGAAGTCAAGATGCAGGACATTCATCTGGAAGCTTCTGCAGATGGACACAATGTACCTGGCCACACCATGCACAAATAAAGGCTGCTTCCCTGTTCACTAAAAGAAGACTGCAGATTTTTTTTTAAAAACAGAGTTGCCACTTCAAGTGCTCCCAGGATGAAAAGGTCATGTTTGGCGCAGACTCTCCAGAGTCACAAATGGGTCCTCATACATGTGACCAGGATCACACCAGAGTCATTTGCATCCTTGACTTGGGGCCTGCAGGATGCTAACGCAGTCCCCCTTGCCCTATGGTGGGCACTGGGAAGGGGCATGGGAAGAGAACTTGGGATTAATGACAATAGACCCCTGTTTCTGGACGCTGCCCAAGAGTAGGCAATAGGGTCTGCACTCCTCCATTTGAGAAGTCTCCCCTAATCAGTAGGGAAGCTCACCTTTAGCCAAGGGAGGTCAGAGCGCCCGCCTAGAGCAAGCCACTCTGGAAGTTAGGCAGGCTTGTTTTCCCAGATTCCAGGGGGCTCTGAGCAGGTTCTCTGAAAGAGCTTTACCATCCTCCGGCAGCCAGTAGAGGACGTAGCAGGGGGTGGGTGGAGGGTACTGCCCTCTAGAGGAGCCATGCATCATTACCGATTTAGGGTCTGTATTCTCCGTGCTACCTGGTATCAGTCACCCATGCCCTGCACCCCAGGGGCAAAAGTTACTCAGTTTGATAGTCTCCTAATGATAAAGGAAAAATGCTTTCATCTTTCTTAGCAGACCCGTAGCCGGGTCACTGAAATGTTGGTAGGGGGTTGAGATATCTATACAGCCTTTACCTGGTAATCTGGCCTCAACATTCCTCTGTGGCTTGGATGATCCTGACTGGGCTTATTCACATGCTGGGGGTGGCTAGCTGTCAGCTGATCTATGCACACCTACCGCCATTTTTTAAGTTCATCATTTACCAAATGTTTTCAAATGTATTGCCTCATTGTAATCTTAATCTGAAAAATGTTAACATCCCCATTTATACATGGGGTAGCCAAGGCTAAGAGGGTAAGTGGATCATGCTCTTCCCAAGAGGGCTTAAATTTTCTACCTTGATCAGAGATCTATTGGAGCCAATGCTTCTACTATCCATTTACCACACCTGCTTTACCTACAAGTCATCCTTCCTTACCCCTAGATGTAAACCCTTCTAGTCTGTCTTTTCGATTCCTCTCTTTATCCACTTTCCCAAATGTGACAGGCTATAAAAATGACCCTGTATTTTTTTTCCTCTCTCTCTTCATAGCCATACCCCTTGCCATAGAACTTTATGACTTACTATAAGCTTAGCTCTGGGACTTGCTTGGGCCAATAGGATGTTAGCATATATGACCCATGCAGAGACTTGAAAAGCACCTGAACAATTGTGCATGCTCATGTTCTTGTCCGCTGTCATCACTATGTTAAAGCCATGCCCAGGGTAGTCTCCTGGTCCCAGGAAGAAGATGAGAGACACACAGAACACAGGCTGGACACCTCAGCATAGATCAGCTGATAGCTAGCTAACCACCAGACCTAAGTAAGCCTTACCACCAGAGTAAGCCCAACCAACATCATTTGAGTCACCTCGGTGATCGCCATCTGACTGTAGAAACATGCACAGTAAATATTTACCATTCATGGCCATGAAGCTTGTTAGCACTTTTCTCATGACCCAAAGCCACTTCCAGACCACTGCCCTTCCACTCACAAATGGCCATCCCTTCTCCCCTGATGCTCAGACTATGTGGCTATACCATATACCAGGCTCTGCCTTTTCCTATTAAAGCACCAACCCCTTTGTAGTCTTAAAGTTGACAGCTGGTTGACAGTTTTCCTCTACTCCATGCCCTGTCATCCAGAGTGACATTGTGCCTTTAGAATCTGAGTCCTGGGGTACCCCCAATGTCATCCACCTATTTCCCAGGCTACCACATAAAATTTGTCAGCACCTGCAAACACTCTACCTCCAAAATGTAAATGGAAAATCTCACCCTGTTCCCATACCCCACCTTTTTGTTTTCCAGCTTTCACCTCTTTAATGTCACCGTAGTTATTCTTCAACCATTTATTTAAAACCTGCCATGTCCCAGGCATAATGCTGAGCACTGAGGAAATAGCAGTGAAGAAGAAACATAGTGGTTGCAATGACAAATTCACATGATGTCCGTCCTTAATGAATTCTTGATGTTAACTGTTACTACCTTCTTTGTATCTCTTTTCCACTCTCCACAAGGGCTTTTTCAAACATTATCTTCTCGAACCACCTACCCTGCCTCATGAAGTTCCCATAGATGAGTTATCTTTTAGACATCACAAGGAAAACTGAAGGCATCAGAAAAACAAAATCACCATAACTTCCTCCATATCTCCAAATACACTTGCCTCCACACTTGCTTCTTTCTCTTTCCCAATTGTCAAAATCAAAGATAGGTCCTTTCACCTGTTTAAGACTAACGCTTCCACTTGTGCTCTGGACCCCACATCCCGCAATCTCTACTCCATTATTTTCTCCCCTCTCCACTTAATCTTCAGCCTTTCCCTTTCCACGGAGTCATTAATGAACAATAGTTATCTTTGGGTAGGGCAGACTAGCTGCTCAGACACATAAACTCCAGATCTCTCCCTTAACGCCATCTTTCTTGTTCATGTAGAATTATGCTGTGGCTATCTGGCAGGTGGCCATCCAATGGTGGTCCTCACTTATAACCAGATGATGGGAAAAGAATGGAGGATAATCTGGGGAGGCCAGGCATCGAGGCAACATATGGCACTTCTGCTTTCATTGTGTGGATTAGAATCCAGTCACATGGCCACACTTAACTCTGAGGGAGGCCAGGAAAGGTAGTCTAGCTGTGTGGGTAGCAAGAAGATGAGATGGTTTTTGGTGGATCCTAATAGACTTTGTCTTTTGTCCTTAAACAAAGGAATCTTGGGGTCAGAAAGATCAGGGTTCAAATCTCAGGCCTATAACTTACTGGCTAGGTGATGGTGAGCTGGTCTCAGGGTTCAGACATATTGAGAGAGACACTAATGAGTCTCCTAGACTGAACAGGGCTTGAAATGTATCTGTTCCATGTCCTGTTAACTAGCTATATATGGGTAGGTAGTGCTCCAGATTCTGGAAAAGTATAATGTTTAATGTCAAAGAGGAACTACTGTTCATTTTCATATCTTCCACAAATAAGTAAAAGATATGGAAAATTCCAAGGAGGTTCTTATCTCTTGCAGAAAACAAAAAATTAGGACAGANCAGGTATCCACAAAGTATTTTCAAGTCCCTGTTACAAGAATTGTCAACCCTTGGCTGCACTTTAGAATCATCCGGGGAGCCTCACAACATCCTGATGCCTGGTCTACACCCAAAACCAATTGAATTAGAATCTCTGGGGGTGGAGCCAGGCACCAATGTTCTTTACACACCCCGGTCATACCAATCTGCAGCCAAGGTGGAGAAGCACCACCTGAGAAGAATGGATGCTCAATATTATATTTTTCTTTCTAATTTGAGTAAGATATGGAAATATTAAATACACTACTTATAATCAGGCAAGATAATTCTGCCTTGATCATGTGTGTCTTTTTCTCTTTATCTTTTGGGCTCTAGAAGTTACTTCTAAGCAATGTTTCTTAATACGGAGAACACTAAAACCGAAACCTATTTCTAAGGACCTGTGAGCTTACTAAGCTCTATTAAGACCCTAGTAAGTCTAATAATCTGAAAATAAATACAGTAATTTGCAATCTGCCCTTTCGTAGCACCTTTCATGGTGAATCTGGTTTTAAGGGTCTCAAGAGATGAGCACGGGGAGAGCCAATCCACCAGCTGCATTTCTTCTGCTGGTAGGCTTGATACAGCTTTATGACTCAATGTTTTTAATAATAGCACTCTCCAGGGCTAAGTATTGTGGCTTACAGGGTAGAAAATAGAAACGTTGAATGTAAAAATTATGGCTAATATATTATTTGGTCCTATCTCTAGTCTACCGCCAGCCTGAGCTATCCCATCTTTATAAAGAACTATACTGCATTGCTCTAAAACAAACACCTCCCCGCACACACACACCACCCCAAAGCTCACACAGCTGTTTGCCGAGAGAACAAGAATTTAGGAAACCTGGCTGTGACACCTCAGACCTGTGTCCTCAGCTTTAAAAGAAGTAAAGTGGAGGATATGTGAGTCTACCACAGGCACTTGGTGGGAAGGAGGCACAGCTTGGAGATGCATCTAGAACACAGTTTGGGAAAGGAAGGGGCAGCAGCTTATACAGCTATAGGTGGAACTGGTTCTTTGTTTTCCTTGAGAGAAGATCCGTGCAGACTGGGGACACAATGATTAGAGATAAAGTAGAGACGTCTGTGGGATAGGACTCTGGATTTCAGGAAAGTCTGGGAGCTTTCAGGATTTAGGTGGTATTTAAAAAGTCACCAAGAGAGTGAGTATGAAGAAAGTGGAAGAACAAGTAAAGGGAGCTGAGATGTAAGGAAAACCAAGAGAATGGGGTGCTCTGGAAGCCAAGAAAAATTCCTAGAATGTATGGTGAGCTTTAAAAATCCTCAGCGATTAAAATTCAATCCTTTTCTTGCTTCATTGGAGAAATGGAAGCCGAGTTCCGGGAAGGTCTTTGATCTTACTTACCACATGGCATTAGCTTGTAGCCTGTCTCCTTATCCCAGTGAAAGCCAGTTCTCAGAAATCAGAGGGTCTGCCAGCAACGCTTACGGATGGGAATAAATAAAACTGAAGATAAATCGCAATTCGCTGTTCACCAAGTGCTGCCACACACGGGCTCTCAGAACTCTACTGGAATGTGAGGAGAGGGTGTCTTCGAAGGTGCAGGTTGAAAACCTTACAACTCGAATGAGACGTGCTCAGAGCCAGCCATCGAAGGTTGTAGAAGAGCTAGAGGAGAACTTGGCTCTTGGGACCTCAAATCTTGGGTTCTGTCTTCTTCACCCTTTCTCTTGTTATGTAAATGAGAGAAAACCAGCTTCTTACCCTCAGTAGACAAAGCTTTCCCAAACACAGAGAAATGGGTGCACAACTAAGGTCTGCATACTGCTTTGTGGGTCACATCTCACACACTCTTCATCAGGGAAAGGAAGAAATGAACCAAGTGTGAACTGAACAAGTTCTGGAAACCCAAACCACAGGCATATAAAATAGGCCTCTCTTCCTTTGCCTCACCCCCTTTGCCTTCACTTTACTAAAAGTGAACTTGCCAACATGGTTCTCAATTCCTCCACCTCTCCAAGCAGCATTCAAACCTGATCTAATGCAAGTTATCACAAACCAGTTGGAGCCTTTTTAAAAAAAATTTTAATGTTTATTTACTTTTGAGAGAGAGAGAGAGAGCGAGAGAGAGAGAGAGCGCGAGCGAGCATGAGTTGGGGAGGGACAAAGAGAGGGAGACACAGAATCTGCAGTAGGCTCCAGGCTCCGAGCTGTCAGCACAGATCCTATGCGGGGCTTGAGCTCACGGACCGCAAGATCATGACCTGAGCTGAGTTCCAATGCTCAACCGACTGAGCCCCCAGGCACCCCCAGACCAGTCAGAGTCTTAAGCTAAGTTATAGCTTTCCTTTTAGCACCAATGAAATTCAGTTGCTTGGAGCCTTTCAGCCCCAGGCAAATTGTAGGAAGCTTAGATCCTAGAACTAAGCACGAAAACTTTCAAATCTTTTAAAGAACTAATTTTAAGACCAATAATCAATATACTGTAGTCTTGCCAAGGTCTGGCGACCTGAAAATTTTTCACACTCATTTCAGAGATCCAGAAGCAGAGTCCTATAGTAAATTGATTTTTTGCCTTTATAAATTAGAAATGTATGGACTATTGGCTATACAAAGCCACAGGGTAGAGTATAAATGCAGAAATCACTTAATCTATACAGCATCCCCTGGGTTAAAATTCTTCATCTGTTTGTGAAATAAGCCTTGTTGGAAAGTAATTACTTCAGCAAAACTGGGTGGGATGGGCCAGTGTAGCCACCATCAGAGCTTGGCTGCTAGGTTTCCCAAAGACAAATGACACGGCAATTATTCCCTTTTTCTCATCAGGAAGCTGCTGTCTTTTGTTTTCAGCTAATTAATTTCTGAAAGATCATAAATGAATATAATACAAAATTTAAAGGACCCAAAAGGGTCATATGGTGAAGAGAATTTGCCTTCTACCCAGAACTCCTAAGCTCCTGGTTCCTTTTCCTGGAGCCAACCACCGTTACGAGTTTGGGCTCAGGGGACTGTCTGAAATATTTTGATGGGAACTCCTCTGAACTTCTATTCTTTTCCTTATAGTCTTAGATATTATTGCTTTAATCTTTGTCCTTTCTCTAGCTGGGTTTCTGTTGTGCTGTCATTAAGATGGGTTGTTCAAAAGGTAGCATGAATAGCTAGGGTCTAACAATTTCTTTGTCTTTCTTTCTTTGTCTTTCTTTCTTTTTTTGTCTTCCTCCCTCCCTCCCTCCCTCCTTCCTTCCTTCCTTTCTCTTTTTTGAGAGCAAGTGAGCAAGCTTGCAGGAACCTGTGAGTGGGGGAGGGGGAGAGACAGAATCCCAAGTAGGCTCCAAGCCCAGTGTGGAGCCTGATGCGGGCCTTGATCTTACCTTACCACTGTGAGATCATAACTTGAACTGAAGTCAAGAGTCAGATGCTTAACTGACTGAGCTACCCAGGTGCTCCCCAATCCTTCCCAGATAGCTGTAATGGCAGACAAGATCTTATTCAGAGGCTCAGGCCTGGTTCACTGGGATTACTTCCTAAAAGTTAAAAAGACTACCAATGACAGAATGACCAGGTATATCTGCCCAGGATTTTTAAAAACATTTTTTTAATGTTTTCTTTATTTCTGAGAGAGAGAGCAAGCGTGAGCAGGGGAGGGTCAGAGAGAGAGGGAGAGACAGAATCTGAAACAAGCTCCAGGCTCTGATCTAACTGTCAGCACAGAGCCTGACGTGGGGTTCGAACCCACGAACCGTGAGATCATGACCGGAGCCGAAGTTGGACACTTAACTGACTGAGCCACCCAGGTGTCCCTGCCCAGGATTTTTAAAACTACTGTGTCAAATGAAGGTTTAAAGAAAAGTATTGTCTTTAAAAATGAAAAGTAAAATTCTATATGTTGGGTTGATCTTGCTTTAAGACCAGTGAAGGAGTATGTTCTAAGGGTAAGTTAATATGTCTAAATGTCATTTTAAACCTCTGCATTCCTTGCTGATATCCAGTCCTTATATCCTAAGCCTTCTTGCAACAGACGGGTCTGCTTCTTAGAATGTAGACAATACATTTTTGGTAATGACCTACCACAGAATCCAACAGCCTTGTATCTATAGGTTCTTCCAATCTATCCAGAAAGAAAAGGTCCCTAATTCTAGCAGTCTCTAAGTACTATCTGTTGGGCTTCTATGTGCCAGGCGTCATGTTCAATGCTGGGGAGAGAGTGATGAAAAGCACATGGCCTGTCCCCCATGAGTCAGCAGTTTCAGGACACCACGGGGCAGAGATGGGTCACAAGCTTTCCCACACTCTTCATTCCTTACCTAATGTCATGTCAGGTCATACTCAGACCCCTCTGCCCTCTGTCTAGTGCTGTGCCTAAAGGGGATTTCTTGTGCCTGGAGAGGCTGTGGATCTCGGACCTAGGGTGGCTCTCGGGAAGGCTCGCAGTAGACAATGGAAGAACTGCCCACATTTCATTGCCAACTCTCTACAGGCCAGGCCAGGCCAGGCCAGACCACCGCTGGAGCTGGGGAATGAGGCTTCTGATCCTTTTTTTTTTTTATAACTTTTCTGCAGACAGACATCATAGGTCCATAGGGACAACTTCCTTCATTTGGGATGGAGGATTAAGAAAAATCTGGTTGTCCACATCAAACAAAAAAGGTAAGTCGTTTCTAAAGCAACAACTCTAAGAAGGGGACTCTGAGATGCCACATATTATCCTGTGTTGCAGATTCAAGGCCCGTCTCCCAGGAAGGGACTCAAAGACTAAAGCCGGGCCTGGCCGGACAACAAAAGACAAGAGTTAGGTCTGGCCATCCCATCTGTTTCCATGAAAAGGGGAATTCTTTACTTGCTGGTGGTCAGAGTAATGAGACTCAGCTAGAGGGTTTTCCCTACGGCCTGCCATCACTGATGGGCTGGAGTTGCAACTGAAAGGTACAGAGACTGTCTGTCAGAACTGTGTCCTTGATGAAGTTAGTCTACCCCACTCTTGGCTCCCTATCTGCCTTTCCTCTCCATCTCACTGTTTTTCCCCTAAAACACAGCTTCTGCCTTGCTACCAGGAAGACAGATGTATCCACCCCTGCTATGTCTCTCTAGAACTTCCAAGTGGGTCTGCACCACAGTAAATATGTCATACTCATTTCTGTGGCACAGAAGATATTCTGTGGCACATAAAGATACTATCTTTATTTTTAAATTTCTTAAAATGTTTATTTATTTTGAGAGAGAGAGAGAGAGAGAAAGAGAGAGCAAGCAGGGGAGGGGCAGAGAGAGAGGGAGAGAGAGAATCTCAAGAAAGCTCCACGCTCGGCATAGGACCCGACACGGGGCTAGATCTCACAACTGTGAGATCATGACCTGAGCCAAAATCAAGAATCAGACAGTCAACCAACTGAGCCACCAAGGTGCCCCAAGAAAATATATCATCTTTAAATTAGAAAAGTCTGAATGACTTCATGTTTGGTTCGGATAGCTCACTGCTTTAGAGATTTTTCTTTTTTGTGTCCCCTCCCAATGTAAGTTTTCAAATCACCTGTATTTATTACTATCTACGGTCCCCCCCACACATAAAGTTATGTATACAGTGCAGGAAAGCCCTCAAATAATCCTCAAATTTCATTCTTAATTGTACAGAATTTTACACTTTAGTTCCAGAATGTTCTGGGTTGGCAACCCACGAGTACAAAATAGAGCATGTCAATACTGTGGAAGTCACAGTGCTGCTCAGATTCCCGGTCTAAATTAGGAACTCTCAGTTGTGAATCTAAAATGACAATATGTTCTGCCTGAAAACAGGCCCCTGCCTTTCACACAGCTATCAGCCCCTTTAAGGCTGCTGTGGGGAACTCTGAAAAATAAGTGGCAAAGGATCATTTCGGAAACAGCGTGGAGACCTTTTTTGGTAGCTTCTGGAGAAGGACTCGAGCCCGAGGCTCATTAACACCGGGACCCTTTCCTGTGTCAGGTGCTCTTGAAGGGTAAGCAAGGTGAGGGCCGGAAGAACGTCTCCAAGCAGAGTGGACATAGCAGGGGTATCTCCGGGGCGGCAGGGGCCACCACCTGGGCGTTCTTATCACTTAGTCTCCTGACGTTAGCAGAAAACGGCATTTCTGGGCTGGCTAAGATTTCAGAATAAGCAGTAACTCGACAGGGCCAGCAAAACAGGCAAGTTCTGAGATACAGTCTCAGGGCAAAGACAAGATACGCATGGAATCTTCAGGAAGACATAGATGTCAAAGGAGCCTGGGGTGCTCAAAGCCAGCATTTCAAGGCCAGAAAGCAAAGGTACCCAGCTTTCAGTGTAATACAACCACATGTCAAGTCTGTGCCACCAGGCGGGCCTTCCCACCTACCCCCATCCACAGAGGGACGACTGACCACCTGCTCCCGACTCCGCACAGCCGGGATCTGTGGCCTCTGTCCCTTGAAGCCCCTGGTCCGAGCGCAGCATCTTTCAGAGAATTACATGATGGAAAACTGTCTTCCCTTTAAACTGCTGAACTCACTGAGCAAGGGAGTTGACTGGGAATTCTCCTGCTAGCCTGAAATGATACCATTTTCTATACAGCCCTGTGACTAGGAACACAGTCTGAGAAGCTGGGGGTGTTGGAGGGAAAGTTTGGGGGGACTGCACCCCTTCTCCGTTCCCACCCTTCCTCTCAGCCACAAAGGAAGGCTCCCACTGGACAGCATATCAGAGGGAAATTATCTTCCCACTGCCATGACTTGACGGTAACTTCCACAAACCTTGTATCAGTGACACCACCCATCCGTCCCTTTATTTTTTTGCACGGGCAGAAAACCTCGTAAGAAGGAAGTGAACTGGCTGACGGTCTGGGGTTTTTCTGAACTTCCCCTCTCCTCCGGAAATGCACAGGCCAGGACTGTCCGGGGAGGAGCAGCACTTGATGGAACAGAACAGCTGTTGGCAGCTAAAGATCTGCAAGAAAGTAACTGCATAATGGGTTGCCAACTTAATGTGTTCTGAATTCCCGAACGTGCTTATTGAGGACTCTGTGCTCCCTATTGTTTACCTTTCATGTTGCATGCTTTCCCTGTCTGCACCCACCCGACTGTCCCTCCCAAGGCTGGTCAAATTCTCCTGGTCTCCCTTCCTCCCCTTTCCTAAGACTGCACTGAGAGCTTTCAAAGTACATTCAGACTTTCCTTAGTCTGGGCACACTATTTTTTTTTAATAGAGAGGGAGAGAGAGAATCCCAAGCAGGCTTTGCACTGTCAGTATGGAGCCCGATGCAGGGCTTGAACCCATGAACTGTGAGATTATGGCCCCAGCTGAAATCAAGAGTCGGTCGCTCAACTAACTGAGCCAGCCAGGTGCCCCCATGTAAACTACTTTAATGATCAGTTTGGGTTAAGTCTCCACACCATCCCTTTGGTCCTCTGACATGAGTTAACAAATAGTAAAAATAGAAGATGGGGATGAGTTTTTCCCAGTATCCAATCTTCCCCTGTCCCTACAACAGAGAAACTACTTGTCACCCAGCTGGTCAAATGGATGGGTGAATCTCACAAGGTGAGGGTTGATTTCCCTAAGTCAGGGGAGAGGAGTGCCGAGCAAAAAGGGGCATTCTGGGAAAAAGAGGCGCGTACAAACAATAGACTTGCTGACGGAGGTCCTCGAAGTGTTGCATGAAGCCTTCCTGCTTGACCAAAGCTTTGGAGATCTGTTCCAAATGCAGATTTCTGAGTCCAACACCAGGCCTACAGAACCAGTCTCCCAGGGGTATAGACATACATATTTCAGAGGAAAACCCCTGCATTGTCTACTATATAACACATCCCTCCAGAAGGTCAGCCTCCTCGCTTTCGTTGCCTTTGAGCTATTTTGCAACTCTCTGAACTGTGGGTGACTGAGTGACATAAAAATTCTGTCATTGTCCAGTTTTGATGGGCTTCCCTCCTCCCGGCAGAAAAAAATTAGGTTTGCCTCCATTTGCAATTCAATTTCTTTACTCAAGATACATGTCTGCTTGTTGCCTTTGAAGTGTATATAGCATCTGCCGGGTTCCCTCATAGGAGCAAAATAAAATTGTTCACACGTATTCATTTTTATATCTGCAGGAAAGAAATGATTTCGCCTTTTCTTGGGTATTATCTTTTAGCAGGGGCAGCGCCCAGGATCTCTATTGAAAAAGGTATACCCAGGGGATTCTTTGGCACTGCAAAGTGGGAAAGCCAGCACCGTGTGGCAGGTCTGACAAAGGACAGCTCTCAGACCAAATGCAGCCAGCCAGCTTCTTTCTGCAAATAAAGTTTTCTTGGAATGCAGCCACACCCATCCACTTATTTATTGTCTGTGGCTGCTTTCGAGCCACAATGCAGAAGTCCTGACAGAAGCCCCATGGCCTACAAGGTGTAAAATATTTACTATCTGGCCTTTTACTGAATCACTGGGCCAACGCCTGGTCTCAGGGAATTGCTTTCAAAGATCTGCATTTACCAAGCAAATTTTCCAGTGTCATTTGGAGGCAGTCAGGGCCAGTTTGGCTCTGGTGACCAGCCACGCTATGGAATGCTCACTAGAAATACTGACATGGGGCGTCTGGGTGGCTCAAGTTGGTTGAGAATCGGACTTCGGCTCAGCTTATGATTTTGCGGTTCTTGGGTTCGAGCCCCACGTCAGGCTTTGTGCTGACGGCACAGAGCCTGCTTGGATCGCCTGTCTCCCCCTCTCTCTCTGCCCCCTCCCCTGCTTATGCGCATGCTCTCTCTCGCTCTCTCTCTCTCTCTCTCTCTCGCTCTCGCTCTCTCTCTCTCTCTCAAAAAAAAAAAAAAACATTTAGAAGTACTGACATAGGCTTTGCACTGGTACTCCAAGCTCATAGGAGGTGGACAAGGACTCAGGGGAAATGAGTAAGGTGGCTTTGAAGAACAATGTGTTTTGTGCATCTAGAGCGGCCCCACCTCAGCCAATTTTGGAAACTTCTTCAGGCACTCATTCAGCAAACAAGGAGCATCTACTACTACATAGAGCATGCAGTGGGTGCCACAAAGATGAATAAGACAGCAACTCTGCCTGACTGATGACCACAACACATTTTCAGCCACCACTGAAATGACACTAACTGAGTAGCAGTGAAGACAGAGGCTCTGGAATCAGACTGTCTGGGTTGAAAGCCTGACTCCACTACTTACTAGCTACATAATTCTGAGCACATTAAAACTCTCAGTGCCTCAGTTTTCTCATCTGTAAAATGGGGATATTAATACAGTATCTACCTTAGAAGCTTGTTGTGAGGCTTCAGTGACTTAATACACATGAAATCCACAAAACAGAGGCCAGCAGGAAGTAAATGCTGTCAATTTGTGCTATAACTGGGGCCCCCAATGATACACCAGTTGCAGAAGTACAGCCCCCTCTATGTGCACTCTCTCTAAACCTTACAAGAATCACTCAAGTTGGGATTTATCCCCATTTTATTGAAGCAGAAACAAGCCCAGAGAAGTCAAATGGCTTTTCCAAGAATGCAAGGTGTGGGCAGAATTGAATCTGACATCCAACTCCAAAGTCCAGGCTTTTTCCAGGATTAGCCCCCTCACACAAGGTCTAAAGGGGTGATGACCTCGGGACTGCAGGTCTGTGTTGACAAGGTTTTCTGGACTTCTCTTCTGACTCAAAATCTGGCATTGGTCTAGCAGATTTTTCTGACACAAGACACCTGAATATTTTCCCTTCATTTATGAAAAATGTTAAAAACAAAATACAAGGTAAATCCCTTTATTGCTCACAGATAAAATACTCTCAGATAAAATACTCAAGGCCTATGTTTATCCTCTCCTAGGTACAGATCTAGTTGAATGTGAAAGCCAGCACTGTAAGGCAGTTCACTAAGCGTCCTTAGCATATTCTGTTCTTTAGAACTTGAGGGAACAGAAAAAGGCTCCAAATGTGCATTTTAAAGCAGCTGGAATAGCTCCAGCACTAGTTAAATCCCTTGAAATGAAAAGGGTTCTCTCTGCAGAGACCAAAAATAATTTGGCTCAAAACACCCTATTCAAATGGCACCCTAGCTAATTTCAAAGGTTCATAGGCAGAGGCAGGTTATACTACTTTGCACTTTTAGAAATCTTATTTTCAGTTATTTGTGTTTTATATTACATTCTTCTAGGCAAAGGACCAGCTATAGTTATGGGAAAGAATATAAATAGAATCCTATTCTTAACAAGCTAGCAGCCATGGTTAGAAAGCTCACTCAAGCTGAAACCTATTATAAGAATAACACTCTCAACATTTGGGGGGGGGAAAGGTCTCATTGTTTACCGATACTTCCAATAGTCAAATATGCAAATCTACCCACTGCATACTTAAAGTTATAGGCAATTTTGTAGGTTTGAAGCATATTTTTTTGGGATACAAAATATGGTCTGAAAAATTCAGTCTGAAAAAGGGTTGCAAAATATCATCATAACAATTAAATCTGTAAAGATTCTAAAGCCCCCCATTTATGGCTGTATTTCTTTTGCAAATCCATGGCTTCACACTGTTGCAGAAAAAAGCAAAACTGTCAATAGGGAAATGAAATGCTGGTGCTCATGACCTTGAATGGGCAATGAGATACCTAGCTTTGCGGCCATGCAGAAAAGAAGTCCCTCATTATAGCACAGTCTCACCAGTAGGACACATATTCTACTGGGTGGGCTAGGAAACCATGCACGCTTTGTTCTGTGGATGACCTTCAGCCACACACCAAGCCAGCAGGGAGGCGGGGGACGATGCAGCTGGGGAAAGCAGGTGCTTCTCATGCTTTGTGGGTGCCCCATTCACTTTTCAAAAGCCCAGGCAAGGTTACTCAACCCAATACATGCCGGAATATTTTTCCTCCTTCAAAGTCCAATTAACTCAGAGATCCTCATAGAATTCAGAGGCGTTGGTTCAAACCAGCTCCTGGTCTAAGGAAAACACTGGGTGTGTTAAAAACTTTCACAGGGTTTCAAAACCCAGATCTTGGCCTGGATTCAGACGCCAGCACCGCCACTTTTGAGCAGTGACCTTGGGTGCACTGCTTAATCTGAGTGTCGGTTTTGTCTTTTGTAAACTAAGGATAACATCCATTCCTAGTTGCGTGTCTGCACATGCAAAGGGCTCAGCGGCACCTGGCACAAAGGTGTTCAGTAAACGGTCCGAGACCTTGCTAATGGACTTGGCCCATGGCTTCAAATAGTCAAAAATGTACTGGATCCAATAATGTAAAAAAAAGGAAAGAAGTTCCAGCTTCTACGTTCAGCTGGTGGACTAAACACATGCACCTCATTCCACTCTCTTGCAACTCCACTAAGACCATGGAAAAAAATTGGTTTTTTCAAAGGGAAAC
>NW_027527544.1:1860035-1860235 GCF_008692635.1 Crocuta crocuta | reverse complement strand
CTGAGACCAGCAGGGAGGAAAGCAGAGTTGGGGGTGGGGGGCGGATAGAGAGGATGGTGGAAGAGCAACCTGCTGAAAAGACGGCAGCCTGAGAAGCTGCTCCTGCTAGCTCCTTGCTCCATTCCACTGTCCCTTCCCTGCTCAGGCAAATGTCCGGAGGATCAGTTCCTGAAGAGGGGGAAACGAGGTATCTGGCTCGG
>NW_027527544.1:1847209-1859871 GCF_008692635.1 Crocuta crocuta | reverse complement strand
GGATAAAAGAACACTGTGCCCTGAATGCAGAGACAGCCTGAAACTCAGTGCTCTTCCCCCAGGAGTCGCCAGGCTGAACACCAGAGCCGCCCCCTCCCAGCAGGAGACGGGAAGGCTTCTCCAGGGGCATCTAAGCAGCTCAAGGGGAAAGACTTCAAGATATCGACTTTGGGGTTTTCCCCGAAGTGCCCAACCCAGCTCTCCGCCCACCAATCGGAACTTCACGGCAGCTCTCTAGTCTCCCAAACAACCGAGGATTACAGGACGCCTGTGAAAAGCCTTTACCAAAGGTGACAGAGATGAAAACAAGCAAACAGAAAAGTGTAACTTGGAGGGAACAGAGGCTACTGAGCTTAGAGGAACAGAGGCTACCAAGCTCAGAGAAAACTTAGGCAAACCTGTATCAGTGATATCCTTGGAGAGAGGTAACATATTGTATCCATGAACTAAGAAAAGATAAAAACAAACAAGCAACCCCCCCCAAATTAAAAAGCCAAAACAAACATTTTCAGAATCTAAAAAGTAGTATGAGAAATTAAGAATAACAGAAGCATTAGATGGTATCTTTCACAAATCAGAGCACATACAAAGAGATTAAAAACAGGCAAACGTGGGAACTGAAAGAGTCCAGCTCCTGAATGGGGGCTGCAGAATGAGAAGAGGAAAATAGAGAGTGAAAAGAATATTCAAGAAACATTTCCCAAACTGGAGGAGTTTAGGTGTCGGGGTGAAATGGCACAGGGCAAGGCACACACCACCTGGCACGGTGGATGAAAATGAAGCCATGCCCTGGCCCGTTAGTGGGACATTGCAGATCCTCAGGGACAAGAAGACTTGATAAGCTTCCAGAGAGGGAAAAAAAAAAAAAAAACAGGTCACAAGCAACCTATCAGGAATTGGAATGGCTTCACACTTCTCGACAGCAAGAGTCGAAATTGAGGACAACGGAGCAACGTGTTAAATCAGAACTTTGATTTCTAACTTGAAATTCTATCTCCAAGCTGCCAATCAGGAGTGATGGTAGAAGAGATGGTGTCAGACACACAAGGCCTCAAAAAACAGACTTCCCATGCACCCTTTGCCACAAGGTTGCTGGAGGATGTGCATCAGCAAAACGAGCAAAGAGGAAGACAAGATTGAAGGAAAGGCAGCTGGAACACAGGAGAGAGGCCGAGGGACGTCCTTGGTGAGAGTGTAGGACAATCCCAGGGTGAGAGCTGAGCACCGACACAAGAGGCCAACCGCAGAGATGGGCGCACTCAGGACCGTCCTCGCAAGATGCCTGCTGCCGCCGATCCGGTGGACAGAAGCAGGTGAGCAGGGCCCAAATCCTCCCTGTGTCATTCTTCCTGACCCTGGGCCGCTGGCGGTTCTCCCGGCCATGCTGTGCTGCCTGCATCAGCGGCATTGTGCTGTGACCTATTTCTGAGAGCTGGACGCAGGCCCCGGCGAGCTAAAAAGCAGGAAATGCAGAGCCGCCCCATCCCATGACCATCTTCCTGCCGGGCCTCCAGTACCTGGCACTACGCTACCGCAACATTACATCATCCCCGGTGGCGGGCAGCCCCGTTTTCCTGGGGACTCACTCGTGCTCTTGCCCACCAAGCTCCCCAGAATAACCTCATGGAACCCGAAGGCACACTTCTTAGAGACTCGGCTTGGGCTACCTTCTCTTGGGACCTTCCTTGAAGAGAAGCAATGTCTTCCCTTCCTTACACAGCTAGGTTGGCGCTTGCTGCTAGGTTTGTTTTTGTTTTTGTTTTTAAGAAAGCAATGTATTGTTTAGGGACACATACATACATGGGGACACTAAAAAGAAAATGGCTGCGTAAGGTAAAACTCTGGAAGGAAGGAAGTTTCATGCACATGGAGGAAGGCGCAGGGGAAAATTCTGCATGGAGCTATTGTCCTGTTTCTTAAACTGGGGGGTGGACACATAGGTGTCCGTCTTGGTATTCCTCATGCTGTATTATAGCTGTGAAACATTCTTCTGTATTTGGGCTGCATTCTGCGATTAAAAAATTTATTTGGGTCACATACTGCATTACGAATTCCATCGAATCTGTACCATTTGTTCCTGTTGTCCCCCAAAACAGCAGTAGACAGAGTCTATTCCAGTCATCACATTCCTTTTATGTGCCCCAAGACAGCAGTCACAGAAATGCGACTCTACAAGACACTTTACAACAGGAACAAACAGAAACGGGACCCTCTGTAATTACCTTTCGTGCACAGCCATAATGAGAAGTGCCTTAGCGCTCTTCTACCAATGGGATCACCACTATTGACGGGCTTCTGACACAAACTGAAGGGTCGAGTCAGAAGAGATTGCGTTCACCATTTCCCCGACATGTTTTAGTCTTGTTTGGACAGACTGGCAATTCCCGATTCACTTTCCCAGCACGACGCAGAAGAAACAGGAGAAATACTTAATAGTAAGTATTAAGCAACTACTGGCCCACGCATGGTAGATTTCCTTAAATGCTACATATGCTATGCTCACACCACCATGACTACAAGTCATTTTTTCTAAAAGGCATTTTGCTCTTCAATTTCACAAAGCTGCTCCAACAGAAAAGCTCTTTCCAAATTCTCATGTGTTCTATGCTCCCATTCTCTGTCCAGTCAAAGAAAGAACGAAAGAGGTCTGTAGCTCTTGCAGAAGACTCAGGACACGATAGCCCAAGCCTCTGGCCGCCACTCAGCCATCTAGCTGAGACGTGGCCTCCCTTCCCTACTGCCAATGACCTCACCTCTTGTTGGGTTCACATGGAGGTGCAAACACGGAGTCAAACCAACTACACTCTGACTTGAGTACGAGAGCATCAATTCCACTCACCCAAGCAACGAAGTGAAATAGTTGGCGAAATTCTATTAACACAAATGGATGCACACTCTCGACTTTTCTAAAATCATTCTCAGAACTAGAATCTCCAGAAGGAATCCTTTTCCCCACACTTAAACTGCCTCCCCTTGAGACAAGAATGCTCCTTTGTGAATCAGTTCACCTCTTAGAAGCCTCAGTGAAGTGAATCAAGACACGGCGACAGTGTTCTTTTTCATCAATATTTCTGATAAAGTGATGGCCATCAGTAATCCCCTGTTCCTAGATCAGAGCTTCTCAACCTGGGCTCCCCACTGGCATCGCCTGGGGAGCTTTAAAAACTACTTATGTCTGGGTCCCGTCATTTAATGGGTCAGGGGTGTGCCCATAGCTTCGTGAGTTTGAAGAGCTTCCCAAGAGATTCCAATGTGCAGTCATGGGTGAGCACTATGGTCTATCAGAGAATAATCATGACCAGTTTCTTCCTGTCAAAAGCAGAAGTTAACATGTCCCAAAACCCATCCCTGCTATAACACAGAGAAATGCTTACACACACCAGGCAGCACAGCTAAGTGATTAAGAGCACAAAGTCTTGAGTCAGGCTGCCCAAGTTTGACTACCGGCTTTGTCACTCGCTGGCTCAGTCCTGGGCAATTTACATAATTGACCTGTGCCTCAGTTTCCTCATTTGTGAAATGGGCTCATATAAGTACCCAGACCTTACAGGATGGTAGGTATTAAATCAGTTGATATTTGCAGAATGCTTCCAACAATGGCTAAGACACAGAACATGCCTCAGAAATGTTTGTTAAATCAGTGAACCAGTTTCTATCAAGCTCCAAAGAGAAACTAAAAAAAGAAATTGGCAATTGTATTAACTAAAATGATTCAGAATCAGATAAAACTTTTTTCAGGATGCCAATTGCACATTTTTGGGACAAACATCCCTCAAATTTTCTGCTCTGCCTCTTATTTTTATAACGGGACTTTATCCAGCTCTGGCAAAAGGGGCAATTTTGAGGTCCAAGAGGGAAATTTAACGTAACACAGCAACATTCCTTCTTGTTGTGTCCACCCTTCTCTCCATCATTTCAGACCTCCGTGTCTTTGTTAATAACCTGGTGTGAAATCTGAGTGTGCCATATTTGCAGGAATTGGCAAGAACGGCTTTAGAATTCCAAGTTTTTCCTTTCAAAGGAATACGTCCCTGCCTCCACTCAGAAGATAAAGGAGTATTTTTTCAAAGGGTTCTCTGTACTGTTGTAGGAAACAGAGGTCCCTGGATTTTCTAACTTTAATTAAAAAAAGAAAGCTGTATGCCAAGCACCATGCACAGAAATCCATTAATTCTAAAAGATATTTAAAACAGGAGATCAAAACTGAATATAGTCTTGGAATGTATGTGTGAACAGACATTTGGCTGCGTGAGCTTTTCAACTGCAAGAATAAACATCACATAGTGTTTGAGGAAAGATATTTTCATACGTGCACCTCCTAAATACAGTTGTGTCAAGAGAGAGCTCTAAGTAATATTCACCAGCGACACTTCAAATATGTTCCGCTTGCTAATGCTTTCATTCCAAAACCAACACTTAAATTCTCTAATGCCATGAAGTAGCCTCCTAAAAAGAATAAAAACTCATTTTGAAACATGCAGATTACTAATCAGACACTGCTGAGAGTGTGTGCAAACAGGCCCAATTTCTCCCTGGGTATCAAAAGCATTCAGAGTGTGTATCTTCTGACCCAGGATGCAGGGTCTAAGGATTGATTCTTGGAAATTAACTGGATACACGGGCAAAAATGTGCATGCAAGTAAAGTCATTATATTGCTTAATGGCAAAAAAGGGGAGAGGGATGAAAGTATCCGGGAGCACTGGTTACCTAGAGGGAGTCCCAGGACATAGAAATGTATTGAGTGAAATAGAAAAGTATCTGCAATAAAGCTAGTGAAAAATTGGCAGTTAAATTATTTGGGTAGCAGGCCTCCATTTGTGTAGAAAATAAACATACTAATTTTAGAAAAATGCATGGAAGGCTATACGAAGTTACAAGAAGTTATCTCTGGTTAATGAGATTGTGGGAATTTTTCTTTGAGGGAGTAATTTCTAATATTTAATTATGTATGGCTGGTACAATTGAATGAATAAAATATAAAAAAGTTCAAAACTAAAATGCAATAGACATAACTAAATAATTAAGTGTATATAACAAAAAAAGCAGACCACTTTTTAATTTCTCCCCCATTCCTCAAGAGCTGTATGTAATGAGCTTTAGGAATAACCCCTAGGAAAGGAAAATATTACACGGCTCTTTATCCACTAAGAAATGGTCAGAAAACAAAGGCAATAGAATTCAACATTTTAAACCAAATACTGTCTTCTCAGGTGAAGGCTGCCCACACTGGATCCTGCCGTCAGGATGGCCGGCAGTCAAATTATTTTGGAATGGTAGATTCTCGAGACCCTACTTTGTTCCCTTTAAATGGCATCTTGAGAACTTTCCTGGAAGTGTGAATTGCCTATAAGGAACAAATGTTTAAAGGAACGAAAATCTTAGCGTCCCCAATTTACTTTGACTTTTATTTTGTACAACTCTCTGCCCCCTTCATCGTCCTTCCTTTGATTTATTCCTCCAGTTCTCCTGACTTTCCTTAAAGGCTGGGATCCTTCCCAGCCAGGGATGGGAGCGCTAAGTCAGTGACAATTCAGGGGATGTCAGAGGGTGGGGGATACTCGGACAGCAAGGAGATGGAGTTTTGAAGCGATTTAGGACTCACTTGGTAATCTTAATTCCAATTCAGAATTGGCTCCCCTCTTCCTCACCTTTTCCCTCAAGGTTCATATCAGAGCAGAAACCCGTCCTTTTGTAGACACTAAGCACGGATATGATCTGGTTTCTGTGGGGAGGACCAGGAAGAAAGTGAGACCCTAAAGACCACTGCAATTCAACAGTCAGTGCTCACTTCTGGTCTCAAGCATAAGCCTCAAATGTCAGAACATGAAATCACAGAACTGCCGAATATTAGAGCTGAACATGGCTTTCTAAGTTTCATAGATGAATGCTACTAATAGTGTGGTTGCGCAAGTGCTTGCTAGAAATGCAAATTCCCTGGCCCCGTGCGGGGACATTGAACCAGAAGCTTTAGGGATGGGGTCCAGGTATCTGCATGTTTCTGAGCTCTCCAGGCACGTTAGGCCAACGATCTAAGTGAAAACTATTATTACAGAGTAAGAAAGTGAAGCGCATGAGGGTAGAATTTTCTGTCTTCGCAAAACTAGAGGAAAAAAGCAGTTATTTGAAGTGAGACATCTAAATAAAGCTACATTATTTTCTCCCTGTTTCAAGATCGGCAAAATTGTACATGCAGGTCTCTGGATTACCTTTCATTCCTAGCTGTCTTTTCCTGTTTCACATCACTACCCTTGGCGGAACTGTGGCGACCAATACAGAACCGCCCGATACAGTCTCTGGAGCATGAAGAAGGGTTTAATTCAGACTCTTTTACAAATCACTGGATTAATGAAATTCATCATGCACAGGGGTTCGGAGATGTCGATGGCATGCAAATCACTTTTAACAAGCTAAATACAGACTTCGACCTCAGCTCCCAGAACACTGGAGCAGCAAACACTAGAATAGGAATCTCATTCTGGATGAATCTCTGAGACCCGGAGCTCCTTATCTTGTTTTCTCAGGCTGTCCTTACCTGCGTCCACACGAAGACGCAGAGGAGGGCTCTGAACTGTAGGCAGTTCTGTCTCACAGAAAAGCTGGCTCCCTGAAAGATCACTTCTAAATCATCTATTTGAAACCTGGACTCATTTCCTCATACGATGTTATAAATGGTCTTAGAGGTCTAATCACAATAGATTTACAATAAAACCGACAGTATGAAAAATGTAATCATTTAAAAATGCTTCCACTAGGTAAAAAACAGATTCCAAGTTCCAATTCAGATGCACCTTCACAAAGAAGCCCTCTTGTGACAGTGGCGGCCCTGAGTTGAGGGATGGGGGGCGGGGAGTCACAGCAGTAGCTTGCGGTGAGAGAGACATGCTGGGGGCAGATGTCTTTTGCTGTATTCATCACCTCTAGGTTACAGAGTACCCATATCACAGACTTCAGATTCAAGATTCCCGGACCAAAAGATCTTGCTTACCACATAGTAGCCTGTCCTTAGACTCTGAATGAATACACTGCAGAAAGTTATAGCTCTGGTTCTTATAGGTACCAAGACCAAAGTCAACTAATGCTTTATCTTTATCTTGCACATTTCTCCCTCCTCGGCTGAGCTAGGGTGATGCCTCTTCAAAATTCTGTTCTCCACTTATCATTGATTTTTTCCTAAAACACTCCTATTTATATGCTTTTCAAAAGATTAATTAAATGCATAAAAAAATGTTGATATTTTTAAAGCAACACCAAAGAAACCCTACACCCCTTGGCTTTTGCTCCCAAATACCCCCAACCCCCCAACTCTAGGCAAACACTAATCTATGTTCGGTCTCTACAGATTTGCCTATTTGGGACATTTTATACAAATGGAATCATACAATATACGGTCTTTTAAAACTGGCTTTTTTCCACTTAGGATAATGCTTTCAAGGTTCATCCATGTTGTACCTTTCCTTTTAATTGCCAAATAATATTCATTGTTTGCGTATGTCCTATTTTAGGTATCCATTCATCAGTTGATAAACATTCAGTTATTTCCACTATTTGGCTATTATGAATAATGCTGCTATGAACGTTCGTGCGCAAGTTTTGGTGTGGAAGTAGGTGTTCATTTCTCTTGGGTGTATGTATAGGAGGGGAATTGCCTGATTACATGGTAACTCCACGTTTACGTGTTGGCGGAAGTGCCAGACTGTTTTCCACAGCGGCTGCACTGCTTTACTTTTTTACCAGCAATATATGAGGATCCCAATTTGTCTACATCCTTGCCAACACTTGGTATTTCTGTCTGTTTTTATTATAGACATTCTAGGGGGTGTGAAGTGGTATCTCAGTGTTATTTTGATTTGTGTTTTCCTAACAGTTAATGACATCAAGTCTTTTTCATGCACTTATTAGCCTTCTGCCTATCTGCTTTGGAGAAATGGCGGTTCAGACCCTTTGCCCATTTTTTAATTGTATTATTTACATTTTTACTATTGACTTGTAAGAGTTATTCATATATTCCTGATACAAGTCCCTTTTCAGATAAGTGATCTGCAAAGATTTTCTCCCATTTTGTAGGCTCTGACATTTGCTTTTTTTTTTCTTCCCTTCTTCACTTGCCACCCTGAATGTGTCTGACTACATCATTAGATGCATATATCAACAGATTCTCCACTGCTCCCCAGCTCAGGTGCTTGCGGCCACACACTGGCTTTCCCGCTGCTTGCTTCCACCTCAGGACCTCACCGTGGCGCTTACCACAGCCTGGGATGCTTCTAGAGCATGCAGCCTGTGCCCGCACTTCCTTCGGGCCTCTGCTTCAAAGGCACCACCTCAGAGAGGCCTTCTCTCTGGGGTGCAATTCTCTCCACCCGTCTCTCCATTCCCCTACCCTTACATAGTGCTATGAAAATATATCGGCAACTGACATTTGTCAGAAACGTATTGTTTGTTTGCCTTTCTTTGATTACTGGTTAAAACAAATGCTTTCTTAAATGCTTCTTGGAAGCCATGTGGATGCTGATATTTCTTCTTCTGTAAATATCCTCTTCATGACCTTTTCCGATTTTCCCTTTGGCATATTTGTCTTTGTTAATTTTTTGGGATATTCCCCCTTTGTGTGTTATCAATAATGTCCCCAGCTGTGTTTTCCTTCTTCGTTCCCAGTGCTTGCCATATAGGAGTTCATTTCTGAGGAGGCTGGTCTATTGGTCTTTACATTTATCCACTGCCTTTGGTGCTTCCCCTTCTCAAAAAGTCACAAAAAGTGAATAGGCTTTAATGCTAAAGATACTTTTCATAAAATCCCTCCACCAGACTGTCTTAGGATTTCTCATTCGGAGAGCACCTTCGTCACACGACTACGGAAACTGGGATTTTCTCCACCCTCGGCTCTCCTCCCAGCCCCAGCAACGGGCAGCCCTCCTTCTATTTTACTGAAAGCATCTGGCAACTCGAAAGCCCACTGTGGGAGACTAGTACGGTAACAGCCCCAGTAAGTCCCACCTCCTCCCCAAGCCCTTGGGTCGCATCCTGAATCACAGTGACTCTGGGCTTGGTGATGTGACTGCTTTTGACTAGCGGGACTCCAGCAAACACTGTGTAGACAGGCACGAGACGTGCGTGTGCATTACTTGTGGGAAGTCTACCGCTAAGATATGAAAAACCCAGGCTTGGAAGATGGGAGAGAATGTGGAGATAATACCTATTGCTATTAGAAGGAACGTAAAGCAGCTTTTCTGCTAATTGGGCAGAAAGAATATCACTTTTAGCTTGAAATTACCCAAATTCGTTCAGGCAATAAGTCTCTGACACTGTTAGCTGCATAGACAAAAGGAATGAGGCTGGGAAAACACACAAACATGGTTAGATTCTATCCGGGCCTCCTATTTATAGGTCATCAAACAGGAAGATTCCAGTCTTGGCGGGGCCGAGCAGACGTGACAGAAACAGCACGCTGTCTCTGGAAGCGACAAACAGCTGGCACAGCTTAAGAGCTTCCCCTGCAGATGGAAGAAACAGAACAAAGGGCCACAGAAGAGAATGGCGGCCTGTAAGCCTTAAGTGAGATGCTTTTCACAAGTGGGCCTTCCATTTCTCTGCTTTACAAAACAAGAAGGTAGGGGGCTGGGGAGAAAAACAAGATCAAGGGAAACTTAAGAGCCTTTGTCTGCTTCGGCTTTCCAGCTGGGTACACAGCTCACCCAAATATCCATCCTCTCCTGCTGTTACTCAAAATACATGGAATAGCTCTTCCAGGAGGAAAATGGTCACGTATCACCAAGGAGACAAGAAGACCCTCATGATACAGTTTTTTTTTTTCTTTCTTTAATGACTTAGGAATCCAGGCAACGCGCGACTCCTTTCTCTGGACTCCGCCAAGAGGGTAACCAAAGCTCCTGCCAAAAGACAGAATTCACATAGAATTTTGTCTGTTCACATCTGATACTGGGAATCAGCTGAAATCTAAAGTGCCTTAAAACTAGCTTATTGTGCAGGCAGACATTCTGGCATGAAAACTAGAAAAGGCTGCCACCAAAATAAATGCACATTGTCTTGTACCAACTGCTACTAGAAAGCGGCTTCAAGGATTCTAGCAGAAAAGGGAAGGCACGATTGACGAGAAAGTGCGCATGAGAGCAAGTGCTCTCGGGAGAAATGGAAAACAAAGTCGTTTTCCAATGAAGGGTAGTTCTCATAAAATTGGGCGACAAGGCTCTTTTTCTGTGGTAGGTGACGGGGAAGAGATAGGATGCATACTTTTCTCACGGGCCTCACAGAGTTGCTTTTCTTTCAATAGTGCCCTGTGCTTTCCTCCTGCCAGGAAAATGTAGGACAAGCTAATAAGAGCGCCACAAAACGGGGGCCTCCATTAAAGCTGATTGCGATTCATCCCCACGTCTCCAGTACTCAACGGACTCAGACAAGATGGGCTACTTGTGCATTGTTCCCATTATTTTCTCATTTTCATAATGCCTATTGTCTTTGAGTTTACCATTGACATTACGTTTTATATTTGGTCATTTTATTCTCTTTCTCTCCGATATGAAATACTTAAAATTCTTACATAGGTGCTTGGTTCACTTGAAGAGAGGATAAAGGGATGGAGGTGCCCCTAACAGTTCCAAGTAGGGAGTTTTTAAAAGTGTGAAACTCAGGTAAAGAGAATTGGATAAATCATATTAATCAAGATCTTTGGTTCATGACCACTCTTCGTGGCCTTGTTTATTTTTTTTTTTAAGTTTATTTTCAGAGAGAGTGAGTGTGCAAGAATGGTGGGGGGGGGGCAGGGAGAGGGAGAGACAGAGAATCCGGAGCAGGCTCCATGCTGCCAACACAGAGCCCCACCCGGGGCTCACACTCACGAAATGTGAGATCATGACCTAAGCCAAAATCAAGAGTTAGATACTTAACCAACTGAGCCACCGAGGTACCCCATGGCCTTGTTTATTTGTGTTTATTACCTTAACACGCACACGCACATGCACATGCATACTAACACGGAGACTAGAGATACAAATAGTCTCTCTGTGTGGTTAATGTGGTTCTCCCCATCCCCTTCCCCTGCCTCCCCTCCCTCCCAAAGTAACCACTGTCTGGAATCTTGTGTTGAACATTGATATATTCCTATCACGTAATCTTGAGGGACTTACTTTCATTTGTTGTATTAATAAGATTCACCCATAATGTTCTACATTGCAATAGTTCATTTATTTTGACTGCTATATATTACTCATTGTATGAATCAGGGAAAGGAAAAGTTAAAATCTAAAGTATCAATACTTTATTGAATTAGTTCATTCTATGTTCTTTATTTCTTTAAAAAAATTTTTTAGTTTATTTATTTTTTGAGAGAGAGAGAGAGAGAGAGAGAGAGAGAGTGTGAGGAGGGGAGGAGCAGAAAGAATCCCAAGCAGGCTCCACACTGTCAGCTCGGAGCCCGATGTGGGGCTCGAAATCATAAACTGTGAGATCATGACCTGACCCGAAACCGAGAGTCAGATGCTCAACCAACTAAGCCCCTCAGGTACCCCTATGTTCTTTATTTCTTAACAAGCAAATGCCACACTAGGCACTCATTTCTTTTAAGCCAAGTGACCACATAAGTCAAGTTGCTATTGTACATCATAGCTAATCTCCTCACGCTCAAATGCTTTGTATTTTCCAGGATTAAATGCTCATTATGTATTCCACATGGGATTTCCTTGAAGATTAGTGATATCAGAACTGGTGCAGACCAGGGCTACTGATATAAAACCAGTCTGTTATCACACTGATCAGGTCAGACTCACCCCTAAATTCTCATTTTATGCAATACTTCCAGTGACCACATGGCCACACGCTCCTATAAAAGGCACTAGTGACACCAAACTGAAGACAACCATTCCTTTCCATCAAGGGGAAGAAAAGGTTCTCACTGCCTAAAGGAGGAGGGAAATTTTTTTTTATTCTGCCGCCCCAATACAAAAGGTAATTGTCAGCATCTTAGACCTAGAGGCGACTCCTCGGGAGGTGAAGAAGGGAGGGAAGCAGAGGGACAGACCATGCAAAGGCACAGACGTGGGAGAGTTTCACGTGGTCAGGGACCTTCAAGCACAGTGGCAAGGAAGCCAGAGGTGAAATCTCAGAGGATCTGGAACTTCATCCCAAGGTAACTAGGAGCCACTGAGCGATTTCACACAGTGGAGGGACAGGATCAGATCTGCTGTGGTAGAAAGTGGGCTGCACTGGAGAGTTGGGTGGAGGTCAGAAGTGTCAGAACATTGGTCTAGGATCCAGGAAACACGCAATGTGGGCCTGCACTGATGCAGCCACAAAGATCATAGATGCAGGGGGGTTGGGGGGGCAGGACAGACTGAAGCAAGGCTGACTGAAAAAGAAGAAACAGACCCAAACAAAAACGAGCTTAACATGTAAACTGGAGGCCTAAAAGCGAACGGAGTACAGCAGTTTCACATGCTAGGACTCCCCACCCAGAGGAAGAGAAAAGCTTCCTTACCATATTGTTTCAGTTCTCAGAAAGCCTCCAAATAGTGGTGAAGTCTGGGTTTTTTGTAAATAACCAGGTTATCTTCATTTGAATATGTGCTCACAGAGTACAGCTACATTTCTTATAACAAGTTAGTCTCGTCATCATCCATAAGGAGAAAAGGATGCTTGGTTGGAATGCCAGTCT
>NW_027527544.1:1843498-1847192 GCF_008692635.1 Crocuta crocuta | reverse complement strand
GCGAGATCATGACCTAAGCGAAAGTCAGACGCTTAACCGACTAAGCCACCCAGGCGCCCCCCTAATTGTTCTTTTAAACATACAGTTGATTTTCATTATTCACATCACTTAGGTGCTATACAGTCACCACAAACACTGAATTGACAAATAGTGGCCTTATTGTTCCTAGGGGAAACATCGAGTGAGATTCCTAAGAACTTTGGGTCACACAATTTTGTTAACCAGTCAACACACATGAAGCAAGGTTGTGTGTTTCCGTTGAAAGATGCCTATTTAATATATACTGTTGGTTCATTAACACAAACTCATGGCCCAAATCACTACAACTCATGCTTAAATGACGCTTATCTGACACATGTATTTTCTCCACAAGGCGCATCACAGCATTCCTACCCTTGGCAACACCAGCCAGCCCTTCAGCCCTCTATTTGGGGGCCATTTTAAACAGTACAATCACAATGGGGCGCCTGGGTGGCTCAGTCGGTTAAGCGTCCGACTTTGGCTCAGGTCATGATCTTACCGTTCGTGGGTTTGAGTCCCGCGTTGGGCTCTGTGCTGATGGCTAGCTCAGAGCCTGGAGCCTGCTTCAGATTCTGTGTCTCCCTCTCTCTCTCTGACCCTCCCCTGCTCACGCTGTCTCTCTCTCTCAGAAATAAGTAAACAACGTTAAAAAAAAAATAAACAGTACAATCACCAATAAAATGGGGACAAACATGGGAACAATGTGACACTAAACAGACCATGAAAAGGAGGCTTGTTTACAGTATGAGAGTTTAAAAAAGAAGGCAGAGCAATTGCCATTCCCCGACCTCAACTGGGAATGTGTGTGCACGTCAGGGGACTCAGAGTTTTTGCAACTCGGTGCATGTCTGTGAACGACTGCAAAGTAATACCGTTTGCAAAAGAGGCAAGTTTGCAAATACAGAATCCACGAATAACTAGGACTGGCTGTATCACTCAGAGATGCTTCCTTGCCTGAAGTTATGCAAAGGTACTTTAGGAGGAAGGCAGAATGAGTCACTAACAATGGCCAATCTTTAGTTATGTGCTTTTCCCTGAGGAGTTCAAAAGTGTCTCTTCAGACACCTTATCTAAATGACCCCTTTGCTCATCTCCTGTGAACCTGGAAAACCCCAGTTATAAATCAGTTTTTAAAATTTAATAAAAAATTCATGTTATTGATTTTTGAGAGAGTGAGAGAGAGACAGAGAGTGAGTGGGGAGGGGCAGAGAGAGAGGGAGACACAGAATGTGAAATTGGCTCCAGGCTCTGAGCTGTCAGCACAGAGCCCGACCCAGGGCTGGAACTTGGGAACAGAGAGATCGTGACCTAGGCCAAAGTCAGACTGAGCCACCCAGGCGCTCCATGGAAAAACCCAGTTATAAATCAGTTTTTAAATGTGAGAAAATCAAAGCTTTGGACAATCAAGAAAGAGTTTTCTTTTTCAAAAAAAAAACAAAAAACAAACGAAAAGGACCAGGAATAAATTCTAGATGCCCCAATTCCTAAACAAATTGCTCATTTTCTATGTTAGTGCTTCTTGCACTTTACTGTGCTCTAAATCCCTGGGGAATCTTGTGAACAATGCAGATTTTGATTCAGGAGGTCTGGGGTCAGACCTGAGGATTCTTCATTACCAGCTAGTCCCAGATGGTGCCAGTGCTGTCCATGCTGTGAGGAGCAAGGCTACTCCAGGAATTCGTCAGCCCCAAGATGGGCCTGCACCCATTAGACGACAGTTACATAAATTAGAAACAACAAGCACTTCAGTTTAAGATGATGTGTTAGNGAAGGGGGTGATGGGCATGGAGGGGGGCACTTGCTGGGATGAGCACTGGGTGTTATATGGAAACCAACTTGACAATAAACTACGAAAGAAAAAAATAAAAATAAAAAGGAAGAATTAAGATGACGTATTAGATACTATGAATGAAGCTTTCAGAATATCAACAGCTCTACATGTGAAATAATCTACAGTAACCAATGCCATTCATTTTTCTAGCAAAGCCTCTCAGTGTTATAGAGGATCTGTATGACATAACATGGAGTATGTTAGGATCTCAATATTATTTTCCAAATAACACCTCAGATTTAAGATGAGTTTTCCCCTCTCCCAGGGGATCATTAGCAGCATTAAGGAAGCAAAGGAACAATCATCTGAGAGGTACAGGCTACTTCATCGACAGGCAGCTGACACAAGTGGCCAAAGAACCACTTGTCTATTTTAACATGCAAATAAGGGCTGGGATCATTTGGAAGCTGTTATCTTCAGATAAAGGCATTTGCTTCTCATTTCCCTGTGCTTTTACCCCCAGATACACACTACAAATCAAAGATGACTTTGGGAAATAAAGGGCAGTAGAAGTGCATATCTGGCGACCTGTCATTTTGGAAGGGAATCTGGCACCAAACAGCCTGTGAGAAGAGCAATTTGATGTAAAAGCCCCAGTGGAGATTTGACTTTCAAGACATAATCCATAAGAACGTTGGTCTCTCACGAAGATTTGCAGAACCATAAAAATTAACAACAAAGCAGATAAAAAGAAGGACATGTTCACTGGGGCCTTGGAGGGGCGGACATTTTGTGGAAGGCAGGGAGTAAGAAGAAAGGCCTTGGTGATACTCAAGACTGATCCTTCCAGGCCACTGATTCCAACTTGACAGTTGGTGTTTAACAATTTAAAAAGTCAAAGTTCCATCTGAGACCAAACCTAGGGTTCTCCACCACTTACGCAAGTTTGATTTTTCCATTCCACTTGAAAACTAGCCACAGTTATCTTCTTTCTTTAAACCAAGTTTCTTCAGCATGCATGGTACCAAAGGCAGTTAAGGAAAAATAACTGTCCTCAACTGACTATGTATCATTAATGTAACACCAGTTTTGTTGTATTTTTAAACTTGACAAGCTAAAGATAAAATGCAGATAAAATTACATTTTAGTGAGCAAATCTCAGCTCAACCTACAAATTAAGGACATTTTAGAACATATGGATGAGAATTCTATGAAAAAAGAGATTTAAGGAAAGAGTGGGGGATGATTGTGGGAATCTAATGCTCACAGAATGAAGGTTAGAGATTAGAAAAAGTATACTTGAAAATATCAGACACATCAGAAAAGTCCTCACCTGCATTCTTTTACAAATTTATTTTTACTTCACGGAAAATCACGGGAGGAAGGAAATGTAAAGAAAAGCTTCTCTTTTCCTATACAAATCAGAAATTCTTCAAGTGAACAGGGGGACAAAAAGGGCTATTTGTCCCAAGAATCCCACTTCTAGGAATCTACACTAAGGAAATATCTCCAATATAAAAATACTTACACACAAGACTATTCATTACAAAATTGTTAGCAAATACAAAATAATTAGAAACAATCTGAATGCCGGTATACAGGAGGGTGGCTAAATAAACTATGGTACAGTCACAATGGAATGCTAAGCTACTGTTAAAAAAGAACAAGGAAGATCTCTATGCACTGATATGGATATGGGATGATTTGCAAGATAAACTGTTCAGGGAAANCCAAGATGTGTGTGTTTTAAAGGAAGAGAGCAAAATGGAATACAAAGAATAACAAAACAACCCAACTGTGTCACAAATGAAGACATAACCACACTGAATGGAATAGGGAAGAAAAGAACTAGTTTTAGTGATGGTGGAAAACAATATATTGAATTAAGACTAAAAAAAGAAC
>NW_027527544.1:1837419-1843144 GCF_008692635.1 Crocuta crocuta | reverse complement strand
ACACATATTATAGATAAATTGATGGATGGTAGATAGGAAGGAAGGAAGATGAAAGAACAAAAAAAGACAAGATATCAATACATGTGTTTGCATAGTTAGTACATGTTTACATGTATGTCCTAACCACTGGGAAGGCCTAGAAGCAAGGACATTCCAGTACCAAATGAGCGCACCTAGGGCACAGGCCTTAATTTCTAAATGCCACTCTGCAATAAAAATAACCAAGAAAGAGTGGGTTAGAAAAAAAGATTTACAGAAATATTAACCAGAATTACCCAAATTTTGTACAATCAATAAGTCTACATATTCAAGAATCTCAACAAACCCAAAGCAAAACATGAAGAAATGTACACCAGGGCATATCATAATCAAATTGCTGAAAACTGATGATAAAGAAAAACATCTTAAAAGCTGCCAGAGAAAACAATAATGTTACATATAGTGGAATAAAGATAAGGATGACATATTTCGCATTAGAAACAATACAAGCAAGAAGGCAAAGGAGCAATATCTTTAAAATACAGAAATTAAAAAACTATCAACTGAGAATTCTATAGCGGCAAAGATATTTTTCAAAAACAAAGGTGAAATAATTTTTCAGACATACAAAGGCTGAAGGAATTGATCACCAGTAAATTTATATCAAGAAAAATGCTGAAATAAATACTTTAGAAAGAAATAAATGATACCAGATGAAAATATGGATCTGCACAAAGGAATGAAAAGTACTAGAAATAAAAACATGGGTAAATATAAGATTTCCCCTTATTATTTACATGCTTTTAAAATAGGATTGTTTAAACAAAAATAATAACAACAAAGTGTGGTGTTTAAAGCATACAAAAAATAAAATGTATAAAACAAAAGAAATGCTAGGAATGGAAAAATAGAAGTACTGTATACTATTTTAAGATATTTTATAATAGTGAGGTGATATACTACCATGGAAGATCTTGATGAGTTAAAAATGTATACTATGAACCCTAAAGCAACCAATAAAATTCGCAAAACAAAGAATTATAGTCAATAGGTCAACATAAAATAATCAAAAATAAGGCAGAGAAAAGAATAAAGAAGAAGTGGGACAAATAGAAAACGCTGCAAAACAAGACATTTAAACCTAACCATATCGATGGTCATATTCAATGTAAGTGGTCTAAATATCCCAGTTAAAAGGCAGAGATTGTCAAATAGGAAAAAATAAGGCAGGACCCAACTACCTGCTAAATATAAGAAACATACTTTACATATAAAGATACAAATAGGTTAAAAGTAAAAAGATAGAAAAAGATATATCATACTAACACTAGTCAAAAGAGAACTGGAGGGGCGCCTAGGTAGCTCAGTTGGTTGAGCATCCGACTTCGGCTCAGGTCATGATCTCGTGGTTCGGGAGTTCGAACCCCGTGTCAGGCTCTGTGCCTGGAGCCTGTTTCAGATTCTGTGTCTCCCCCTCTCTGACCCTCCTCTGCTCTTTCTCTCTCTCTCTCTCTCTCTCAGAAATAAATAAAAACATTAAAAAAGAGAGAGAACTGGAATAGTTATATTAATATTAAACAAAGTACACTTCAGAGCACAGAATATTATCAGTGATGAGGAAGGTCATTTCATAATGAAAAAGGGCTCAATTTATCAGAAGGGCACTTAAGAACAGAGCTTCAAAATACGTGAAGCAAAACTAATAGAGCTTCAAGGAGAATTTGACAAGTTTAGAACTATAGCTGGAAATTTCAGAAAGACTCTTTCAATTGATAGAACAAATATTGATATAATTAGTTAAAGATATAGAAAATTTGAACATTATCAGTATTGACATTCTACCCAATAAGAGCAAAATATATATTCTTTGCTAGCACACATGGAACATTTGCCAAAAGTACATTCTAGGCTACAAAATCTCAAAGAAATGGATACAAGTCATATAATGGATGTACTTCTCACAAAGAAATTAATTTAGAAATCAGTAAGATAAAGATCTCTGGAAAATCCCCAACTATTTGGAAACAAAATAACACACTTCTAAATCACCCATGAGTTAAAGAGAAAAGTCAAAAGAGAAGTTAGAAAGAACTTTGAAATGAATGAAAATGAAAAGACAACATATTAAAAATTTGTAAAGGCAGCTAAAACAGTATTTAGGGGAATATATATAGCATTGAATGCTTATGTTAAAAAAGAAGAAAGCTCTCAAATCTATGACTTCAGCTTCTAGTTTGAGACTGGAAAAACAAGAGTAATTGAACCCGAAGTCAGTAGAAGAAAGGAAAGAAGATCAGAGACAAAATCATTAAGATAAACACACACACACACACACACACACACACAGAGAGAGAGAGAGAGAGAGAGAGAGAGAGAGAGAGAGAGATCAATGAAACCAAAAACTTGCTCTTTGAGAAGATCAATAAAATTGATGAAACTCTAGCTGGACTGGTCTGGAAAAACAGAGAGAAAACCCAAATTACAACAAGATTGGGGGAAGTATCACTATACATTCTAGAAATATTGAAAACATAATCAGGGAATATCATTAAGAACTTTATGCCAACAAATTTGATGACCTAGAGGAAATGGACTAATTCCTTGAAAGATACGTACTACTACAGATGACTCAACAATAAATAGAAAATCTGAAAAAGATACATATTTATTAAAGAAACTTAATTTGGGGGCACCTGGGTAGCTCAGTTGGTTAAGCAACCAACTCTGGATTTTGGCTCAGGTCATGATCTCACTGTCCGTGAGCACTATCAGCATGGAGTCTGCTTGGGATTCTCTCTCTCTTTGCCTCTCCCCTCACTCATGCTTTCACTCTCAAAATAAATAAATAAACATTTAAAAAATTCTGAATTTAGTGTTAAAAACCTTTCCACAAAGAAACCTGCAGACCCAGATGGCTTTACTGGTGAAATCTAAATGTGTAAGGAAAAATTAATGACAATTCTATACAATCACTTTCAGAAAATGGAATAAAAAGGAACAACAAAGTTGGAGGACTAATACTGCTTGATTTCAAGAATTATTATAAAGCTTCTACAATCAAGACAGGCTGGCACTAAAGTATAGACAAAGAGGTGGACCAAAACAGAGATCGTAGACAGAGACCCACATAAATACTGATTTTCGACAAGGCAACTGATTTTCGACAAGGGTACAAAGCAATTTAGTAGAAAAAAATCTTTTCAACCAATGGTCCTGGAACAACCGGATGTCCATATGCTCCCCTCACAATGGACTTTGAGCCACATTTTGTACTATACACAAAAATACAATGAAAGTGGATTATTATAGGCCTGAATGTAGAACATTAAAGTATAAAACTTTCAGAAGAACAGGAGAAAATGTTTGTGACCTTCAGTTAGGCAAAGATTTCTTAGATATGAAACCACAAGCATGATCCTTACAGGAAGAAATGGACTTAATCAAGATGAAAAAACTTTAGCTCTTTTAAAGACACCGAAAAGCAAGACGCAGACTGGGAGAAAATATTTGTAATTCACATATCTAATAAAAGACTTGTATCTAAAAAATATGAAGACCTTGCAACACAAAGTTATATGAAAAAATCCTCCAAAAATAATAGGCAAAAGATTCGAACAGATACTTCACCAAAGAACACATGTGGGTGCAAATAAGCACATGAAAAACGTGGTATATACATACAATGGGATGTGATTCAGCCTTAAAAGAAGGAGATTCTGACATAAGCTACGACATGGCTGCACCTTGAGAACATTGTGTTAAGTGAAATAAACCAGTCACAAAAGAACAAATGCCGTCTATTTCTACTTATATGAGGTTCCTAGAGTAGCCCAATGCCTGGAGAAAGAAAGCAAAATGGTGGTTGCCAAAGGTTGAGGAAGGGAGGAACAGGGAGTTATTGTTTAATGGGTAGAGAGTTTCCATTTTGCAAAATGAAAAGAGCTCTACAAATAGATGGTGGCGATGATTACATAACAATGTGAAAGTACTTAATGCCACTAACAGGAACACTTAAAAACAGTTAAGATGGCAAATTTTATATGTGTTTTACCACAATAAAATAATGTGGGTAAGAACAAAAAGGGCTCAACATCATTAATCATCAGAGAAATGTAAATTAAAACTGCAACAAGATAGCACTACACATCTATTGAAATAAATAAAAGTTCAAAACTTACCATGCCAAGTGTTGGTGAAGATACGGAGAAACTGGAACTGCAGATGCAAATGTAAAACAGTTCAACAAACAACCATTTTGGAGACCATTTTGGCAATTTCTAGAAATGTTAAACAGATACCCACCATATGACTCAGCCATTCCATTCCTAGGTATTTACCCCAAGAGAAATGAAAGCATATGTCCATAGAAACACTTGTATATAAATATACATAACAGTTTTATTGCTAATTGCCAAAAATTGGAAAAAACACAAATGTCTGTCCGTCAACAAATGAATGGGTAAACAGATATATCCATTTAATGAAAAACTACTCAGGAATAAAAATGAATAAATTTGAAATGAAAAATGAAATGAAATAAATATACGTTACAACATGGATGGATCTCAAAATAATGGTGCTGAGCGGAAAAAGCCAGACAAAAAACTATGTATATACTGTATGATTCCAGGTCTGTGTAATTCTGGAAAATGCAAACTGTGATGATGAAAAGCAGATCAAGAGTTGCCTGGGCATGGGAGATGGGAAGTGGCGTGATGCCAGATTACCAAGGGCACAGGAAGCTTCTGGCAGGAGGGATATGGTCACTTTCTTAATTGTTGTGATAGTTTCCCAGATCTATACATTTCCCCAAATTTAAATTGTACACCTTAAATATGGTCGGTTTACGGTATGTCAATTATACCTCAATAAAGCTGTTAAAAATCTTCAAGCAAGCAAACAAATATGCGTGGCAAAATCCTACCTCGTTTTCCCACATTCACTGTGTGTTCCCCACCACTGGAACTCCCTGAGAGCAACGACTATCTTAAGCATTCACGGCCAGGCTAACAGACATGAACCATGCCCAATAAATATGCCCATGACAGTGCAAAACTAAGAAAACTTCTTAGAAGTGGAAAGACATTATTAAGGCAACTTTGATCAAGGACTTAAGTAGCAAAGACTAACAACTTCCTGCAATTAAGAGTGATGACCTTAGTACAATAAAGCAAAATTTCAACCCAGCTCATGAGGTGTGAGGCAATTACGAAAAAAAGGGCAAAGGAGTCATAACAGTGCCAAAGAAAAGCAGAATCCAGACCAGATCACAGTTCTCAGCCACGCCGCCGTTAGGATGATGTTCAGTTAGGTCCTTCTAGAGAAGGAAAATATGCATTAATAATACCAAGCTCTTCTATAGCATTATAGCTGTATATGAGTTTACTTTTTACTTTTTCAAATTCATAATTTATAAAGCTCCTACCTCATAAATCACAAGAGGAATGACATATTAGATAACGTGCAACACACACACACAAATGGATAGTTTTAACATAGAAACACTCTTATAAAACAATAAAACACCACCAATAGAAAAATGGCC
This sequence comes from Crocuta crocuta, assembly GCF_008692635.1. Classification (NCBI taxonomy): domain Eukaryota; kingdom Metazoa; phylum Chordata; class Mammalia; order Carnivora; family Hyaenidae; genus Crocuta; species Crocuta crocuta. The sequence continues at coordinate 1,837,620 of NW_027527544.1, read as the reverse complement.
AGAGTNTAGGAGTGTGCTGTAATTAACATTTTCTTATGTAATTAGCAGGAGGATATTGGCAAACATCCCTGCTGAAAGCTCTTCTAGCAAAAATTCTCAATATCTAAAAACATTCGTATTTAATCCTACCATAAGGAAATCAGTTTCAGTAAATAATGAAATGCAAAGCCAAAGATTTAAGTTCAAAGCTACTAATCACAA
>NW_027527544.1:1826072-1837394 GCF_008692635.1 Crocuta crocuta | reverse complement strand
ATCAGGACGCAAATCTTTTTAGTATAGCAGTATTCCAAATCTGTCGCGCTCCTCCAGGTTTTAAAGTTTTTACACTGCTCTTGAAGCGCTTTTACCAAGTTGTTATCTTAGTGGCTCATTGCCGATTGTGTGGCTAACCATCTAAAAGCCCTGAGCGCCATCAAACAGAAGTTCTAAGCTCAGAAAATCCAATCAATCCTTCTCATGCTAGCCTAGCCTCTAGCCTCAGCCTCTGGGTTAAATAACGACATATCCGTTAGCAAACCACCCTCCCGGTGAAAGTAGGGAAGAGCAAGGAAGCAGTGAAGTAGGGACAAACAGGGAATTTAAATGCCTGAGATTTTTGTCTAAGTTCTAGTCCATTAGCAAAAATAAACTGGGATCATTCTATGAATGCCTTTTTTCGAAACAAAGATAAGGCCACTCCAAAATATCATTTCTTCTGGACAAGACACTCACTCTTAGAACTATATTGCCAGTGGGTAAGACGGAACGTTGGGCTAAGAGGCCATGGAAGAAGGGACTGAGGACAAACATCCGCAGAGAAAAATCTTTTCTTAGCATTTGAGATGTTGGTCCAAAAGAGTCCTGGTTTTCTGAAGTCGGAAGGCTATTTTCATCATGAGTATTTGGAAATACTCTGGTTACCACGAGGGGCGACACACACGATCCCAAGATTACATGGTGGAATTGGCAGAATTGTTCCACATGACTTCCTTCTCCGACAATTTCTTGATTGGCGCATAAGGCCAAGAGAGGAAAACTGGCAAACACAGCATTTTAAATTGGTGGGTATGTTTTTTTTTTTTCCTTTTCACAGAGTATCATTTCAGTACTGTGGAGAGTTTGCCTAAACTAAACCCACAAATAAAGCCAGCAAGATTCCTATGGTTATTCTGAGATATAACCTATAGTATTAAAATGTAGTTAAATACCTCTAAAGGTTTGCAATGCTCCAAACCTTACCTCATTTTTGGCTATCATATAAGAATTGCTATGTTCTCATTCCAGCACAGTAATATGAACACAAATCGAGAGTAACTGCTGACCACCTTCCCACCTAACTTTTCGGTTTCTCCTTGAGGCACACTCACAAACTCCCTATGAAACCTGAATATGAACACCACTTTGACTGGAAAGGGAGCTAAAGGGGAAAAGAGAAAACACCTGCCAAGCACTCCGACTCACTTATAACCCCAATTCTCATCTCCAAGTCATCTCTCAAGCTCCAATTACAGCAGTTAGTGGTCAAGGCAAAGCTCTCTCAGAATGCGGTTCAGCAATGAGAGCAAGGCTTTCCATTCGCTTTACCACAGACAACTGATACTGCTTACGGAGGTTACATTTAACCACCAAGTAGCCAACATTTTGGAAACGGTCCTTTAGGAAAGAACTATATATTCTGGGCTTGCTCTCCAACACCCAGTGCTGCATGCATGAACAACAACAACAAAACCCCAGGAAATGCAAAGGAATCCAGAAATTTGTGGACACAAAACTCGGTAGTTTATGACAGAGGCTAACTCAGGTTTCCTATTTTACGCTGCAGCAACTATCCCCTAAGCCAATTATTCAGAGGACTAAACGTGACCCCCCAAGTAAAATAAAGCACCCACCAGATTTATACCATAATGAAACAAAGTTCAGAACTCAGTTCAAGGGCATCATCCTTTATGAACTACCACCTATGTTCTACCTATCAGTCACAAGCCACTCATCAGTACCTGAATTACTTTAAGTTTCCTTCGGCCCTGTCAATAGTATTATTTGATGAATGCATATTTGAAGCCACAGAATTAAAATTTAAACATATTAAAAATTGTTCTTAATGTTCGTTTATTTTTGAGAGAGAGACAGAATGTGAGTGGGGGAGGGGCAGAGAGCGAGGATGACACAGAATCTGAAGCAGGCTCCAGGCTCTGAGCTGTCAGCACAGAGCCCGACACGGGGTTTGAACCCACGAACCGTGAGATCAGGACCTGAGCCGAAGTCAGACACTCAACCGACTGAGCCACCCAGGGGCCCCTAAAATTTAAACGTATTAAACACGAGTACAGGGGTGGTCGCATAACGGTGTGCATTTTTAAAAACTCATCAAAGCGTACACTTTAAGTCGGCAAATCGCACTGCATATATATGCGACATAAGTGGGAAGTGATCATTCACTCGTGAAACATGGAAACAGTGACTGGGGAGGACATGGAGGGAAAGAAACTTGCTTATCCCAGAGCACGGTTTCTCCGCCTCCCCCTCCCCCTTTAGTTATAACCCCCAAAAATGTTTACAGACACTGCCAAGTGTCCCCTGGGGCAAGCTTCCCCCACCCCCTGAGGATTTCTGCATCGCATCCTTATAACAAGGATCTATTATGTAAGGTTTTATTATGTAAATTTAGCAAAAGCTTGTGGTGAAAGGTAACAATCCCAGAGAAAGAAAAAAAAAATGGAGACAGTTGATGAATAAAGGTTTATTTAAAACACTTTTTNAACTCTACCGAACATTCATTCACTCATTTGTTTATATGTTAAATTTAAAAAAATTAAAAAAATTTATTTTGGGGAGAGCACAAGGGGGTGGGGAGGGCCAGAGAGAGGAGGACAAAGCATCTAAAGTGGGCTCTGTGCTGACAGGCTGACAGTAGTAAGACCCATGTGGAGATCGAACTCATGAACCACGAGATCATGACCTGAGCATGACCTGAGCCGAAGTCGGATNTCTATATTTAAAATTTTTATTTTAATTCCAGTTGGTTAACATACAATGTTCTATTAGCTTCAGGCATGCAATATAGTCATTCAACATTTTATTTACGATACTTTCAAATACAGGCAATCAATACTATCAATGCCTCCCTCCACAGCTAATAAGCACAGATAAATCTGGAAACATCTCAAGCACATTTTTCTAAGAGTTGTCTTTAATTTATATGTTAGGTTCATAGCCATAAATTATCACCACTGACCAACTCAATAACATCACAAATTGCTCATTTATTTCAGTAGAACAGAAAGGAATTAAAGAACTGATCACTTACTCTGAGGACAGGATGCAAATATACCCTAGACTTTCAATAAGTGGTTTCTCAAGGAATCAGCTTTTGAAAACTCAAGTCCCAAAGTTCAACCTTCCGTCAAATTAAAAGAAAAATCTATACCACTTCTGCCTACTAATTAAGCTAACAAAATGCATATTAACTAAGGCTGTGAGACNCATATGAGATAAAAGGTTAAAAGAAATAAGATGTTTAATAATTCCACATTTAGAAATGTATTTCAAGGAAATAACCCTCAAAAGAAATTAGATTAAAAATATTCAAAGCATTCCTGGTGTTAAAATACTACACAACTCCCAAATCTGCAAACCAAGGCAAAGCAGCAGACATTTATGCTTTATCGGACACAAAGATGGTTGAAAGAGACCTGAGTTTCTGGTCCAATGCCTTGTCTCCAAACCACTGAGGGGAACTGAAGGTAGTAAAAAGGGCCCTCTGGATATTTTCAGAACTTTAAAAAAAAAGTGTCTAGGTTGGGGCACCTGGGTGGCTCAGTTGGTTGAGCATCCAACTCTTGATTTTGGCTCAAGTCATGGTCCTTGAGTCATGGGATTGAGCCCCGCATTAGGCTCCGTGCTGAGCCGTGGAGGCTGCTTCAGATTTTCTCTTTCCCTCTGCCCCTCTACCTGGCTCGTGTTCTCTCTCTCTCTCTCTCAAATTAAGAAAAAAAGTGTCTAGTGCACTAGGTCAGTGCTCAGATGCAAGGTTTAGAAAAGCAAAGGAACAAGCATAGTCAGATGAATAAATGACCGGATTAATAATTATATATTTTTGTACTGTATATAAATGATTGTATGTATTCCAAAATTATATACAAATATATTGTATACAAATAGAAGCAATTACATTTTTATTTTGAGAGAGAGAAAGAGACAGAGCGCAAGCAGAGAAGGGGCAGAGGGAGAGAGAGAATCCCAAGCAGGCTCCACCCAATGTAGGGCTCGATCCCACAATTCCACAAGATCACGACCTGAGCTGAAATCAAGAGTCAGACACCCAAGTGACTAAGCCACCCAGGCACCCCATTTCTTAAAAACTAATTTATTAATAAAAAATTTAACAAATTAGTGTCATTTTCTTTGGGTAAATACACAGTAGTGGAATTAATGGATCATATGTTGTTTAGATTTTTAATTTTTGGAGGAAACTCCATACTGTTTTCCACAGTGGTGGCACCAATTTATATCCCCACCAATGATGCGGGAAGGTTCCTTTATCTCCACACCAGAGGGGAGGGTGTTGGGGGTAAGCAAAATGGGTGAACGGGAGGGGGAGATCCAGGTTTGCAGTTATGGACTGAATAAGTCATGGGAACAAAAAGCAGAGCATAACGAACACGGTGGCATTACAAGGTCATTGTATGGTGACAGATGGTAGTTACGCTGGTGGTGAGCACAGTATAACATATAGAGAAGGCAAATGACTATGTTGCATACGTGAGACTAATATAACATTATATGTCAACTCAAAAATTTTTTAACTAAAAAAAATCTTTAAAACCATAGGAGTTAGGAGGGAAAAACCAAATGTCTTTTCATGGGACAATGCAATATGGCCCCAAAATTGATATAAGAATGGACAACAAATATATGAAAATATATANAGCCTGTTTCAGTCTGTGACTCCCTCTCTCTCTGACCCTCCCCTGCTCACGCTGTCTCTCTCTCTCTCCTAGAAATAAATAAAAAAAAACATTAAAAGCACCATAATACTATTAAACATCCACCAAAGCGAGAAAACATTGAGAAGTTTCACAGGGTTAAGTGCTAGAGAAGATGTGAAACAACTAGAATTCTCACTCGTTCATAACAACTAGAAAAAATAGTTTAGCAGCATCTTTTAAGTTAAAGATGCACTTGTATCTTCACAGATGTTCAACAGGAAACAAAACAATGTTCATAGCAGCATTATTCATAAAGGCAACCTGAAGACCACCCAAATGTCCAACAACAGAATGAATCATTTGGGGTACAGTCATATACTGAAATATTATAAAGCAATGAAAAAGAATAAACATAGCCCCAAGGAGCAATGTGGATGGATCTCATATGTGAAGTGAAAGAAGTCACAGAACACATGGAGTGTTATGTAATGTACATAGTATTCAAAGATAGACAAAAACAAGAGAGAGAGAAGTACCGGGCCATTTAAGGGTACATTCAATACGTGGTACAGCTATTAAAAGCATGAGGATGATAAGTCTAGTTTCCCTACAGAGCGGGGAGAGGAAGATACGATAGGGTTATACAGGAGGCTTCTGTTCTATTTCTTAAACTTGGAGGCTAACTAGATGAGCATTTGCTTTTTAAATTATTCTTTAAGCTATATATAAGTATTTTCACACTCCTTTATAGTTGGTTCTTCCATAAAGACTTAATTTTTCAAATACAAAGTAATACACACAACCATTTCCACACTGCATCCATATGCAGTCCACATGTGAAACACACAAAAACTGGAAAAAGCAGAATTGTGTGTTTAGGATGATTATAATTGCACAGATGTGAAGATAACAATGTCAAAGCTCACAGGTTAATTGAGAGTGATGTGATAAAGTCATGTTCATCAGAGGCTTTTCCTAGAGCAGTGGTTAGGTTCATAATTTCAAAACTATTTGATTGCTGGGGCACCTGGGTGGCTCAGTCCGTTAAACGTCCAACTTCAGTTCAGGTCATGATCTCACAGTTCGTGGGTTCGAGCCCCGTGTCGGGCTCTGTGCTGACAGCTAGCTCAGAGCTTGGAGACTGCTTTGGATTCTGTGTCTCCCTCTCTCTCTGCCCCTGCCCAAACAGGACCAAAATATATGAAAAGCGGAATTGTTTCATGATCGATGTGCTACACTGGAAACCCTCTCACTCACATGGTAAGAAGATACATATATACACCAATGTTCACCAAAGCACTGCTTCTTGGAAAGACACAGGAAATCAGTGTCTCCATAGGCAGGAAAAGAGATAAATAATGATATATCCATACAAAGAATGAACTAGAGCAAAGGTCAGCAAACTTTCTGCAAATAGTAAATATTTACTAATTTCTGAAGTAAAATATTTTCTGTAGATAGTAAGTATTTTAGGCTTCCTGGGCCATCCGGTCTCATTTGCAACTACTCAACTCTGCTGTTTTGGTGTGAAAGCAGCCACAGAGAATACCTAGTTTACATACAAAAAGAGGTGGCTGGCTAGATTTGGCTCCTCCGCTATAGTTTGCCAGCCCCTAACCTTGAGCCCCATTTATTAACATGGGAACAATGTCAGAACAATGTTGAGCAAAAAATGCAAGCTTCAAAACGATATCCATGGTGCGATTCATGTATATAAAGTTTAAAAATCTGAAAGAAATACTTTATAATTATTGTAGATATGTATTACAGAAATAACATTTATACATTTACTCCACTTAGAAACTCTGGATTTATGACAGAGATGTAGAAGAATCAACTAATTTTTTCACGTTTTTTTAAAAACCAAACACCCCAAGGAAATAAGCCCAATGCCAAGATCTGATTAAATTGGGCGATAGATACAAAGGTAATTATCATATCATGCCCTGTCTTAATATTATATTTGAAATACGTGGTGAAAAAAATCTCTGTTTACTAGAAGCACGCATTTTCTTTTATTTTGAAGAGACAAAGCTTAAAAATCAAGTTAAACTTGTTTTGCTCTGCCTTAATTTAATCCAATGGCTAAAATGGACTGGGGCAAAGAACTGCTACATTATAAATGACAGGATAATGTAAAAATAAGCACTCCATCCTTGAGAAACAAAGGAAAACTACATACTATAAAATGCCCAGAATATACATATATATTTTTTAATTAAACTCTACACCACACTAGGAGCTTGAACTCATGACCCCAAGATCAAGAGTCATGTGCTCTTGATCTGAGCTAGCCAAGCACCCCAGAAAATTTTTGTTTTTAAGACAGCATTTACTGTTTTCTTAATTGCAAATGTAATTCATGTTGTATGCAAGGGGAGGAAAAGGAGCCTCAGAAAATAAAGAAAAGCCCACAAAAAAGTAACCCATGAATTATTTCACCACCCAATCATAACTACTAACATTCTGATACGGGTCCCTCTCCAGGATTTGCTACATGCATTTTCTTCCTTACAAATATGGTATACCACATATACAGACTGTTTTGTAGACAGCTTCTTTGTATAGCTTTTTAATTATTCAGTTATGAACTTTTCCTGTATTTTTATCTCAAAAGAATTCACATGCTATATACAGAGTTCACACCTCATATCTTGGTTTAAAAGACTTTGATCTGAGTTTCCAATGACGTGGAGAAGCGCATTTCACCTCCATTTATCATCTAAACCAAACCAAAGCACTCCAAACCCCTCACTGAGCCACCATTCAGAGCGACCTGTTCTAAGCCATTTATCAAAAACTGTCAGGCTGGCTACCTCTGTAGACCAGGACTGTCTTATGAAAAATACAACACACAAAGCAGTTACTTGTTTGTTCTCAAAACATCTCTGAAGGATATAAACAACTGCCGGCTTCACATCACAAATAGAGCAGCTGCTGTTAAGGAGATAATAAGTAACTTGCGCCAATAACTTGCTTCTACCCTGTAGTAGAACCTTCATCCCTTACACAAGATTTACTGGAAACTTGGGCTTCCATTAGTGCTGAACACTTTGCTACACCTACTACATCCACTACCAGCAAGCAATTTAGCATCACCTACACGTAGAACTCTGAGCTTACCACACAGTTGAAAAGAATCCGGTTTATGATCTCATGCTTCTTACGTGAACAGATAGACTTTCTTCAGTTTTGATCTCCACCCCAAACTCCTCTTTTGATTCCAAACCTAGCTTTTTAACATCTCAAAATATCCACCTAATCACTCTTCCTGAGTAGCCAAGGAGCTTTACTGTTAGGAAAAAGGAGAGACTAAGGAGGATAGGAATCACACCTGCTTGGTCATACCTCACCAGAACCATGAAAAGCTATTCTTCCAGGCCAGAGGGACATGTGCGGACTGCTACAGAGCTGTTCAGGAGGCTGCAGAGTCTCGTGACCAGGGTTTTACTGGGCCCAATCAGTGACGTTTTTCCTTTCTCTGCTACTTGTCCCTATGTTTCGTTCTCCTTCTTTCCCTACACCAGCCATGTCCCTTGTATCTGAGTTCAAGCGCCTCCAAAGCAACAGATCCATCTAGATCTCATAAGCCTGATCATTTTAAGTTCCACTGACCAGCCTACAAGCAAAATAGTCAAGGGTCAGATCCTTTCTCCTGGTCAGTTAGCTGTGATCACGGTGGGCAGCGGGAAGGGTCAGGAAGTAAAGAGATGGCCGAAAGTAAGGAAGTGCGCACGGCCACTTTTGTCAGCAAAGAACACAAGTGAGCAAGCTTCGGAGAGCCGGCCTAGCTCTTAAATCTACTGGGGTCACCAGCTAAACACATGGAAAATGGAACACACCAGCTTCTAAGGTCTGCATTTCCATGAGGCCATCACCATCATTCAGGTTCTTCAAGCACATAACACGGGTTCTCAATCATTCACAAATATCCTTGCCATATCATGAAGTGGCTGCCATGGTCCTCTCTCCTTCATTCTCATCCTACAGGAGACGCTGATGCTTTCCTAGTTAACCAGGTTTCACCGCTTCTTGCCTTTCTTACTCCAACCCAACCAACTTACTGTTTCTAGTTCAGACCCACCTGTAAACAGCTTCCAAAGCTACCACTCCCTGCTCGAAAATATGGCCTAGTCCCCCTACCCCTGCCAGCAAACACAGGCCCAAAGCCCTAACTCAGGCAGTCAACCCACAATAAGGCCTATGCCTACTTACCTGGATGCACCACGTTTTGTCCCTTATTATAGCTAAACTCACTCCTGCTTTCTACAAATCTCTACTTATGCCACTTCCTCCATCTGATTAGCAATCAGGATCCTTTCAGGGCACCACTTGTCAAAATGCCATCATTCTCCAAGGTAGATTCTGTCCACATCACTTTTCCAAATTCCTCAGCTAGATGAACTCTCTCCCTTGGTCCCATCTCACATAATTTAAACTTCTAGTCCTTTAAGAAAATTGTAATGCTGTCCAATAGAGATCCACTGGAGAGCTGCATATCTAACTTAAAATTTTCTAATGGCCACAGTGGGTATGGTGATGGGGCACCTGTGTGGCTCAGTTGGTTGAGCATCCAACTCTTGATGTCAACTCAGCTCATGATCGAGCTTGTGGGATCGTTGTGGGATTGAGCCCTGCACTGGGCTCTGCACTGAGCATGAAGCTTGCTTAAGATTCTCTCTCTCTCTCTCTCTCTCTCTCTCTCTCTCTCTCTCTCTCTCTCTCTCTCAGGGCACCTAGGTGGTTCAGTCCGTTGAGTGTCCAACTCTTGATTTTTGGCTCAGGTCATGATGCCAGGGTCATGGGATCAGCCCCATGTCAGGCTCTGCGCTGAGTATGGAACCTGCTTGAAATTCTCTCCCTCCCTTCCTCTGCCCTTCTCCCCGACTTGTGCTCTCTCTAAAATAAAAAAAAAAAATAATAAACAGGTGAAATTAATTTTAATAAGGTTTTATTTAACTTAATATGTCCAAAATATTATCACTCCAACACATAAAGAAAAAATGGAGAGATTTTATTTTTTCATATTACATTTTCAACATTTATGCAGTTTGTACTTGGAGCACATCTCAATTTGGACTATCCACCTTTGATGTGCTCAAATGGCCACTTTATTGGATAGGGCATTGCTAGGTCTTTCAAAACCAAAACTTGTTGAGGCTTGCTTCACTCCCATTCTTATAGGCCCATATAAAAGTTTGACTNAATCTTACTGCCCATCTCTTTTTGTAAATAAAGTTTTATTTGAATATAGCCTTGCTTCTTTAATTACATTTGTCTATGCTGATATCACATGACAATGGTAAAGCTGAGTAGCTGCAACTGGGACCATATTGCCCACAAAGCCTAAAATATTTACTATCTGTTCCTTTATAGAAATGGTTTGCTGATCCCTTCCCTATAGCAGTGACTCCCAAAGTATGGTCAGTGGGCCAGCAATGATCAGCAAACTCTTATCAGTCCAAAATGAGAAGAAGCTTACATCGGAATGTAAATACATTTTTTGGTAACAGGACTTTCCTAATGAAGAAAGCAGTATATCAGCTGATAGTCTGACACTACCTCCTTATCTCACCATAACTATTTAATTGACTTTACTGTACCTTTTGCCATAGAATGTAGAAAGTTTTTATAAGCAAATACAATGGTTTTTAATTGCCTCTGAGTCTTAAGCTAGGTTAAGGCAGTCTGACTCATATCGTACATATGATCTCTACATTTTCTCATAGGATTTTGGTTTTACATTTATGCCTCTAAAACAATTGGAAGCTTTACTATTATTTAAGTAGGGGCTCCAATTTTATTTTCTTTCATATATCCAGTAGCATCATTTAGCAGCATCTCTCACTAAAATCAATGTTCTTTTTCATATAATAAACCATATACACTAGAATTTAATTCTGGATTCTCTATTGTTCCCCTGCCCTATTCGTGTATTTCTAAGTCAATATGATATTGAATCAATTAGTGACTTTATAGCTGCATTACTTATGTATTACCACAAATGTAGAGGCATAAAATAGCATACAATTGTTACCTCACAGTTTCTGCAGGGTCAGGAGTCTGGGCACACCTTACCTGGGTCTTCTGTTTCAGAGTCTCACAAAGCTTCAGTCAAGGTGTTGGGTGGCTGCGGTTTCATCTGAGGCCTAAATGGGGAAGGATCTGCTTCCAAGATCACTTTATTATTGGCATCATTCCATTGCTTGCAGGCTCCCAAACTGGAGGCCTCAGTTTCTTGCTGGCTGTTCACCAAAGCTGCCCTCAGTTCCTTGCCATGTGGCCCTCTGCATAGGGCAGATCACAATATGGAAACCTACTTCTTCAAAGCCAGCCAGGGACAGAGTCTCTCGGGAAGATGGACGTTATAGTCTTATCTAATATAATCATGACCATGTATTCACATACATCTGAACATCTTTGTTGTATTCTATTAGAAGCCATTCATAGGTCCTACTAATACCCAACTAGAGGAGATTACACAAGGACATGAATACCAGGAAGTGGGAATCATGCCGGCCATCTTATAGTATGTCTCCCACAAGAGTATATCCTGATAACTGATAGGCACATACTTCTTTTTTCACCCCAAACTTCTCTTGATTTTTCAGGCATCTATTCTTCTACATAAACATTATTATTTTATCAGTATCACCTCTACCCCTCA
>NW_027527544.1:1820211-1825962 GCF_008692635.1 Crocuta crocuta | reverse complement strand
TTGGAATTGCACTAAACACATTTTTTAGAAAACTGTTATTTTTATGATATTCAGTCTCCCCGCTCAAAAACACAGTGTCCTTTAATCTGTTCAGATATCATTTTATGTCCTTCAATAAAACCTTAGTTTTCTTCATATAATAGCCTTGCCCTTCAAAAAGAATGAAATTTTGCCATTTGCAACTACGTGGATGGAACTAGATGGTATTATGCTAAGTGAAATTAGTCAGCCAGAGAAAGACAAATATCATATGACTTCACTCATATGTGGAATTTAAGATACAAACAGATGAACATAAGGGAAGAGAAGCAAGAATAATATAAAAAACAAGGAGGGGGATAAAACATAAGAGGCTCTTAAATACAGAGAACAAACTGAGGGTTGCTGGAGAGGCTGTGGGTAGGGGGATGGGCTAAATGGGTCAGGAGCATTAAGGAGGACACTTGTTGGGATGAGCACTGGGTGTTATACGTAGGGGATGAATCATTAGAATCTACTCCTGAAATCATTATTGCACTGTATGGTAACTAACTGGGATGTAAATTAAAAAAAAATACATAAATGCATAAATAAAAATTTAAAAAAGAGCCTTGCCTTTCTTGTTAGCTTTATTCTAAAGTAGTTATGATATCTGTTGCTACTTAGACTAGAAGTTTTTTCTCCCTCTCCTTTTCTAAGGCTTATGCTAAAATAATGAAAAGCAAGTAATTTTTATATTTTTTTAAAAAGTTTACTTATTTTGAGAGAGACAAATAGCACAAGTGGGGGAGGGACAGAAAGAGAGAGGGGACAGAGCTGACAGCAGTGAGCCCAATGCGGGGCTTGAACTCACAAACCATGAGATCATGACCTGAGCTGAAGTCAGATGCTTAACTGACTGAGCCACCCAGGTGCCCCTAATTTTTGTGTTTTTATCTTGTATCTAACAACTATGTCAAATTCCCTTAGTTATTTTTAACTGCAATTTATTGGGTTTCTTAGTATACAGCAATTGTATCCATGAAAAGATCCAACAGTAAGTTACTTTTTATTTAACTGCATTGGCTGGATAAACCAAAATCATGAATAATGGCTAGCAAGAATCTTTGTCTAGTTCCCAACTAACTCAAATATTTTTAATATTTTACTATTTTTAAACAAATATTTACTGTTGGTTTTAACATGTGTTGAACGTAAATCATCTCTGCTAATAAAATAATGGTAGCTACTCTACCGTCAAGGAAGTGGTGCATAACTCCACAATCCTTAAGTGTGAGCTAGGCATAGTGACTTTCTTCCGAAGAACACAGTATGGAAAGGGGGAAAAGAGTAACTTTACAGTGAGAAACTTGATAAACTATCTCAACCAGATAATCAAGGTCAACATCAACAGCAATAAGTCATCTTGTTAGTACGCACTCTTCATATGATGTTATGAAAACAGCACTTAACCACTGTGGTCTTCTTTCCTAAAACATGTAACCCCAGTAACCATGAGAAAAACATGAGACAAGTCCCAGCTGAGGGCCACGGTACAAGGTATATAACCTCTACTCTTCAAAAATTGTCAAGTCATCAAAAACAAGGAAAGTCTCAGAAACTGTCATAACCAAAAGAAGTCTAAGGACACATTACTACTAAATGTAATATGGTAGTCTAAATTGGATATTAGGCAAAAACTCAGAAAATCTGAATGAAGTATGGACTTTAGTTAATAATGTATCGATCTTGGTTCACTAACTGTAGCAAATGTACCATACTAGTATAAGATGTTAATAAAAGGAAAAACTGGTTGTATGGTAAATGGAAATTATGTACTATCTCCACAATTTTTTTGTAAATTTAAAACTGTTCTAAAATTAAAGGCTTATTTAAAAATAATAAGGTAAAAAAATAAAAATAAAAATAATAAGGTAAGTCATTGATACTTTGTTTAATTTTAAGTGACAGATTTATATTTATTTATCCTATGTAAGAATATCCTTATCTCAATGGCAGAGCTAAACTCAGTGACCTAAACTCATTATATTTTTTGGTTCCTATTCAAACTCTTTTGCAATCCTAGCTCTTCTCAGTTGCAAACTATAACATCCAAAAAGTTAATTATCCTTGATTTTCAGGATTGGGAGTGTTCCGATCAATTTACTCATTAAATAAATATTGACATAATACCTTGTGTGCAAAATATTAGGAAAAAAGCAACACTCTACACTGTAAGTAATAATGTTGTCAAAACATGTATGTTTCACACTTTTCAAAGCACTTGAATGTCATTTAGCCTTCAACACCTGACTATGGTGCGTAAGCACAAATCTCCATTCTGAAGAGGAAACTGCGGCTCAGAAACACTTATGTGACTGCCTAAGACCGCACGTCAACTCTCCAAATCAAGGTCTCACATAGGACTGATTCAAATCCCCTAGAATAGAAAGTAATAGCTAAAAGAATACCAAGTTACAAATACAGTTTAGAATATGAAACAGAAGTTGAGAAAAGCAAGAAATCCTCAAAAGTTTCATCAGAAATAGAAATGGAACATAAGTAGTGATGAGGATGTGAAAGGAACATTTACTGCCCAGACTCATTATCAAGCTTTAGGTTCCTTCTCAGTGCAATGGAATCTACCTTTGGGAAGTCCTGGAACAATCCCTGGAAACCGTAAACTCTCAAATAATCTTTGTAGAATGATTAGAACAATTAACTGGCCCAGGAATTCTGTACAACACCATGATGATGTTTGGAGAGTGGGAACTATAGTGCAGAAGCAATTTCATTTCACTGGCAAGCAAAAAGTGGTAGTCTGAGGCAAGAACAAATGTCTCTATACTTCTGGGGAGAAGCAAATTGATTATTCCATAGGCATGGTAACTAGTAACCACCAGTACCCGCTTTTAAATCTATTTGATCAATGACAATTCACCTCAGTCTAATTATCAATGACAACTCAACTTGCTTCAGGGAACATTCTTCTGAAAGCCAATTACAATGACAGCCTCACACAATCTGAGGCCAATCAAGCAGCAGCAGACACACCGCAGTGAATACATTTTTTGGAGCCACTCAACAAGGGTCTCACCCAAATGGTTCTAAGGCCAAGGTCAACCACTGATGCCTCTGTAACCAAAGCAACCCTCAAACACCACCACACTTCCCAAAAAAGATCAGAAATCTACTTTACTTGTAAACTTCTTTCTCCTATTTCACTTTTTGTTTTGTATGTGTGATAACAGTCTAATCTTTTGACAGAGGGCAAACCAGGACTCTTCTTAACTTCTCAGTGCAAATGTGAACAGAAATAGATTTCCTCCGAGGAAAGGAAACCACTCCAAACTCTAAGAGTTCAATTGAAGACCCTTGGGCTACGTCTTGCTTGTGGAATCTTCTCACACTAGCTTTCTGGTACCATAGACCACATCACAGGAAAGCATTCATATGGTAAGAATTTATAACAAACTGCATCATGAACCAGAGTCACCTCCCAGGAATCAGAATCACCTTGGGAATGGTTTTAAAAAATACATACCCAGCCCACTCTCCAGATCCATTAAAACAAAACCTTCAGGAGATAGGGCCACACATGTGTGTTTTTATAAGTCCCTTAGTGATTCTGATGAGCACTTTTATAGTTAGGGATGACTAGCAGGGTCTCCCAAGAGTGACAAAGCCACTCTCATTTACCAAGAGACACTGGAAACCTAGCTTCAGACTTTGAAGCAAAACAGAACAAATCAATAAGTCAGTGCTAGGTACTCAACAGCTAGATATCCCCTAGCTATTTCCAGATCCAGAAGAGTCGAGATGAACCAGGCTTGCTATTATATATTGAGCTCTCTTGGAATCAATGGTTCTCAGTCCTACTTGAACAGCTGAATCACCTAGGAGATTATGTAAAAGATACAAATGCTTGTACCTGACTCCAGACCAACTGAATCAGAACCTCTTAGGGTGGGAGCCTAAGCATGTATTTTAGGTCTCCTTAGGCAATCCTGATGGGCAATCAGGGTTGAGAATCACTGATCTAGATTGCTCAACTAGTATCTGTACCTGAATCACCGCATCGTCTAGTAAAAGGCACCTGCAATTTTCCTAAAAGAGATGATGAAAAAGACCACTGTGCCTTACAGAAAGAACTAAAGAAAATCTTACACAATAGAACTGTGATCCTTAATTCAACCACCAAACTACTTGACATGCTTTCATGTGCTTTGCATGATCAAATAATAAAAAGGGAAAACAAAGAAAAACCCTCTCCTATCTTTTCCCCCCTATGTCCTTCTCTTGACAGATATTGGGGTTCTATATAAAAGAGGCCAAAATGTTGAGCCAAAAATGAAAAGCCTTGTGTCATGGCAAGGGGGATGTCAAGCCAAAAAAGGAAATTTAAGAACAGCAATCCAACGATCTGCTTGCCATGCGGAGATAACCCAAATCAGAAGCTGCTGTAATGGGAACAGAGGAGAAAAAGATGTAAGAATATATTTTTAAAGTGTGTTTCAAATTGGTTTAGCAGTGCATTAGTCACCCATGTCAAGGGTTTAATACATTTAAACAAAGAAACGCAGTCAGAGATGACTTTCAACTCTCAGCACCCTCTGAGGTGCTTACTTAAAACAGTATATAATGCTGAACAGTCCATGAATCATAAGTAATATAGCTCATGGCAAGGTCACATCAAGAACTCTAGCTATAATTAAAATTGAGGCAAGTATTTCATTCTAATTGGACAAAATTTCAGCTAGTTCCTAAGCAACTACTAAGTGGAAAAAAGACTTAATGTTCTCCCAATGCTATAAAAGGTAGTGTACATATCCCTAACTGCATATTGCATATGGGAAGTGAAGTCGATTAAGAAGAGGCTCTTCAGATTATAACATACAAGTCCTATAATAAACATGAGTGGTTATCATTGTAGTAACAGAAAAACAGCAGAGCAATAACCCGTTTAACATCACACTTTGAACTCTGGTGCTTCCACGTTAAATTAACATAGCAAGGTCAGAATTAGGTCAGAAGACACGAAGGCCTTCACCTGGTGGGAAGAAATGAGCAGAAAAAGCAGCAGCAAACTTCAGAGCTTCATTTCCACTGAATGCAACTCTAGTCCCTGATGTCCAGGTGACCCTAAAGAGGATGTACCTTAGTGAGCCTGTTCCAACCCAGAACACTCCCCTTGACATCCAAAAGCTTTTTAAAAATTGAAAAGCAGATACCAATATCTACTAGCACAGCCCAACTATTGCCCTTTTAGATGCTCCCGTCGATCACTCACAAGCAACTACGTATTTAATTAGTACCATGCAATGAAGAGATACAAATATAAAGGACTTTCAGTTAAAGATGATGGATTGAACACATCCATTTACCTTGGCTACCTCCCAAAACTCCACTGAAATGACACTAAAAGGATTTTTAAAACCCACCATAACAAAGAGAATGGAACAGGAGACAACCACAGTGACATTTTGAAAGCTGAGAAAAAGCCAAATCTCATGGCAGCTATGAGAAAAGCCAAGAACAAAATATTTCCACACAAGCACTCCTAACAGGCAGCTTCACGCACACCTGGAACTGGGGATGACAGGGGGCTAAAATAAGGAGGATCTGGTAAAAAAAAAAAAGTCTTTTGTAAAGTAATTAGATCTTCTCCACCTTCTGTCTCTGGCCTTTTCCCATTCCAGCATAGGCTCGGATTTATTTTCAAGGGGGGAAAAAACAGAGGGTCTCTGAACTGTGGAACAAAGGCACAGTGGACACAGATTCTTTATTTAAAAT
>NW_027527544.1:1813133-1820193 GCF_008692635.1 Crocuta crocuta | reverse complement strand
CACAGATTCTATACTTAAAATAGGGGCCTAACAAAGGTTTATGTACTGCATGTGGAGACACCCAAATTTCTAACCTTCTTCACCCACCTCATTTACAGCATTTCTTAATTCATCATGACTGTCTTTTAGCTCCTTGACCTCTGCAGCGATAGATTCTCTGCTGTCTTCCATGCGTTTTTCAAACCCAGCTATTAATCTCATGACTATTATTCTAAATTCTTGCTCAGTTATACTATTTATATCTGTTTTGATCAATTCTTTAGCTGTCATTTCTTCCTGGAATTTCTTTCGAGGAGGATTCTTCCATTTCATCATTTTGGCTAGTTTTCTGTCCCTTGTGTGTTTTAAAAGCTTGTTATGTATCCTGTACCTGTGAGCACTACTATATTAAAGAGGGGTCATACACTGTCCAGGGCCTGGCCCTTCAGGAGGTGTTTCTTTGGAGCGTTTTACATGCTCTCTGTTGTTGTGACTCTGGTTGCTTTATCTCCTACTCGTAGTGATGGTTTGGACCCTCCACCAGGTGTGCTTTGATTTGTTTGTTGAAGTAACCCTATGGCCCGCCAGGTTTTCTCCCTGGGCCCCTGGAGACGTCTCTGTCACTCTGCAGCCCAGACTCCTGGAATTCCAAGTCCTCTGGCCACAACACTGCTATGTTTGAGGGATGAGGCAACTTCGGGTCCCCCTAGTTCTCTGCCATGTTGGATTCCCATCCTCCTAATCTCCTGCCAAAGAGAGGATTGGAAGATGCTTCTGTAGTGAATCTTATTGGGCCAAAGGAAAAGACTTAAAGATACTGACCTTGGTTCCAAACTCAATTATCCAGCCAAATTACACAACTTAAAATCAAGAAACTCCCACTTAATATACTACTAGCTTCCAATCAGCTTTTTAGTGTTCTACTCTTTTTTTTTTTTAATTTTTTTAATGTTTTTATTTCTAGGAGAGAGAGAGAGACAGCGTGAGCAGGGGAGGGTCAGAGAGAGAGGGAGACACAGACTCTGAAACAGGCTCCAGGCTCTGAGCTGGCAGTCAGCACAGAGCCCGACGCGGGGCTCGAACCCACGAACCGCGAGATCATGACCTAAGCGAAAGTCGGACGCTTAACCGACTAAGCCACCCAGGCGCCCCTTTAGTGTTCTACTCTTAAACAGGTATAGAACAAAGAGCAAAAGTTGCCCGAAATTGGAGGTAAGTCTGTAAAATGCCAGAAAACAGAGAAGTTTGAAGGAAACTATGCAGAAGAAGCAAACAAAAAAATCATTAGTATTGCCAGAGGGATTTTAGAAAGATACTACATTTTTGAAATAAGAGGAAGATGATAGGAAAAGGAATAGATCTCAAAAAGAAGCTCCTAGAAATCAATTTATAAATCAAATGAAAAATGCAATAGCAGGCAAGAACCAGTAGGAGACATGTCCCAGAAAGTAGAGCGAAAAGGTGAAGAGGGAGGGGTGCCTAGCTGGCTCAGTCAGTGGAGCATTTGACTCTTGATCTTGGGGTCATGAGTTGGAACCCCATGTTGCATGTAGAGAGTATTTAAAAATAAAATCTTAAAAAAAAGATGAAGAGGTGGAAAATAGGAAGGAAAATTAGAGAATCCGTCTAAGAGGCACATTCAAAGAGAGAGAGGGAGAGAATAGAGAAAGTGAAAGTAATCAAAAAGATAATTCAGGAAAATTTCCCCAAACTTAAGGACCTCAGTTGCCAGATTGAACGAATGCACAGGAAAGAAACAAAAATAAATATATAACAGGACATATTCTGGTGAAATTTCAGAGCACCAAGAATAAGAAAGAGTCTCCAAAAGCTTTTGGAGAAGAAAAAGCAGAACTTAAGAAGAATTAGACTAACATTTGATTTGTCAACAGTAACAAGAATAAGAAGACTGAGAGGAGGGGCGCCCGGGTGGCTCAGTGGGTTGGGCGTCCGACTTCGGCTCAGGTCACCATCTCATGGTTTGTGGGTTCAGGCCCTGAGATGGGCTTTGTGCTGACAGCTAGCTCAGAGCCTGGAGCCTGTCTTCAGATTCTGTGTCTCCCTCTCTCTCTGACCCTCCCCTGCTCACGCTGTTTGTCTCTCTCTCAGAAATAAATAAAACATTAAAAAATTAAAAAAGAAGACTGAGAGGAGGAGGAGGAGAAGAAACAGTAACATTCTGAGCATAAATGACTTACAAGCTAGAATTCTATACTCAGCCGAACTATCAAATGAAGTGCAAGGGTAAAATAAGATTTTCACACTGGCAAGACTTCAAAATATTAACCTCCCATGCATCCTTTTCCAGAAGGTTACTAGAAGCTTTGCTTCACCAAAATGAAAGAACAAACCGAGAAAGAGAAAAACAGGATGTATAGGAAACTGAGGATCCAACATAAAAGGAGACCGGATTTTCCAGGATGATGGTAAAGGGAGATTATAATGATGTTGGCTGTTTCCAAGGCCCAGAGAACACTAGCCCAGATTAAAGGTTAGAATGCTCTAGGAGAAATGTCTCCGATAGGAGCTGATAGGATTCATGAGGTGTTTAAACATACTGCATGAAGATACACAGCTCTTGAGGAGAGCATGGGGATAAATTAGGGGCAAACATGGAAGAGGGACAAGCAAAGGATATAAAACAGGGCGATTTTTACAGAGAAAAGAAAAAGCTGTGCACAGAATCATAATATACACACTACGTGGCTCAGCTATGAATAGGCTTACCTAGTCACATTCACCAGTGACTACTGCTCTAAGCAGAATGACATAGGATAATGATAAGCAGTACACTAGGGTCTACCCCAATACAGAAAGGATGTGAGCATGGGAGAAAGGGGGAGGAGAGCTAATCTTCATCTTCCATAGTGGGAAGACAATATATAACACCTACTAGTTGAGAAGTAGTAGAGCAAGTGCGTTACCTAAAAATGAAGGTAAAATGCTACAAGCAGCAGCTGGCAAAAGTTGGTAAACATTCTATTGAAATACCTGGCATATAAAAGCCATTTAATGACTGTTTATTGAATTACGCAGACATGCAAAATAGTAAGTATAAACTTCAGTATGTGCCAAAATTCAGACACTGACTGAAATGTTAGGGAATTCTCATTATTTTCCTCCTCTATTCAACCCAAGGAGAGAAACTTTCTAGATGACAAAAGAAAAAAGAAAAACATTTTGACAACTATGCTATTAAATCCTCCCAAAAGGGGGAGCACCTGGTTGGCTCAGTCCATTGAGCGTCCAACTCTTGATTTTGGTTCAGGTCGTGATCCCAGGGTCATGGGATCAAGCCCCATGTCTGGCTCCGCACTGGGCATGGAACCTGTTTGAGATTCTCTGATTCTCTCGCTCTCTCTTTCTCTGTCTCTCAGTCTCTCGCTCTCTCCACACCCCCAACCCCACTCCTCTCCTCTGCTTGTGCACGCTCTCTCTAAAATAAAATAAAAAAGTTTAACTCCTCCCCCTCAAAAAAGATCGGTGATGCTTACCAAGTGAAAAAAAGAATCACTCATATTTTTCCATAAGAGAGTTTGATAGCACTCTTGATAAGCTAATTAGGTACCTTGATATTTAAAGAAGAAATCAAAACTAATATATGCAGGAATGAAGTAAAGGATATTTCTCTTCACACATTATTTAGTGGATTTAGGTGCAGTGGATTTAGAACTCATGTGAGTGTCTAAAATACATTAAAAATCATAATTCAAAACAGAATTTACCAAATAAGTGGCATACTTATAAAACTGTCCTGCTTGTTGTTGAAAACAATTTTATTTGTCATGAAGAAGAGAGATTTTGCTTTGTATTAGGTCAAAATAGTTATCTTTTTTATTTAGGCTCAAGAAATTAAATTCCAACTACAATTTTATATAACTAAAATGTCTGGCAAACTAGCTGACCATAAAAATATAATAACTGAACTATCATTAGGATAAGCAATTCTTTAGAAAGTCCTCTGTCCCATGTTTGTATATATCAATGTCAGGAACACATTTAAATCACCACAGGTAAACTGGAAAGGAGGCTGCTTTGAAAAGCCTCCCAATTAAAGTAAATTGAAATAAATAAATGAGCCCAAGTGTAGTCAATAAAGTTTCACTCATTCATTCATTCAAACCTATTATGTGCCAGGCATTGTTTGCTAGTCTTTGAAGCACAGGATAACTTACTCCTAGGTGTGTTTTTTTCCTCTTCTTCTATAAATCTGAAAATGAAACATATAAACCAGGAAATATAAAGGACTGATTTAGCTGGCATTCAAGTGATGTCATTTACTGGAACACAAATCATCTTCTTTTAGACACTATTATATAAAAATCTACCTACCTTTTATCTTCAAAAAGGAATTACAGTGCACCATCGAGATTGTTTTTCCTCTCACCTGGGATTGTGTTGAGCATGGTCTGGTTTGGCGGCTCCAAACACTAGTAAATACAGTTTGGCATAAGACTATTTTTCTTCATAGGACTTACTACGATATAAAGCCCAATAGTATAGAGGTTGCAGGTACTGTTAACATTGAGCCAGCACTAGATGCCAACAGCACTCCAACCCCAGCTGCGACGCAAAAGGTCTCCAGACATTGCTAAATGGCAGGAGATGGGTGGGCAAAAATGTCCCCTGTTGAGAACCACTGCTTTAGAGGAATACCTCAGAGGGGGAGAGTGATTATAGACAGAAGAGGAGACCAGATAAAACAAAGATCTCTCTTCCATAACATTAGATTTCTGCTTTAGTACACACTCAGGTACATCCACCTCTTGATGCTACTGGTCTACCATAATTTCAAGCTCAAGCGTCTTCTGGTCCTGAATCTAAATGGAAGGAAGGGAAGAGAGGTAGTCCCATGAAAGCGATTCACAAAGAACACAAAGGAAATAATTCTGACTAACCTTCCCTCCATCTTCCACTTAAAAGACCCAAGGTCATCTTTTTTGTTAATTACCTAACCTAGCCCCAGAAGTTTTGACAGGTATTTGAATACCTACTACTTGAATACCACATTTGAATATGTGCCAGACATAGTTCTAGGTGCTAGAAAAATATAAATTTGTCTACTGTATTTACTGAATTGATAAATCACTGTAATCGACACCATTTTCTTCATGATTGTGGATTTGGCAAAAGATTCCTAGACAGCACAGCAAAAACACAAGCAATGAAAGGAAAATAGGTAAGCTTGACTTTGTCAAAATAAAAACTTTTGTACTTCAAAGGATACCATCAAGGAAGCGAAAGGCAGTCCACAGAATAAAAGAAAATATGTGCATATGGTATATCTGATAATAGTTTTGAATCAATAATGTAGACACTTGCAACTCAGTAATAAATGAATAACCAAATAAAAAATGGGCAAAGGGTATGAATAGATATTTCTTCAAGGAAGATATACAAATGACCAAGAAGCACATAAAAAGATGCTCAACATCATTACTCATCAGTGAAATTCAACTCAAAAACCACAATGAGATTCCTACTTAAATGGCTAGAATCACAAAGTCAAATAATAACAAATGTTAGCAAGGATGTGNTGAAGTCATAAAATGGTGCAGTCACTTTGGAAAACAGTCTGGCAGTTCTTCAAACAATTAAACAGAGAGTTACATAGGCCCCAGCAATTCCCAGGAAAGAGAGTTGAAAATATATGTTCACACAAACATTTGTATGTGTACATTTATAGCATCATTACTCACGATATCCAGAAGGTAGAAACAACCTCAATGCCCATCACTGGACAAACAGATGAACAAAATGTGATATAGTCATACAATGGAGAATTATTTGGCAGTAAAAAGAAGGAACAAGGATGAATCTTGAAAACATTACATTAAATGAAAGAAACCGATCACAAAAGACCACATACTATATGATTTCATTTATATGAAATGTCCAGAACAGGGAAATCTACAGAGACAGAAAGGAGATTAGAGATTGCTTGGGGAGGGGTGAGGGAGAAGGATGGTAGCCAAACGTATGGAGTGTCTTTGAAAATGTTCTAAAACCGACTGGGGTGATGGCTGCACTTATCTGTGAATATACTAAAAAACCACTGGATTGTATATTCTTAAAAGGGTGAATTATATGGTATGTGAATCACATTTCAATAAAGTGGTTTAAAAACAACAACAACCAGCATTTAAAGTACAATGGAAACATGACATTTGGACAACACTTTATTAACGACTGTCTTATTTAAAATACTCTCGAATCTGGAGAGATCTCATTTTCCTGGTTGTGAAATGATGATTGAATGCTATTTAAACTACCGAAAATGCTCCAGGTAAACATTTTATTTGAGATTATAAAAAACTTAAAATGCAGGCATCAAGAAATTCAGAGGACATAAAAATACAGTGCTTGTTTACAATTTATCAGGGGGCAATGAAGTAATTATATGCACGGGGTGAGAGCGGGAGGTGAGCAAGAAGAGTTAAAGAGATCATATGAAAAGCCTCAGTCTAGAAGACTCCCTTCTTTACCAGCCTGCAGTGATGCTGAAAAAACACTCCATATATACTGTAAATCTTATTTTTCAGGAAGCTGAAAATAATCACCCATATGATTTACTCCGGTAACAAATAGGAAGTCAAGTAAATACTAAAGTGCCAAACACAGAGATTTAAGGAAATAAATAAAAAGCTAAACCAGTTCCCAGGAATGGCTACTGGAAAGTTTCCGCAAAATTTTCAACCTGTGTCGTTTTCAGTCCAAATGAAGTCCCTTTCTGTGTCTGCCTTCTGTGATGTACCAGTTAATCTATCCTATCTGACTGCAGAGCTCTTGGAATGTGTGGTCCTTAGAGTCCAGTTTCCCTGACCTGAAGCATCACCAATGCCAGGGACAAGGAAATGCCAGCGGTGGGGTTGGAGGGGGGGGGCAGATGGGAGATTTTTTTTTTTTTCCCATTTTTAATAGATCTCAGCTCCTGCCTTGGTCATTACAAACAGCTTGGTTCACCA
This sequence comes from Crocuta crocuta, assembly GCF_008692635.1. Classification (NCBI taxonomy): domain Eukaryota; kingdom Metazoa; phylum Chordata; class Mammalia; order Carnivora; family Hyaenidae; genus Crocuta; species Crocuta crocuta. Next base: position 1,813,249 of record NW_027527544.1, on the reverse strand, counting down.
TCGACCCGAGTCTCATACAGTACTGTGCCCAGTTTCAAACCAGAATTAGAGCTAATTGGGGTGGGGGGTGGCACGGAGAAAAACAACCAAAGGCGGGATTAGCTTTTTCTACAGAG
>NW_027527544.1:1812232-1812972 GCF_008692635.1 Crocuta crocuta | reverse complement strand
GGGGCTTTCTACATGGAAAGAGAAACGACAGGGAATGGTCTTTAGGTACCACCCACCCCTCCAAGTGAATCACTGCAGTGTCAGCCCTGCACTGATCCCACGAATTGCCAAACAGGATGAGGTAAGGCAGAAGCCTTGCGCGCCCCCCCTCCTCCTCCACCTACCCCCGCGCACAGAAGGGCGCATCCCTCCGCGAGGTGCACCACGCACCCCCCGAGGCCTCAGCTGAGGGGCTGACGTCACCCTTCTGCATTGAGCTTCAAGGACTGGGAGCTGCACCGGTTAGATGGGGTGCTGTCACCAAGTGGCAGGGGTCCTCCCCCAGGACTCTGCGGCTTGGGTTNNNGAAAAGTCCAGATGAAGAGTGGAGGGGTGGAGGGGAGTGGGAAAAGGGTCATAAGACCCACCTCCTGGGTCTCCGAGAAAGCTCAAAGATGCCCCTAGTCTATATAAGACCCTCTCCCGTCAGTGTGTCTCCGTGCGACTGCAGTGCCCTCTCCCCATCAGTGCGTTTGGGGGGCTTCGGTCGCCCTTGCCCAGCCAGGCAGGCACAGGACTGCTGGCGCCTCCCTCCCGCAGCCCCGCGGGGCTGGGAATAACCGGGAATCTGGGATCAAACCCAGTACTCCCGCGCCCTCTCCCAGCCAGGTTAGGTCCTAGAGGCACCGCGAACAGGCTGGTAAGGGAGGTCAGGGAGGGGTGTCCAGAGAGGAAAATAGAGGAATAAACTCGCAACTTTC
>NW_027527544.1:1804448-1811990 GCF_008692635.1 Crocuta crocuta | reverse complement strand
CCCAGGGGCAGGGCCGGCCCGGGCCGCGGGGAGGGAATGGAAGAGCCTGGGGGTGGGGTCGGAGGTCAGCGCAGTGTCTTCCAGGCGGCCGCGGCACGTAAGTTTCTGCTTTATGCACCGTAGGGCTTTACATTTGCAGAGCTGTGCGCACCTGGCGACGCGAGCCTTATGGGTCTCCCCGAAACGCCGGCACGTTTCTGCATTTAGACACCCCACCAGGCCTTCTCAGATGGAAGTGGCCCAGTAGTCGTGTCCTTGGAACAAGCAAGCCTTGTCTGTGCCAGGAACAGACTGTGACAGGTGGCCGGAGATACAGCTGGAGGGATGGTCAGGAACCTGGGAGCTCAGACACCCCAAAGACTCGCCACTGCAGGAGCGCCATTTTTTAGAGGTTTTCACATTTTGAAATGATGCTGAAGGACAAGTTTCTGTATGTAGGTACCATTCTTCCCGCACATAAAATGTTTAGCAGAGAACAGAAAAAAATATTTCAAGTGCCTGAGAACCATTTTTCCCCCCCTAACAAGTCCAACAAACCACCTCACACCCAGGAAAGAAAGCTGTATCAAGGTCAAAAAATAATGTTCAAACACAGTTTGGAACTTTCTCAAAAAGCTAAGCATAAGAGATACCGTATGACCAAGCAATTCTACCCCTGGATATATACCCAAGAGATATGAAAACATATGATCGTAGCACTATTTATTGTAGCCCCAAAGCAGAAACAACTTGAATGTTCATCAGTTATGCATGGATAAGCATACTGTAGTGAATCCATACAATGGAAAATTATTTGGCCAGAAAAAGGAAGGAAGTACTGCTTACCCATGCTGCATGTATGAACCTTGAAAATCTGCTGAGTGAGATAAGCTAGACGCAAAAGACCAGTGGTGAACGATCCATTTAGAGGCAAGGTCCACAATAGATCCAGAGAGACAGAAATAGAGGTTGCAGGGGGAGGGGCTGCAGGAATGAGGGGTGACTGTTAATGGGTAGGGGGTTTCTTTTTGGAGGGACAAAAATATTATGGAATCAGTGGCGATGGTTGCACAATTTTGTGAACATACTAAAAAAACCCCACTGAACTGTACACTTTAGAAGGGTGGCTTTTATGACATGTGAATTATACCCCAATAAAAAAATAATGTACACTCCACCCAGATTTCCTGTGGCTGGTTTGTAGAGGAACACACAGTACAGATTCTGTGGGAGATGTAGCCTGATTCCTGAGAGATTCTGCAGTCAAAATAGCAACCCTATCCCAGGCGAACTCGCCCGTGGATGGTGTTAAGGACACCTTTTGTGAAAGAGTAAAAAAAAAAAGCAGTCAGTAGGCTTGAGGAAAGCCTGCCAAGGTCAGTTGGTGCAGGAGTAATTATTACCTCCAGTAAGTTGTACATGGTCCCAGGTCAGTGAGGTCACTGTATAAACAGGACACAAACAGGAGGAAGAGGAGAACCTGCTTAAGGAAATGATCAACCATAACCAAAGGATATGCAGGCATAGAGGGGAGTGGAGGGGAATATGGGTGCAGGTGAGAAAAAGATTAGGAGCGGATTGACCAGGTTTGTGTTATAAAGGAAGTTCCCGTACAATTATTCTCAACGCTGGTTACTTATTTGCATCACCTGGAGAGCTTATTTTAAAAAACAAAACAAAGCAAAACACTATGACTGCCTGTGCCCAATCCCAGGTGGCCTGAATCATTTAGTGTCTGGGGAGGAAGGGGAGGTCTCAGGTGGTCCTAATAGGAGTCAAGGGTTGAGGGATACTGTCCTTATTGCAATGAGCTTAAACTCAACTTCAGAAAGCTTTCTTCTACATGTTAATAGTCCCCAGGCAGCAGCAGGAAAAAGATACTGAACACTTCAAGCCCCGTGGCTACCCTTAGCCTCAAAAGGTCTTGCCCAGACCTAACTACTCTGTAAAGGAGTCAGAAAGCTCAGTTTTCAACCTAACAGGGACCCTACTGAGCATCGTAGACAATTTCATGAGTTAAGATATTCCCAGATGGCATCCATCAGGTCAACGATTTCCATTTCGAGCTTTCTGGGGATACCTTTTAGGTCCAGATTCTTGAAAACGTGGACTGTTCTGGCAAAAATAAATTATTTAAAAGTAAAGATAAATATGGATATTCAATAACGTAATTCATGGGTAAATTCACATAGCTCATAGCTAAATCCTTGCTACTCAGATTATAGTCTGGGTGATACAATATGGTGACAAACTATCTCAGTTTTCCCAGGACTGAGGGGTTTCCTTCCACTCTGGGTTTTCATTGTTAAAGCCCGGAAAGTCTCTGGCAAATCAGAAAAAGTCGGTCGCCCTGCCCTTGAACTCATGGTGCTGGCATCCACCGGGAGAGCTTGTTGAAAATGTAGAACCTTGGGCCGTACCCCAAGCCCATGTTTACAAGATCCCTAGGAGATTCAGATGCTCAGTAATTTCTGTCAGTTTGTCAGGGATTGAACTGTGTCCCCCAAAAGGTATGTTGAAGTTCTATCTTCACTACCTCTGAAGGTGACCCTACTTGGAACTCGGGTTTTTGCAGGTGCAGTTACTTAAGCTGAGATGAGGTCATACTGGAGATGGGTCGGCCTTTAATTCAGTATGACTAGTGTCCTTAGATGAGACATGAGGGGTCCATGTGAAGATACAGAGACACGCGTGGGAAGGGCATGTGACCAATGGGCATGACACAGCTGCAAGCCAAGGAACACCAAGGAGTGGAAGAGACAAGAAACAGTTCTACCCAGCCTCGGAGGGACCATGGCCCTGCTGACATTTTGATTTCAGACCTCTGGCCCCCAGAACTGTGAGAGAATAGATCTATGTCGTGTAAGCTGCCCATTTTGTGGTACTTTGTTAGAGCAGTCACAGGAAACTAGTAACATGCCTAAGATTCACTGATTGGTTGCTCAAAAACAACCACGGCTACCATATCACCCAGCAATTCCATTGCCAGGTAGGGCCCCAAAAGAATTGAAAACAATTGTTCAAACAAAAACTTGACTGTTCCCGGCAGCACTAGTCACAGTAGCTGAAAGGTGGAAGCAATCGAAACGTCTACCAGCTGACAAATAGATCAACAAAATGTGGTCTACCCATACCACAGAATATTATTCAGCCATGAAAAGGAACGAGGTACGACACATGCTACAATGGAGATGAACCTCGAAAACCTACCGGGTGAAAGAAGCGAGACACACAGCCCACGTGCTGTGTCATTTGTACGCGCATTTGTATGCGCGATCCAGAACACACAAGTCCATAGGGTTAGAAAGCAGATTCGTGGTTGCCTGGGGTTGGGGGAGGGGCAACGGGAAATGCCTGCTTAGCAGTTCCAGGGTTTCATCACTCAAGAGGTGATGAAAACATTCTGGAGCTAGATGGTGGCAATAGATAAAAAAGATATTATATAGGTGAACCACAATTGTGAACCACATTGTGAATGTACTCAATGCCACTGAATTGTACACTTTGAAGTGGTTAAAACAGTCAACTTTATGCTATGTATGTTTTGTCATACAAATAACCACAGCAAGACCAAAGGCCCTGAGACCTGATGGAATGCTGCATTTGGAGGGCTGACAGAGTCAGCAAGGCTCAATAGCAGCGGCAAAGAGGGCGTACCTGTATGGGTGGGGAAAGGTCAGCCCATCCGGGTCCTATTAGATAATAATAAGAATTTTTTTTTAAATGTTTTATTTCTGAGAGAGAGGCAGTGTGAGCAGGAGAGGGTCAGAGAGAGAGGGAGACACAGAATCCGAAACAGGCTCCAGGCTCTGAGCTGTCAGCACAGAGCCCGATGTGGGGCTCGAACCCACGAACCGTGAGATCATGACCTGAGCCGAAGTCGGACGCTTAACCGACTGAGCCACCCAGGTGCCCCAATAATAATAAGAATTTTAATATATTGCCTGAAGTAAGGGGTGCTTTTCATTTTTATTTGCCTTAAACTCAGCAGTACTTCAAGGAGAACTGGACTGCCCACCAAGGCACCTCCCTGGCCCCTAGTACCATCATCCTCTCAATCTTTTCTTCACACGGCAACCAGAGTGATCTTGCTCAAAACCTAAGCCATATCATGTCACTCTCTCGCTTAAAACCCTCCAGTGGCTTCCCACCATTGTACAAAGAATCAAATTTCAGCCCTTTACCCTGACTTAGTAAGCACACATGAGCTGGCTCTGCCCTCCTCTCCCATTATTTCTCTTTCTTTTTTCTATTTTTATTTTTATTTATTTCTAGGAGGGAGAGAGAGAGAGAGAGCGAGAGCGAGAGCGTGAGCAGGAGAGGGTCAGAGAGAGAGGGAGATACAGACTCCGAAATAGGCACCAGGCTCTGAGCTGGCAGTCAGCACAGAGCCCGACGCGGGGCTCGAACCCACGACCCGTGAGATCATGACCTAAGCGGAAGTTGGACGCTTAACCGACTAAGCCACCCAAGCGCCCTCCATTATTTCTCTCTTTACCCCTGTGCTTCAGCCTCTCTGGCCTTCTGTGTGTTCTTCAGTCCTACTTAGTTCCACCTGAAAGCCTTCATGCTGGCTGGTCCCACCATTAGAATGCTTTGCCCCCGGAACTCTGAATGCTTGCTGCCTTCCTTCCTGCCATTCAGATCTCAGTATAGTTGTCACCTCATCAGAAAGGCCATTTCAGATGAAAATAGCCACCGGGTCACTATGCATTCTAATCCCCAACATTGCCCTTACCTACCATTTTCTTACTCGCGGTTCTTGTCTGCCTCTCCCACTAAACCCCACATGGCAGGTATTTTTTGTCTGTTGTATTCACTGTTGCATCCCCACCACCTAGATAGATGAAGTAGCGACTCAGAACATGTGGACCAAATGGATGGTACGTAGTAGTCACTCAGTTGATGATTGTTGGCTGATGATTGAAGAAGGGTGGGATGTTTGAAATGGACCTTGAAGTGTGAATAAGATAATGGCAGTGTTTGAGGAAAGGAGAAGGAGATCATTACAGGCTATGGCACAACAGGAATTTAAAAAAAGCAGAACACTTAGAAGAGTGGTGAGGTGCGCCAGAGGACATAGGGTAGGAAAGGACACAGAAATCTAGGGCTGCAGGGGAGGAGGGCCTTGTCCAGGCCAAGTTTCACTCTTATGCATGCAATAGAGAGCATTGAAGGGTCTCTCAATAGGAGTGACATGACCGATCAGCATCTCAGGAAGGTAACTTTGGAGTTTGGAGGCAACTGCAGTCACCTGCCTGGGACTTGATGAGGGCTAGACCTTGGCAAATGGCAGTGAGGCTGGGGGAGGTGCCAGAGCAGTGCGTCTCGTCTCCGGCACCAGGCAAATCTGATGGAGAGCTCATAGACTCACAGATGCCTGGGCACCAGCCCCCCGAGATTCTGATTGACCCAGTCAGCGGCGGGGCCACAGCAATCAGTATTTTTTAAAAGCTCCATAGATGCTCTAGCTGGGATTTAAACCCCTGGGGTGGATAAAAGAAGTTGTTTAGAAATAGAATAGACAGCCTTTAGGACTGAGTGGATCGGGGTAATGAAGGAAAAGGAGGAACCGAATATGACTTTTAGTTTTAGGAAACTTGGAGGGCAGCTTTTAAAATGTGTAATCTCCAAATATGGTACAGTCAGGCAAGGGACTGGCTGACAGTTATTACAAAGTATGTGTATGAAGAACTTTTTTAGTCACAAAGGGAAATTTTTGTTGTAATAAGAAAAAGTCCTTGAAAAATATATATGCAATATGACCTCACCAATGTAAGAACATATAGAAAAGAGATTAGAAGAAAATGTGTATAGAATCGGTGTACCTGGCTGGCACAGTTGGCAGAATGTGTAACTGTTAATCTTGGGGTTATGAGTTTGCCCCACATTGGGCATAGAGATTACATTTTAAAATGTGTATAAAATCTTCACAGTGGTAGCTCTGGCTGGTGAGGTTATAAATGATTTTATTTTCTCTTTTTTATATTTACTCTCTTTCCCAGAATTTTGAAATGATCATATATAACAGGAGGCCCTCCCAAAAGATTAAAACACTAAGGTTGTAGAACTTAACAGGTGGAAAACCTTGAACTGTTTGAAAGCTTGGCTAGACANCCTTTGAGAGAGAGAAAGAGCATGCATGGCGTGTGCACAAGCAGGGGAGGGGCAGAGTGAAAGAGAGAGAGAATCCCAAGCAGGCTCCATGGAGCCCGACACGGGGCTTCATCTCTCGGTTGTGAGATCTTGACCTGAGCTGAAATGAAGAGTCAGATGCATAACCAACTGAGCCACCCAGGCGCCCCCATTCACCTAAATTTCTGTATTTAATATATCTGTGTTTCCAGGGTCCCTACCTGAACACCAAGATGACTTCCGCCCTGGGTATCAGAAATATCTGCAGGACTGAGACTGCACCTGCTAAAGGTATGTTTGCCAAAGCCACTCAGGAAGGCACACACCCAAAGCCAGGAGAGAACTGACGTTTGCCAGTTTGGTTTAAGAAGCCTTCATAAGCGTCAGAGGGTTAGGCTTGTTCTGAGGACAGCTCAATAGGACATGAAGGAGGATGTGGAATGAATCATGCTTTTTCCTTGAATGGAATTACCTCTGAGCCTGGGGAAGAAGCACATGTTAAAAAAAAAAAAAAAAAGCAGCATGTGAGCACAAAGTTTTGTAGCCAATATAGAGCCTGCTGAACAAAAACTTAGCAGGGACAAAGGGCACTGTTTCTCATTTTGACAGACTGGCAGTTGAAGGTCTCAGAACTTGGGGTGGAAACATTCAGACGGCCTCCTCCAAAGCACAAGCCGAAATGAAGGAAAAGGCCAATGCCATTTAGTAACAGGACGACGTTGGTGAGCCCAGAGTGGCAGCACGAGGGAATAGGTAGGAAGACCAGATTTATAAATTCAAGTGCCCCCTCCCTTCACGCTGGGGACTTCCTGAANGAGAGGTAGAAAAGTGTTGTTTTGATTTTCTTCATGGTTTTGCCCTATGAAAATAAATAGATGTATAAAATGCTGCTATAAGGTTAGAATTGGAAAATTCACTACTGGAATAGTAAGAAACAACACAACTTTGCATCAATAGTATTTTGCCATTTAGTCATTCATTCTACAAAATTTTTTGAGCTACTATTTGCCAGATGCTTTTCTAAGCACTGGGGATATAGCTGCGATGGGGCCAAACCAGGAACTCGTCCTCAGGGAGTGTACTCTGCTAAAGAAGGTGAACCATAAAGTAAATTTTAGCATATCTATCTGATAGAATTCTATGAGCTAGGTTTTTAATATTAAATATATTTAGCATCAAAATATAATACATACTAATTTTTAGTTATAAAAACAAGTTATAGGAGGGAATTATCATCCTCTAAATATGAAAATAAAATGTAATAGAATGTTCACAACAAAAAAAATCAGGATGAGAATACGTGACAGTCTTTGAGCAGTGAGTTGTATTCCAATGGCATTTCACTACTGCAAATGCTCATTTGATTTTTTTTACAAGCAATATTACATTTATAGTAAAAAAAATTTATTAAAACGAACACTGTGTATA
>NW_027527544.1:1792052-1804442 GCF_008692635.1 Crocuta crocuta | reverse complement strand
TGGCTATCAGACATAGGGAAAGGCAGATACAGCTTTTGTGTATCTAGGGATACAATACAAAAATGGATAATTATGACTGAAGAATAATCCCTTCATTTCTCAACCACATTGGAACACAGACTACTTCTTTAGTCATTCATCTATAGATGGACACTTGTGTTGCTTCCATACTTTGGCTGTTGTAAATAATGCTGCAATAAACATAGGGTGCATATATCTTTTTGATTTACTGTTTCCTTTTTCTTCAGGTAAATATTCAGTAGTGGAATTACTGAATTATATGGTAATTCTTAATTTTGGAGGGAAGTTTCATACTGTTGGCTGCACCAACTTGCATTCCCACCAACAGTGCTTAAGGGTTCCTTTTTCTCTACATTCCTCGCTCAAACCTGTTATAGCTTGTCTTTTTGATGTTAGCCATTTTCACTGGTCTGAGGTGATAGTTCATTGTGGTTTTGATTTGTGTTTCCCTGATGATGAGTGATGTTGAACATCATTGTTTTTTCGGTGTTGGCTTGTAGAAGCTCTTTGTGTATTTTGGATATTAATTCCTTATCAAATATTTCATTTGCAACTATCTTCTCCCATTCAGTTGGTTGTCTTTTCATTTTGTTGATGGCTTCCTTCACTGTGCAAAAGCTTTTTATTTTGGTGTAGTCCCAATAGACTATTTTTGCTTTTATTTCCCTTGCCTGAGGAGACATATCTAGAAAAGTGTTGCTAAGGACAATGTCAAAGACATTACTGTCTATGTTTTCTTTTATGAGTTTTATTATTTCAGATCTCACATTTACATCTTTAATGCATTTTGAGTTTATTTTTGTGTACGGCCTAAGAAAGTTGTCCAGTTTCATTCTTTAGCATGTAGCTGTCCAGCTTTCCCAATACTATTTATTGAGGAGACATTTTCCCAATGTATATTTTTTCCTCCTTTGTCATAAATTAGTTGAACATATAGATGTGGATATAGTTCTGGCTGTTCTATGTTGATCTGTTTCGATTTTTGTGCCAGTGCCATATTGTTTTCTTAGAGCCTTATTGTGTATCTTGAAATTTGGGATTGTGATGCCTATAGCTTTGTTTTCCTTCCTCAAGATTGTTTTGGCTATTTGGGTTTTTTTTGTGTTTCTGTACAAATTTTAGGGTTATTCTATTTCTTGTAATATGGGTTGCTTTGAATCTCTAGATTGATTTGGATGGTATGGACATTTTAATAATATTTTTCCAATCCATGAGCATGATTTATCTTTCCATTTGTTTGCATCAACTTCACTTTCTTTCATCAGTGTTTTATAGTTTTTAGAGCATAAGTCTTTCACCTCCTTGATTAACTTTATTCCTGGGTATTTTATTCTTTTTGGTGAAATTGTAAATGGAATTGTTTTATTAATTTCTCTTTCTGCTGCTTCATTATTAATGTATAGAAATGCAACAGATTTCTCTATATTTTGTATACTAAAACTTTACTGAATTTATTCTAATAGTTATTTGGTGGGGTCTTTAGGGTTTTCTATGTCATCTGCTAAGAGTGGCTATTTTACTTTTTCCTTACCAATTTGGATGGCTTTTATTTCTTTTTCTTGTCTAATTGCTATGACTAGGAATTCCAGTACTATGTTAAATAGCAGTGGTGAGAGTGGACATCCTTGTTTTGTTTCTGATTTTAGAGGAAAAGCCCTCAGTTTTTTCATCGTCGTGTGTGAAGCTAGCCTTCATATATGGCCTTTAGTAAGTTGAGGTATGTACCTTGTAAACCCACTTGTTTATCATGAATGGAGTTGGATTTTTGACAAATGCTTTCTCTGTATCTATTGAGATGATCGTATGATTTTTATCCTTCCTTTAGTTAATGTGATATTCATATTGATTTATTTGCAGATATTGAACTATCCATGTGTCCCCTGTAATAAATCCCACTTGATTGTGGTAAGTGATCTTTTTAATCTATTGGTGACTGTGTTGTACTTTTATTGAGGATTTTTGTATCTATGGTCTTCAGGTATATTGGCCTATAGTTTTCTTTCATTTGTACTGTCTTCAGTTTTGGTACCGGGGTAATGATGGCCTCACGGAATATATTTGGAAGCTTCCCTCCTCTTCTGTTTTGTTTTTCTTTGGGAGGGAGAGTAATTTGAGGAGAATAGGTAGTATCTATTTTTTAAACGTTTGGTAGAATTTGCCTGTGAATCCGTCTGGTTCCAGAATTCTGCTTTTGGGGAGGTTTTTGATTACTGATTCAATTTCATTGCTAGAAATTCATCTGTTCAGGTTTTGTATTTCTTTCTGATTAAGTTTTGGAAGATTGTATGTTTCTAGGAGTTTATCCATTCCTTCTAGGTTGTCCCAATTTGTTGGCATATACTTTTTCATAGTAGTTTCTTATAATCCATTGAATTTCTCTGCTGTCAGTTGTTAGTTCTCCTCTTTCATTTCTGATTTTATTTATTTTGGTCCTTTCTTTTTCTTGACAAATCTGCTTAAAGGTTTATCAATTTTGTTTATCTCTTCAGAGAATCAGCTCTTGGTGTCATTGATCTTTATTTTTATTCTTTAGTCTCTATTTCATTTATTTCCACTCTGATCTCTATTACTGTCTTCCTTCTACTAACTTTGGTCTTTGTTCTTTCTCTAGTTCCTTTCAGTGTAAGATTACCTTGACATTTTTTGTTGTTTCTTGAGGTAGGCTTATATTGCTTTAAATTTCTCTCCTAGAGCTGCTTTTGCTGTATACCGAAGATTTTGGACTGTTGTGTTTTCATTTTCATTTGTCTCCGTGTATTTTTTTATTTCCTCTTTGATTTCCTCACTGGCCCACTGGTTGTCTAGTAACATGTTGTTTAGCTTCCAAATGTTTGTGTTCTTTCCAGTTTTTTCTTGTAATTGATTTCTAGTTTCATACTGTTGTGATTGGAAAAAATACGTGATGTGATTTCAATCTTCTTAAATTTATTGAGACTTGTGATCTTTCCTGGAGAATGTTTCATGTGTGTTTTTAATCGCATTAGTAAGGTTATGGATTGCTGCATTTCTACTCAGTGGTAGCAGCATCTCCGAAAGAAGCAGCAATAGTACCTCTCACAGGTCAGCATTAAGTGTGAGCTTGTGGGCTTCAGCCCAAGGGTGGTAGCAGCTTTCTGGTCTCTAGGTAAGACACCCTGTGATGAGTTGTTTGCACATCTGGCCAGAATTCTTTCTCTCCCTGTTTCCATACCCTTTTGCCAGGTGATTTTGAAACTTTTCCCATAAAAAGTAGACTCTGTTTCTGTACTCTTTGAATCTGAGTTGGCCTTGTTTCTTACTTTGAACAATAGAATGCAGAGAAAATGGCATTATGATAGTCCCAAGCCTAGGCCTCACGGGAACTCACAGGCTTCTGCTCACTCTCTGGAACCTCACGACTGCTAACGGAATAAGCCCATGCTAGCCTGCCAGAGAATGAGAAGCCATGTGTGTCAGGGTCTAGCCAGCCTTCTTGTCCCAGCTGACGTCTCAAATATCTAAGGGAGCCCAGCCAAGGTCAGCAAAACCAATGCACAGTCAACCACAGAAGTATTAGGGACCTCAGCTGAGACTAGAAAACTAACTAGCTGAGCCCAGCCTAAATTGTTGACCACAGATTTTTTTTCTTAAATAACTCTGGTTTTATACCTGTAAGTTTGCAGTGGTTTGTTACATAGCAATAGCTTCATAATAGATACACACCTTTTCCCTTATTTTTTAAAGCATTTTGTATATCTTTGTAGCAAATCGGTAGCATTAAGTTGTTTCTGCTGTAGGCGTATAGAGTGATTTATGTTTGTTTGATTGGATTCTATTACAAATGTTTTAGTGTCCATAGAATTCACAAATGCTACAGTGTCCATAGAGTGGAATTCTGTGCAGCCATCAAATTAATGAGGCAAATTCCCATAGCATGTTTTTCAGTGAAAACAATGAAATTACAAAAACTACCTATAGTATGATGCCAATTTGGAGGCGCACACACAGAGTGATAATTATCATCTCATGATCCAATATCTTTTCATTTTGTGATTTTTTTCTTTTACTTTTTACATTTTCTGCATTTGCTAAATGTTCTGTGAAAGCATGTATTTCTTTTATAATTAAAAAAAATTTCATGGGGCGCCTGGGTGGCTAGGTCAGTTAAACGTCCAACTTCAGCTCAGGTCATGATCTCACAGCTCATGGGTTTGAGCCCCGCATTGGGCTCTGCACTGGCAATGTGGAGCCTGGAGCCTGCCTCACATTCTGTGTCTCCCACTCTCTCTGCCCCTACCCTGCTCAAGCTCTGTCTCTCTGTCTCTGTTTCTCAAAACAATAAAATAAAATAAAAATTTAAAAAGTTTATAATTAGAAAAAAATTCAAATTGTTAATTTTTTTTAGGATATCTAGATTGATATTCAGCTTGCTGGAGTCATGATACCTTCTGTAACTCCCACTTTAGCAATATATTCAAAGCAACTTTTTTTTTTCCAAAAAAAAATAGTTGACAAGAAACCAGTGTCTTACCTCTGCTAAAAGTATCCCAAGCCAGGTTGCTTCACTGTTGTTGCCCTGTAATCCACAACTGTGCAGTAGCATCTGAAGTGGGACATACGCCACTATTTTCCTTTCTGTCCTCTCCCTAAGTACTCTCGGTCACCTTACCACTCAGCATCTGCTGGAACGTCCTCCTGACATGTANACTGATAATCTTAATTAAAAGGGTATCATGCTTTTATGCTGACTCCGATACCTGTGATAAATACTGCATTCCTGTGACATAAAAGATATATAATTGATGCAGACTTTGGCTTAGCCAAAAAGATGATCGTTGGATCCAGGGTCTGTGCAGTTTTGCTTTTTACCATTTTAGTCATTTATGTCATAATGTTTATTGGACCCTCTTTGTTTTTGCAATCCCAAGATTAATTAGCATTCATTGACCCCAGTAGGAAAATTTTCTACATAATTGTGATTCATCTATTTTAGCTTAGATTCATTTATTAGAGAATTATCTTTGATTGCACTTTAATAAACCAGTACATAAAAAATGAGAGGACTGAAATTCCTTCTATCTAGTTATAGTGATGTGTACATTAGACATTCAGGCATGCAGATGTTACCTAACCCAGGCCGGAGCCTCATCTTACTTCGGTGTACAAGTGGCTACATTTAAGGTGAAGACTGGGCCAGCATGGAGAAAGCAGAGCAGAACACTGAGCTGATTATCGATAAGTTAACCTCTGAATTCAGCTGGCATGCATAGCCCTGGCTCTAAATGTTTTTTTGTTAGAATTACCCCTATCAGTAAACTGCTGGCTTCCAGTAATTGGCTTACATCATCATCAAAATTAGAGACACATACAGATCAGCTGTTTGACATTAGGATTTGAACCCAAGCAGACTTGTGCAGGAGCCTGCACTCTTGATGGTAGATTTTGGAGTCAGGCTGCCTGTGTTTCCTTCTGGACTCTGAGATTTACCAGTCTTCATGTCTGTGAAATGGGGATATTGATAGCACCTACCTTATTGTCTTTCCATGAGGCAGTGTATGTAAAGAATGGTTCCGGCAGGGCGCCTGGGTGGCACAGTCAGTTAAGCATCTTGATTTTGACTCAGATCATGATCTTGTGGTTCCTGGGCTCGAGCCCTGGGTTGAGCTCTGCTCTGGCAGTGTGGAGCCTGCTTGGGATTCTCCCTCTCTCCTTCTTTCTTTGCACCTCCCCGCTCTTAATAAATAAATAAAGTTAAAAAAGAAACAGTTCTGACATAATGGGTGCTCAGTTAATGTTAGTCTTCATTTAAGAACGCTGTGCTGCCTCCTAATTCTGAAAGTTTAGGTCTAAAAGAGACCTCAAAGATGATTAAGTTCACCGTTTTTCAACTGCAGTTCACAACCTGTTAGTGGATTTTGAAATCAGTTTAAGGGCTCACTTCTATCATTTAATAAAGCAAATAAGACTGTGATAAAATGGAAATTATCAAAATGCACAGCATGTAATAAGGGTAAGTGTTGTTTCATGAAACATTTGTTTTAGAGCGATAGCAGACGTGATTGATGTCCCGCCCACATCCCCTCAGGTCTCTTTCCTTGCTTCTGCCCATCTCTCCCATGTCTTTGTGCTTCTCTCGTAAAGGATCTTCCCTATAGTTCTTCAGAAACTACCCTTCAGCTACTGGAGGCACATTAGCCTAATGTATTGTTATTATTTATCTGTTGCTGCCTAACGAAGTGTTCAAAACCCTGGTGACAGACAATGACAAACATTTCTTATCTTACATCATTTACGAGGGTCGGGAATCCGGGGGCAACCTAGCTGGTGCTGCTGGCTGGGGGCGTCACAGGAGCACAGCAGAGCCATTCAGCTGGGGCTGCCGTCAGTCAGCTCAGTGCTTGTCGGGGAGGGTGCTGGGGGCTGTGCCTTCATATTCAAGCCTCACTTCTTGGCTGCCTGTTGTCCGGAGGCCTTAGTTCCTTGTTAGGAGAGTCTGTATCATGTGTCTTTTCATAGGACTGCTCATAAAATGAGACCTTGCTTTCTCCAGAAGCAGTGATCCAAGAAAGAGAGAATCCAGAACGGAAGCCACAGTCTTACATATATTAATCTCAGAAGTGACAGACCATCACTTCTGTGTATTTCATTGGCTACACAGGCTGACCATGGAACAGTATTAGGAGGGAACAACACACAGTGTGAATACCACAAGACAGGGATCATTGGGGGCTACCTTTGGGGCCTGGCTACATCAGGTACCATGGGCTGAAATGCCTGGAGGTCACATCTTTCTGGTGGCCTGTAACCGGTGACTGACTAGGAATGAAATGTGAAAGCCCAGCTCCCTTGCCTCAAGGTGAGTCAAACTCTGTGGTATATTTTATGCTCCAGAACTTCCCATGAGATCAGGCTGAGGCTGAGACTTCACATGAATTCTTACCGTCGGTTGATCTCTATTCCTTTCCTGTGCTGCCTCTTTTATTCCCACACCAGTTACCAGTTTCTCCTGGGAGCACATCCTTGATAAACTACTTGCACTTGAATCCTTATGTCAAGGTCTGCTTCTGAGAAATCCCACCTTGGGTAAGAGGATGTGTGTGCCTGTGCACACACGTGCACATGCTGGGTGAATATAAAACAGGTCTTCCTGTAAGTCCTGGTCAAAAACGTTGGATTCAAAAAGAGACCCGACTCTGATCTATATCAGTCCTTTTATTTTACAACTGAGTAAACTGCTGCCCAGACAGGTAAAGTGATTAACTCAAGATTACCCAACCCTGAGTGGTTAGATGAGCCCTTGATTTTATTTTGACTTCCTATGCTTAGCCTCTGGTTATAAAATCATTTCTATTGGATTGAATTCCAACTGTGACACTTGAGAGTTATGAGACTTCAGTCAATTCTGTCCTTCTGGGCCTTAGTCCCCTGATCTGTAACATGAGGATAATAATTGCTATGAGTAGAAAGAAGAGATCAGATAGAAATGGTGGGGGAAAGGGAGAGAGGCAAACCATGAGAGACTCCTGAATGCTGACAAAAACTGAGGACTGATGGATGTGGGGGGGGAGGGGGGATGGGCATGGTGGAGGACACTTGTGGGGATGAGCACTGAGTGTTATGTGGAAACTAATTTGACAATAAACTATTTGTAAAAAAAAATAAAAAAATAAAAAATAAAGCTAAAAAAAAGAAATGAAATCAAATTCAGGCATCACTGTTCATTGGCTTCCCCACCCCTCAATTTTTTTTACTGTAATAAAGTACACATAACGTAAAATTTCCCACCATAACCATTTTTAAGCATGTATATAGTTCATTGAATCTTGAGCAGCTATCACCCCAGAACACTTTCAACATGCAAAACTAACTCTATTCCAATTAAACCGTAACTCCCCATTCCGCTCTCTCCAGAGCCCCCAGAAACCACCATTCTACTTCCTGTACCATCCACTGGCTTTTAGACCTTAAAAAAATAATGCATTTTCATTCTCTTCTTGGGTAGAAAGAGACTATTACTTTCTAGCATATAGTTTATCAAAATAGCTGATATATACAATCAGTGGTAGCTGGAATTAAATGTGTGAGGGTTTTTAGTTTTTTGTATCTCACAAACTGGTAATATGTCTAAAAATAGGGTCGAATTTGATAATATGCAGCCTCAAGGGGCTGTTCTTTGAGTAAGGAAGTGGAATGATTTTATAGCATGTATTAACATGAGCTTATCTCTCCATTTGGAGCTACTACCACTCTGTCCTGATGGGTCAAATACCTCAAATTTTTAAGAAGAAATCATTAAAAGGAAATATATCATGTAACACAAATCATATCAGAAACTGGAAGAAAAGATGCTTAGAAATGTGATAACTTGAGGCCTGCGTTTAGAAAACCAATTTGCGCTTGGTTTAGCCTGTCTGCAAATTAGAAGAATGAACTTGCCTACACAGGGGAGAAAAATAAAGCCTGATTCTGGCTAACGGACTATAAAACTAGTGTGTGTGTGTGTGTGTGTGTGTGTGTGTGTGTGTGTGTGTGTGTTCAGTTAAAAAATTGAGGTCATTGAAATCTATGCAAAGAAACAAGCACCCATATACATGTCTGGTGGAAAATAGTACATATCTCTTATGAAAGGCAATTTGGCAATATTCATCAAATTACACAGTTTGGGACCCAGGAATTATACTTCTGGACATGTACCTGTGTGCATGTTTGTGTCACTCGCTCTGTCAAGTGTTTGCTTCATAGCTGAATAGATTATATGGGTAATATACGGTCTCTAGGCAGGTGGAGAGACTGGGAAACCTTTCACAGGCATCAAAATGAATAATCATCTACCGCATATAAAAGAAGATGTATATGCAAGCTTGTTTGTTGTTGCTTTTCTATGTTGGTACTACTTAAAAGCTTGGAAACTACCCAATGTCCATCAATTTAGGATTGGTTTAAGAAATTCTACATCCATACAATAAAATGCTATGCATAGATGAAAAGATTGAGGCTGATTTTATGTGCTGATATGTTACAAATTGTAAAATATATTATTAAGTACAATTGGCAAGATGCAGTATAGTGCATATGCTAACATTTGTGTAAAAAAAAAGAGGAGGGAATGCGAATATTTATGTTCAAACACTGGTAGGATAAACAAACAAGCAATCAAACAAAATACCCACTTTGTCGAAGCTGGAGGTAAAACAGTAAAATGCACACATTCAGTTCTCCCCTCTGTATAAGGAAATGTACTAATAAATGAAAAGAATGTTTCCCAACATTTGGGCTTGTCTCTCAGAGTGTCAGACATCAGTCTCCCAAACCCAGAGGCACATATGCAGCTGAGTGGTCCCCTTGAAGCCAATTATGTGTCTTCAAGATAGATGATGTGTTAAGGTTTGAAAAACATTACTTTCATTCCATTCTCTTCACAAGTCCTCAGGCACGTGAACATATTTGGAATTTACTGGTTTTTCGCCTCCTTTGGGGTCTCAGCCAAAACTGAGGCAGAAAGACTTTCATTCTTATATTCTCTTACACAATTTTCCTCTTCACTGGCAGAATGCAGAATTGAATGTGTCAGTCACAACTCCTAAAATTGTCGTGCACATCTCGCCACTTAGGTGAGAGGTTACCTCATTAGTAAACCCACAGTTAAGCAATTATTCTCATCCCGATATTCCCTGCCACACCTAGCACAGGGCCTCATTTAACAGATGCTCACTAAATGTTTGCTGAATGGAGCCACCTGCTTTATTTTACATTGGTGCCAGATGCAGATAAAATGTTAAAATGATTTACATTTCAACTGTGGCATTAAAATCTAGGACTACTATCATTCTTTCGAAATAAGCATTTCTTATTTCAAAAGACCCCTTAGTTTATCGTTTTGGAAAATATGCTCTTATGCTTTGATTCTCAATCTCTAGATAAAAGAGGCAACTGCAATTGCCTTTTCAATTTCCAACCTTAGAAACAGCTCTTCCAGAGCACACCTTCTCATTAACTTAATTTGCTTCAAATATGGTGCATGCCATGCACAAAATCAAATAGTTGGTGATAATTGTAGTACCGAAAGCATAAAATCTAGGTTCCTGACTAGGAGAAAGGTTAATACTAGAGGAAAATATTTGCAAATTATATATCTGATTGAAGTCTTATATCCAGAATATATAAAGAACTCTTACAACTCAATAGCAAGACACATGATTAAAAATGAGAAAAGTACTTGAATAGATATTTCATCAAAGAAGACATATAACTGGATAATAAGCACATGAAAAGATGCTCAATATCATTAGTCATTAGGGAAATGCAAATAAGAAGCAAAACGAGATACTATCCTACATACACAAGAATGGCTACAATCAGCAACAGACATGAAAAAGTATTGGGGAAGATACGAAGAAATGAGAACCTAATACAGATGGGTATATTAAATGGTACTGCAACTTTGGGGGCGCCTGGGTGGCTTAGTCGGTTAAGCGTCCGACTTTCGCTTAGGTCATGATCTCGCGGTTCGTGGGTTCGAGCCCCACGTCGGGCTCTGTGCTGACTGCCAGCTCAGAGCCTGGATCCTGTTTCAGAGTCTGCCACTCCCTCTCTCTCTGACCCTCCCCTGCTCACGCTGTCTCTCTCTCCTAGAAATCAATCAAAAAAAAAAAACATTAAAAAAAATGGTACAGCAACTTTGGAAAAAGTTTGGCAGTATCTTAAAAAGGTATACACAGATTTTCCATATGATCCAGCAATTCCCCTGGGTATCTACCCAAGAAAAATGAAATCAGTGTTTTCACAAAGACATATTGTGAATGTTGGTAGCAACATTGTTTATAATAGTTAAAAACCGGAAACAATCCAAATGCCCTTCTACTGCACAACAGATGAACAAATTGTGGCATATACATACAATGGAATTTTATTCAGCAATAAAAAAAAAGGACTGATACATGCTACAACATCGATGAACCTCAATAACGCTTTGTGAAGGGAAGGAAGCCAGACATAGAAGACTACGTATTGTACAAGAATTGGCAAATCCATAGAGACAGAAGTTAGACAGTAGTTGCCTGGGGCTGGGAGTAGGGATGGATACTGACTAAAAGTGGGATTAACTAAAAGGAGGAGTCCTCTTGAGGTGGCGGGAATATCTTAAAATTGGATCTGGGTGATGGTTTACAAACTATAAATTTACTAAAAAGTACTTAACTGTACACTTAAAACAAGTGAATTTTATGATGTAAAATCACATCTCAGTAAAGCCGTTAAAATGTTTTTAAAGTTTAGGTTACAGGTATTCTTTCTGATATTTTATCCTGAATTTTTTTCTGAAGTATCAAACTTAGATTTGGGGACTGTTCGCATACTTAGTTCGAAATTAAGGAATACGTGTTCATTGATGAACATTCAGAAAATATATGCAGGAAACATCCTTCTTTAATTCTATTCCCTAACCTAAACACTGTCAATATTTTGGTGGACACCTTTTGTAGAGGGTGTCCATCATAGCTCTCATATTCATAGCTGCCCATTAGCTTTTGGATAGTCTTTCAATAGTTGGGGAATGTGATGGTTTAAAACCTATCTGAAAATCTGTGATCCCTCCCATTAGAAGGGAGAGACTAATCCCCTTTTCTGTGAACCTGAGTGAGGATTTGTGATTACCTCATTACTAGAATGTGGCAGAAATGGGGGCACCTGAGTGGCTCAGTCGGTTGAGCATCTAACTCTTGACTTTGGCTCAGGCCGTGATCCCAGGGTTGTGGGATGGAGTCCTGGACCAGGCTCCACACTGAGCATGGAGTCTGCTTAAGATTCTTTCTCTCTATCCCTCTGCCTCTCTTCCCTGCTCCTCTGTGCGCACACTCTCTCTGTAAAATAACAAAAAATAATAATTTAATGAAATGATGCTTCTGACCTTGGATTATAAAAAACCATGCCATTTCTACATAGGTCTCTTTTTTGCGATGCTCACCTTTGAAATCTTATCATTATGTTGTTAAGAAGCCCAGGCTGCATGGTGTCCAATTCTAGCTTCCCAAATACCACCAGAACAACACATCAATGAGACAAAGCTGGGTGTATTGCTTAAAACATTACCTAATGGAATCTGAGAGTCTCAGAGAGGGAAGACAGTACATTTAGTGATACATTGAGAGTTGGTCTGGGGCACCTGGGTGGCTCAGTCGGTTAAGTGTCCGACTTCAGCTCAGGTCATGATCTCATGGTTTGTGGGGTCGAGCCCCACATCGGGCTCTGTGCTGACAGCTAGCTTAGAGCCTGGAGCCTGCTTCAGATTCTGTGTCTCCCTCTCTCTCTGACCCTCCCCTGCTCACGCTCTCTCTCTCTCTCTCTCTCTCAGAAATAAATAAAAACATTAAAAAATTAAAAAAAAAAAGAGAGTTGGTCTAAAGTGGGTCTTTC
>NW_027527544.1:1790764-1792030 GCF_008692635.1 Crocuta crocuta | reverse complement strand
GGCTTGATTAGGTTTGGGTAAGAATCATAGGATTGGTGGAGAAAACAAGGTGAACATTTTAAGGCTGGAGGCTCAAAGAATCTGGATATATAAACACTCTTCTATTGAAGAGTGATAGGTCTTTCAAGAAATTCCTATAAAGAACAACAATTTTATTTGCAGATGTATCTTCTTGGGCAACAGTCTACTAGAATATTCATGTCATGCTAACAAATACAATGGAATAGTGAAGTCAGGTTAATTTAGAAAGAAAGCTGTGTAGGAGTAGGTAGTTTGGTTCTTTGTGGAAGGTTATATGTTAGGTGTGTGGCCAGTGGCCTCAGATAAATTCACAGCCTGAAAGCCATCCTTAGGCACTGGGCATGTAATGAGTGAGCTGCTGGTGATTCTAACCCCCAGTTACACTGGGCCAAACAGACTAAATGCCCCTTGTGAACCTTTCCCAAATTCGAAGATTTATGAGTAAAATAAATGTTGCTTTAAGCCACTACATTTTTGGATGGTATAATATGCACCAGTGAATAAACAGAAAAAGGAAATCCCCATACCTGAGTCCACCTCCACCCACATATGTGTAAAACCTCAAATTCACAGCCCCACTTGCATCTGGTATATAGGAGTATGACCTGGACTCTGTCAATCTGATTGAGCCCTGTGAGAGTCCAGTTTATAAGTGAGCAGTCTGCGATGTTTCCATTTTACCTGGATAGGTGTCTAACCAATAGTAGTGACGATGATGGCAGATTCTTGGTGGCTAGGAACCTAAGTGCCTGCCTTGGATCTGGCATCAGGATAGCAGCCAGAGGACTTCCTCTAATGATCGGTGTCAGTAGTTTCTCAAGTCTGTTTTGCGGTATGGTTTTGAGTTCTGTTCCTGGAGGTTTAGCTTTTTCCAGCCCTCCAAGCAATTTTGAGAAATATTAATAAGTGACTATTCTGCTTAATAGTCAACCTGATCAAGAAAGTGATACAGGGAGTGGCTGCAGGTAACAGATGTCATGTTAATCATCTCTTTTAATTGTTATTGATATCTCTGAAAACCACTGGCACCGAGTTAGTCCAAGACATGCATTGATCAACAACAACAACACAAAAAGTCAATTAAATTTTTATCTTTGCTAGCTAGGAATAACAGGCTCATTTGGGGTAAGGTTCTGAGGGCTATGGTGCAGTTGGACTAGAATAATATAAAAGGCCTAAGGAATTCAAAATTTATACTATAAGTTAGTTTCTTCTAGCTGAGCTTGACAATTTAAAGAGAAGAGC
>NW_027527544.1:1778151-1790712 GCF_008692635.1 Crocuta crocuta | reverse complement strand
TCGTATCAAGGCAAAAGCAGAAATTTGTGGAATTTCAATGACTTTATTCAAAGAATCTCTTATCACTTGCTGCCACTGGGCTGAAGCAGCTCAAACAAAACTCAAATTTTGATTCTTAAGCTGCTGTATAAACAACATTAGTTCACTAGATATTTTACATAAAAGTTATATTTGGATTGGGAGAGAGTAGGCTCCCCAGAATTGGAATGGAGACATGTAGAATGGAGATAACTCAGTACCCCAAACCCCACAGAGCCTTCCTTTCTCTACTGGTTGATGAAGCTGTTCATTCCTTGAAGACTCTGTTAACAACCTTGCTGAGAGCATTGCCTTTAATTTTTTTTAATGTTTGTTTAATTTTGAGAGAGACAGACAGACAGACAAATTGCAAGTCAGGAAGGGGTAGAGAGAGAGAGACACACACAGAATCCGAAGCAGGCTCCAGGCTCTGAGCTGTCAGCACAGAGCCCAACGTGGGACTTGAACCCTCAGACCGTGAAATCATGACCTGAGCTGAAGTCAGACACTTAACTGACTGAGCCACCCAGGTGCTCTGAGAGTGTTGCCTTTAAAAGGAGAGAAAATTTCTTTTTGGCTTCTTAGATAGCTGCTTCTGATTATTGTCACACCTAAGCTAGCTCCAGTTGGCAAACTGTGAATTTACTAATGTATGTTGTGTTATCACAACAGATTCAGTGAATCCCTATAGGAAGGCAGGCAGAACAAAATACTAGATCAATCTGAATTCATTATTTAGGAAACACTTACAAGGAGATTCTGAGTTCACTGTGCTAGCTTAAGATGCCAGAAGTGATTCCAATGGTTTGTTCAGTTGGACTCAGTAAGGGGGCCAGAGTAAATGAAGTTGAGATGCTAAAAGTTTCTTGGTACGGTACAGATGAAGATAAGAAATAGAAATTTTGTAGTGGATTTATTATGCATTGCCCATTCTTTCCTTCAGTTCACAGTTTGATACTTTATACTTATTGCTTGTGCCATAATCTTCTCTAATAGTGTGTGAGATATACAGGCAGTGAACCAAGTGCTCAGTTTAACATGTAGTTAAAGCTGAAAATGGTTGGCAATAACCCAGTGCTCATTTCGTGACCCTTTCCAGACACAAAGTAACTAATATATTCTTTCCAAAGACAGAATGCAGGGCATGTGATGATTTGATGAAGTGTGCCTCATCAGTGACTAGAAACAACTAATGCCCACTGGCCTTGGAAAGTAGTGGGGAAAGTATTTGACACTACTTTGCCCTTGCTTGCCACATGAAGTACCAGTCAGTTATAGTTATGTTTTAAGCCACAGCCTGCAAGATACACGAAACTGTCAGGTCCTGATTGGTGGGGTCAGAGGGAACTTATAGTTTAGGTCAATGATTCTTGGAGGGGGGGTGATTTTGCCCACCAGAGAATATTTGGCAATGTCTTGTAGACATTTTTGGTTGTTGCACATGGGGGGCACCTAGAGAGTGGAGATCAAGGATGCTGCTAAACATCCCCACAGAGCACAGAATAAGCCCCTCTTTCCCTACCAAGAAGTATCTAGCCCCAAATATCAATAGTCCCAAGGTTGGCGAACCCTGGGTTAAGTGTATATAAAATATGTTCAGGAAATAGAGGCTGGCCAGCCTTGCTGTGTTACATATAGAGCAAAGGTTGGCAAATATTTTCTTTAAAGGGCCAGATAGTAAATATTTTAGGCATTGTGGATCATGTGGTACCTGTTGCAACCATAGACAACACTCATACTGAAGGAGTCTCTGGGCCAATGAAACTTTATTTACACAAACAGGCCATGAGCTAGATTTAGCTCATGGTAGTAGTTGGCCAAACCAATAGAGAGATTAGCTTGAATATTATACATTAATTTTGTCACTTATTGTATGATGCTAATAAACAACTATTTTATACTGTTTAGTAATGCTTTTTATTTTGTAATAAATGCATTTAGTTCCAATGAGCTTAGAAAATAAAATGCATGATTATTAATGACAATGAACTACTGAATTTCCATTTGTCAAGAAACTTGATCATGGGCATATAATTTGCACAAAATTTTTGGAGACATTTACCCACTCACCTTGGGAGCCAAAATAATATGATGAACTGTATAAAATCCAGGGACATGGCTCTGTGGGAAACATAAATATCTATTTTGACACTTAATACTTTCTTTAAGAAGCCTGGGCCTGAAGACATCAGTTTAACATGTGCATCTTCAGAAGATGTATTTATATATCTCTCTGTAAAACATGACTTNTCTGTAACACATGACTTTTCATTTAGATCAGGTATTCATTTTACCAAATTAATGTCATTCATTTTATTCTAAGTTTTCATTTACACATATTAAAAATAAAATGATACATGTTATTATGTTAGCTCCATTAGTAGAAGAACTGCAAAAAGAATTCAGTGAGGTCAGTTTTATATCAGTGATATTGGAAGCTTAAAATGGAAAATCTGCCCATATCAATGATGGTTCAATTTTATGTTCACTCAATTCATGAAATCAAAGTAATGTTTTTTGAAGTTCATTCTGTCAAAGGGAAAAATGGGATTATTACTAATTAAATTGAAAATTTAGTTAAAAAGTTCAACATTGAAGATACAGTTGTTTTGTGGTACAGTATGAAAATACTGTTTTGTGCAGTTTGGTTTTTACTAAGTAAAGACGCCCAAGGAGCCGAAGTATATTTGGAACTGGCTGACATGTTCAAATGATTCCAAGCTGAGTCAACAAGCTATGTCATTATAACAATCAAAATTAAAAAGGCTGTTGTCAACATTTACAGAGACTTAATAAAACACACATTAACTGAATTTTCAAAACTTTGGCAATAAAGTTATTGAACATAAAAAATATTTTAGCGTGGCAGTACATGGTTTCTCTCAAGCTGTAGAAAATGCATATAGGAAAGACTGGGGAAATTTTTAAAATTAAAATAAGCTTTAGTTATATTACAGTTTTCAAATTTACATTTTGGCCTCCATCCCTAGCAGGCCAGAATGGGCAATTCCAAAGTAATATTTCTGGTAACATTTACATGAACTGAAAAGTCAGTTTCTCTGCATTTCCATATTCTGATGACTACTGTGTGTATCTTGCTAGTACAGTTGCTTTCCTATGATTTGTGCAAGAAGTCACCCTAATCTTTTAACTTTTATATGTGTAACATATGTACCACCAAATGACACTCTTCAATATTTGTTCTAAGCTTTTTTGCTGACCTTCACAGAAAGCACTTAGACTTTTAAGAAGTACAATGAGATACAGAACAGGTCACTAATGATGGTCCTTCTGTGCTGCTCAGAGCTGTTGCTGAGGTGAATTTAATAATGGAATCACTGAAAAGGCCATTAAGCTCCAAATACAGCTAATTAAGAAGCAGCCAAGAAGAGGAAAAGGGCCTTCTCTGCCCTCGGTTGCTGTGCCCTGTGTTCTTTCTGGTAGATATTTATTGTTTTCAGCTGCCCAGTGTCAGCTTCCACTTTCCAAGAGTTCTCCAGTTTTATTTTGGGGACTATTTGTCTCTCATTTGGATGGTCTTAGTGTAACATAAGGCCGGATTCTTGCCTCCCCCTTTGGAAGCCAAAGGCATTCAGTCCTTCCTTGCCTTGCACACTTTATGAGCCAGGATGGAGAATTTGACCTGGACTTGGCTAATATGATGTTTCTCCTAAGACTTTGAATCTTGAGCACTTGATGCACAGAAACAGAGGTCACTTCTTGCTTTGAGTTGGTGGGTTTTGATTCTGTGTCTGCAGACTCCCGAGCATGAGTTTCTAACCTTCTACCTTCAATTTAGGCAGAGTTTGTTTCAGTTACTTGTAAGCAGGGAATCCTAAATGGCACATTCTCCTTTAGCAGTGCTTATCCTACATCTGCCTCCAAATAAATTACTCTACAACCTACCCATCCTTCTTGAATCTGAGGAAGCC
The DNA here is from genome assembly GCF_008692635.1 of Crocuta crocuta. Taxonomy (NCBI): domain Eukaryota; kingdom Metazoa; phylum Chordata; class Mammalia; order Carnivora; family Hyaenidae; genus Crocuta; species Crocuta crocuta. The sequence continues at coordinate 1,786,762 of NW_027527544.1, read as the reverse complement.
ATTTCTCACTAAAGGTAACTTGCACTGTTAAGAACTTGGTGTGTTACTCCTCCTAGGAGTCTTAGGATAGTGAAAGGATCTTTAGGAAGAAGGCAGCAGACAAGCTTTGAAGATCAAATGTTCAGATATTTGGTTCTCATAAGACTGTCAAGTGAAATGCTACCATTTATTAAATACTTGGCTATGTGTGTGTCATTGTGCTAGGTAAGCACTTTACAAAAAATCCCCATGGAAACACTTTGAAGAAGGTATTATTATGCCCATTTTATAGATGTGAAATTAGAGGCTCAGAACAGTAAACTAATCTGTTCAAGGTCACCCAGCTAATATTTGGGGGATCCAGAATTTGAATTTATGCTATTTGACGTCAAAGTCATTTTCTTAACCACTAGCATGTGCTGTCTCTCTGTATGATGGGTATTGTCTTGGAAAAGAAAGATTGTCCCTTTCAGACATTCTATAGGTGTCAGGCACTCAAGTATAACATGCCAACATGGAGGGTGACTTTTTTCCCTGTATGAAGCTGTGTGGCTTAGCTGGACCAGGCTGGAAGCGCACATCTATAGCTGTTTCTATCCAGGCGGAGCTATTATTTTAGTACATTACTGAGGTATCATTTACATACAGCAAAATGCAAGCATATTATATATACAGTTTGGAGTACTTTAACAAATGTATATATCATGTAACTATCATCCAGCTCAAGATGCAGAACGTTTTCATCTCCCAAAACCATCCTTTGCTGTCCTTTGCAGTGAACTCCTCCACCCACAGAGACAACCAGTTTTTAAATTACCGTTGAGTTTTCTTGTTCTCCAATGCCATATAAATGGACTCATATATGCAGTCTTTTGTGTAAGGCTCCTTTCACTCAACTGAATGTAGGTTTTTTTTTTAGGTTAATCCATGTTGTTGGATGCATCTTCATGAGTTCCTTTTATTGCTCATTAATTGTGTGACTATGCCATGGAGTTTTTTGTTTATCCATTTGCCTCTTGATGGACATTTGGGATATTTTCAGTGAATAGCTAGTCAGAATAAAGCTGCTTTCAACATGCTTACATAAGTCTTTCTATGAATTTATGCATTCATTTCTTTTGGCTACTATATACTTGGAAATGGAATTGCTGGTCACGAAGAAGGAATATAATACATTTTAATAGAAACAACAAGGATGTAAAATTCTGCATTCCTATCAGCAATGTTGGAGAGTTCCAGTTGCTCCACATCTTTACCCACACTCAGTGTTTTTGATATTGTTTATTCTGGTAGGTATATAGTTTTATCTCATTGTCATTTTAATTTGTATTTCCCTAATGATTAATGATGTTGAACACCTTTTCCTGTGCTTATTGGCAATTTAGATATCTTTTTTGAAGTGCCTGTTCAAGTCTCTGGTTACTTTTTTATTATTGTTGACTAACTATGAAAGCATGTGACGCTACATTTGACCAACAACACAGACAGTCTGTATTTTGTACATATGTCAGCATAACCACCAGCTCAGTGATGTTCAATATTTACCCAAAGCTAAGTTGAGAGAGGTCATATTTATAAGGATTGCCTTGCATAAGATGTCCCCGTCTACTTTTCCAGGCCAGAGGTTTTTAGTTGGCAGTGGTAGGCCAACTCTGGACTGCAGAAGCATTTTGTTCAGCTAGTCTTTTAACTTATAGAGTTGTTAGTATATTAAAAATCAGGAGACAACTCCCTACATATCTGACCTTGTAGCCTCTTAAAAAGTTGGAAAATCTGGAAACATTGGGCCTACTCTTTCCTCTTGGCAATATCAGCTAAAGCGGAGAAGTGGCCGTCCACATAGACTGGGCATGCACTTTTCAGTTTAGCACAGCTCCAGTGCCCCACTCCTTCCTGGCTTATTCCCAGTCCGCTTCACTCACAACTGGTTTAGTATTTCCTAATGAGTGTTATGAACTAAATAACTCACTACATTGCCCCCTTAACTCTACAAGCACACAAATTTGTGACTCAGTTGCAAAAGACTTTATACATTTTATATATTTAATTTTATTCTAGATTTGCTCTTTTCCCTGTCTTTATCTTTCTTCCTCTTTGAATTCCTCATTCTGCATTAAGGTATCTTGTAGAAAATTTATTTAAATATATTTTTTGGAACAGAGCAATGTATTCTGCCTCTGCATATGTATTAGGAATGAATCCTAAGAAAGTAAAGCCAACCATTAGTTAGAGACCCCAAGTAACTCATTCATTTCTCCATGTCAAAGAGGATGATCAAGGGGAAAGAAGTGATAGTAAGAAAGAAAAGTGATAGGGGAAAGAAAAGAAAGAGGTCTTCCCAGCATTTGAAATGGGTGAGCAGTTTTCTCAGCAGGCCCTAGGCCTAGAGACCCTGAAGAAAATAATACCCCTGATGTAAGCAAGAAGAGTTAGATATGCACAGAGTTTATGCACATCTGGTCTAATCATATTACAAAATATATCACTATACACCCATCAGAATGGCTGAAATTCAAAACAGTGATATCACCAAATTCTAGTGAGGATACAGAGGCAACCGGATAACTTACACATTGCTGATGGGAATGTATGGTACAGCTACTTTGGAAAAAAGTACGACAGTTTCTTACAAAACTAAACATTGTGCTTAACATACAGCCCACCAACTTCACTCTTGTGTGAGAGAAAAGCTGTCCACAAATATTCACAGAGCTTTATTCATAATATCTCTAAGCAGAAAACAACCCAATTGTTCCTTATTGAGTGGATGCTTAAACAGCTCTGGGCCATCATCCATATCATGAAATACTGCTCAGCTATAAAAAGCAATGAGCTACTGATATGCACAACAACTTGGATGGATTTCCAGGGAATTCTGCTGAGTAAAAAAAAAAAAGGTAGTCTCAAAAGTTTACATACTATATGATTTCATTTATATAACATTCTTGAAAGGAAAAAGTCATAGAGATAGAGAATAGATTAGTGGTTCCTAGGGATTGAGGGTAGTGGTAGCAGTGGGAGGGAGGTGGCTGTAGCTATGAAGGATTCTGAAGAGATCCTTATGATGGAATTTTTTTGGATCTTGTCTGTGATGGTCATCATATGAAACTACATGTGATAAAATTGCCTAGAACTAAATACACACACACACACACACACACACACACACACACACGACTATGTATAAAACTGGTGAAACCAGAATAAAATTGGTGAATTGTATCAATATGAATTTCCTGGTTGTGATTTTGTATCCTTGTTAGGTAAGATGCTACCACCATTAGGGGAAACTAGATGAAGAGTATATCTGATCTCTCTATATTATTTCTTATAATTTCATGCAAATATACAAGTACATCAACATAAAAATTTGAAAATATACCATTATTTATACAGAAGTGTTCATTAAAACTTAGTTTCAAGCCAATGGGTTTAATACTATAGAAAAAAGATTTAGGTAATTATGTCTGATTCCATATAACTATATATCAATCATTATATACCCTATCAGGAAACAACCTGTGTCAGTTACTATGGCTATGTAACAAATTGCCCCAAAACTTGGTGGCTTGAAATAATGACAACATTTATTTTGCTCACAAATCTGTAGTTTGAGCAAGACTCAGCGCGGACAGCTCCCCTTCCTCATTTTGACATCAATTTGGGGTCAATACTTAAAGGACAGCTCCCCTTCCTCATTTTGACATCAATTTAGGGTCAATACTTAAAGACTGGGGGCATGAATCATTTGAAAACTCATATATAGAGAGAGACTGATGCTTGTTAGTTGGTGTTGAGCTCATAGCTGGAAATATCAACTAGAACTTCTACACGTGGCGTCTTCATGTGGGTTGGGCTTCCTCATAACATGGGGATTGTGTTGATGATAAGAACTTCCAGAGAGATGAGAGCTTGGTGGAAATTCAATACCCTTTCTGAACTAGCTTCAGAAGCCATACAGCATCACTTCTGTTATAGTCCCAGTCCTGCCCAGATTTAAGGGGAGGGGACATAGACCACATCTCTTGATGTAAGAGTTTCAACATCACAGTACACATTTTCAACGAATGGAAGGAGGGAGGGTGACTAACCAAATATATACCTTCTTTTTCTCCTTGCAGTGCCCTTGCCATCTTTTCTGCCTTGCTGGACAAAGACCTTCATTTCTGTTTATTAGAGACTCAGAAATCTGTTAACCTTTCTGTTCTCTCCCCGAGTACAGTGACTACTATGGTGGCTTTGCAATGTGTCAACTTTGCTAGGCTGAACTACGTATTTCAGAAACCCCTTCCTATATGTTCCTGGTTATGGTGGGCCAAAAGAGAGATTGTTATGAGATTTGGAGGGAAGAAGAGAACAGCAGGTACTCTGTAGCTCACACACATCATCACTGATCTGCTAACTGACCTCACTGCAGTGAGACAGCAGCGGGGCTTTCCGCTACTCCATCCTCCTCTAATTCTTCCTTCAGCCACTTCTATTCCTGGGCTAGCTGTGTGAGCTCAGTTCTGTGATGAAGGGTCGCTAGCTTCTACAGGAAGAGCATACCATTAAGGTTAGAAACACAAACTGATAATTTTTCAGCCCCTCCATGTGGTCTTCAGCTCGTGTTTGTGGGTTCCAGCTCGTTCTTGCTTTCCCTCCCTTCATATCCATCTTCCTTTCCTCCACTGCCAGCTCTGTGGACTTTAAGCTCCAGCATCAGAAGCAAAGACAACAATCTTACAGAGACTGCTTTTAACTAGCTTCCACAATGGTATAAGGTCAAACCCCTATAACAAATCCCTTTTGTCCATGTGCTCGTGTGTGTGTGTGCATGTAGTGTGTAGTGGTTTTGTTTCTCTGATTGGATCCCATAGGATGCAGAATTTGGCATCAGAAGTCCCCAGTTCAAATATGCAAGTTCCTAGGAGTTAATTTGTAAATTGTATATTGAGGTATAATTGACATACATGTTGATTAATTTTTCATCCAACATCCAGCAAATATTATGTCCAGCCTCTTCCATACCTCTCTTCATCTAGTCTTTTTATTTTCAATACAGACTATTTCTTTAAAAGTATGACTAAGTGTGATTTAATTTTTGACATTTAAAAAAAATTTTAATCTTTTATTTATTTCTGAGAGAGAGAGAGCGAGAGCGAGAGAGAGCGCGAGCGCATGAGCAGGGGAGGGTCAGAGAAAGGGAGACACAGAATCTGAAGGAGGTCCAGGCTCCGAGCTAGCTGTCAGCACAGAGCGCAACGTGGGGCTCGATCCCATGAACCGTGAGACCATGACCTGAGCTGAAGTTGGGCACTTAAATGACTGAGCCACCCAGGCGCCCCTAAGTTTTGATATTTTTGAAACCTGTTAAATACATAGATGAGAAAATAAATTTGAGGAAGAATGTAGACCTCATTTGTCCGCAGGGGAGAAACTTACGAGAAGAATAAGTATCTCTATAGGGAATAATTTTGTTTATTTGGGCACTCTCAGAGACAAATGGAATATCGGGATTTCAAGCTATGGGAGAGATGTTAGGGCTGGGGGTGGGGTCTTCGGCAGGTTCCTTAGGGAGAACGTTTCTGCATATCCTATTGTTTAGCTTTCATGTATGCTGTGTCTTGTGTAATGCCTCCCGAGGAGCTGAGGAGAGGAACACAGAATGAGAGAACAAAGAGAGTCTGCATGCACACACCCCCAGCCGTTCCCAGAGTTGGGTATTCCCTATTCGTCTGCTCTGAGGAAAGGGAATTGAATTGATTAGGTAATTTGTACAAAGTGGTCTCCATCAAACAATCTTGTGATAGTCTTACTGACAAGGGCTACTTAGCTGCTCTTAAACCACATAAATCACAATTTAGAATCTGTTGCACAGAGGGAAACATTGCTGTGACTCTTTTTTCCTTGAAGACGGATTAGCATCAGCTGATACATCTTTAGAACGCTCACATTTCTGTGTAGATGTGTCTGCTTTGCAATTTAAATATTTCACCTTTGAGTGATACTGAAAGGCTGCAGTGCTCTAATGCCACTGGATGTGTGAGACCCCTTGATTTTGGTTAATTACAGGTAATGTTCAGAGTACCTGGACGTTATTTTCATGATGCTCATATTTTGAAGGATTTACAGCATATCACTTTGCCGAGACTCTTTCTGAGTCTTTACACATCAAAGCACTGCAATGAAGACAAATATATACCTAAGTTTTATCTCAATTAGACCAAAGAACCATATAGACACAAACTCTCCACAACTGGGACACACCTGGATGACTGTCCCGGTCCGTATATTCAAATACTTCTTTATCGGTTGGTGAAGAGATGCTGCTGTGTGCTCCACAACACCCCCCGCCCCCCATCCACCAGCCCAGTGACCTCCGTCCATCCCCTAGAGACCTACAAACGATTCCTGGATGAGGCAAATAAAGAGCCATTGTCCCCCAGAGCAGGGTGCCTTCAGGACCCTCCCTCAGCTCTCAGGCAGGTCTTCAGTCTGGTGCCTCAGGTATATACAGCTATTAAATGTTTCCAACATCTCTTCTGCACACAGCTGAAATGGAGGGAGGGCTGGCGTGGAAGTTGGGACATTTGAGTTGGAGTCCTTGCTTATCCTCTCTGGGCCTCAGTTTCCCCCCACTTAAAAATGGGAGGTGTGGACAAGATTATATCTAATGACCCGTTGAGTTCTATTCTGGAATTCTATTATTTAGAAACATCTGGACTTTGTCCATTTTCATCTTGGAGGTTTGATATCTTGCAGAGGGAAAAGAATGGCTAAATGGAGTGGAGAGAGCTTGTTCCAAAAGGCTGGCCAGGCAGTGGGATTATCAGGAAATCAGGCAGAGGAAACAAAACAGGGAACACTGCATGAAATCTCCGCACAACCATGCTGAGAAAACCATTTGCAATTCTGATTCTGAAACCTCTCCAAAAAATTCATGTTGGAGCCGAAAAGTGCCCAGAGAAGGGGAGCTAAGATGACTGGGAAAACAGGGGGTCCCCCTATTGAAGGCCGATTAAAAGATTTCTTATTCTTCTGCAAGGTTGCCTAAGAGAGTGAAAAACACGGAGGGATGAACACCAACTTATTTGTCAAACCGTATGAGCAGCTTTTGAAAGAGGAAAGAACTAAATTAAGAGGCCTCCCCCCTCAGCACCCCTGATAGCGCTATGAAGTAGGGGTGATGAGTTTATGAAACTTGTTACCCCCAAGGAGTACTATGGACAATTTATACTGATTCTAACAGGATAGGTGTTATTTCGTGGTGGCAAATCTATAACCTGTTTAGGGCACATCAGGGAAGGCAATTCTGACCTCTTTCTAATCTCGTATGGCCACTGTCAAAGAGAGAATGTAGATCCAAATGATATCTAGGAGTGCTCCCAAGAGGACAGTTCACTTTCTTCGTTTTCTCTTTTTAATTTTTCTTTGTTTTGTTATTAGTATTTTATACATGTAATGAATTGTCACTTCCAAAAAGAAAATTCAAACTGTTCAGAAGAATAGGAAAGGAAAAGTAAAAATTTCCCCTGACAGCATCCCTATCCTCAGAGGTAACTGCATAAATAGGTGCCTGTCCATTTCGCCTTGTGAAAAATATATGTATGATAGTATGCATTACAGTTTACTTAATGAAGTACCTTGGGTGCCTTTCTATATCAGTACATATAAATTTACTTAATTCTTTTTAGTCGTGTGTAGCATTCCACCCTGTGAATAAACCATGATTTCTTTTTAATGTTTATTTTTGAGAGAGAGAGAGAGAGTGAGTGAGTGAGCATGAGCAGGGGAGGGGCCGAGAGAGAGGGAGACACAGGATCTGAACCAGACTCCAGGCTCCGTGCTGACAGCACAGAGCCTGATGCAGGCCCCGAATTCATGAACCACAACATCATGATCTGAGCCGAAGTCAAACACTTAACCGACCGAGCCACCCAGGTGCCTCTAAACCATGACTTCTTTAGCCCACTAACAAATATTTAAAAATTTTCCAGCACTTGCCACATTTGCAGTGTTACAATGAATGTCCTTGTACCTCCCATATCTTATACCTTGGTTGCCTTGTTTGTTAGGATGCTCCCATGCAATTACTTTCTGGAAAAAGTACTGCTACATTGAATTCTATCACATGAGACATTTTGATGAAATGACCAAATTTGTCCTCCAAGTTATGCTCTAAGCAACTGTTGATGAGTGTTTTGTATTCCCTACACTATCACGATATGACAGTTCTTAGAATTCCATGTTTTTATGCATGTCCTCCTAGCTGAACAGAAAAGTATTCGCTTAAATATATTCCTACTCTCCTAAGAGCACAGATGTTATGAGGATAGCAAAGGGATATAAATAAGCTTGGGGACTTGGAGAAATGGCATGTAACGATATCTCTACTGGCCAAATAGATTAAATTATGAGGAATTTTCTGATGACTTTCATTTCCACATTCCCAAACAGGGTATTTAATCTGAATCTTATTTTTCAAATGTACTTTATTAGATATTTCATTCACAGAAAAAATATACCTTAGGAAGCATAAAGAATAAACACCGGTGTAGAATCATCTTTATTTGTGGCAATGAGAGGTTGGGTTGAACAGAATAATGGCAGTTTTCATTTCCATTGACCTGATCATTGTGGAGATCACAGT
>NW_027527544.1:1771780-1778100 GCF_008692635.1 Crocuta crocuta | reverse complement strand
CTTTTTTTAATCCCCAAGTTCCCCCCCCCCCCTTTTTAAATCTTTCTTTGCCTAATCCTTTCCCTACCTGTATTATGTAAAGTGTAAGTGATCAATAGAGCTGTTCGTTTTAATTTTCTGATGGTTTTGAAGGAGTTAATTTCAATGAACATGGTGGGTTTGTTTCAATTCAAAAGCTAAGGGGTTAAGGTGTTATTCATTCCAGGATCATATGCACATTACTAAGAAACAAGGCCTTATATCCAAGGAATAAATCCTTAGCTGTGAATTTTTCAGCATTCAAAAGCAGATGGGAGTGTATATGATAGAGTGGGCCTGGAGGGAGACCTGGGTGGAGGTGTGTGTGTGTTGGGGAGGTGGGGGCAGTGATCCATATGCCTCTGAAATATACCTGCTGTTCCTGGGTATGCAGATTGATGAAAAAATGCCAGAGCTGCAATGCTGGCTGATGGTAAGAAATAGCTCCCTTCTCTCCTCCTCCTCAGCCTGCAGCATATGGACCCAGAGACTGTTATAAGCAGGAAGATAACCTGGATACTCCAAGCCTGATCCAGTTGTCCTTCTCCTCTACCCTCACTGCATCCTACTCTGCCACAGAAACATATGCCTTTGTGTATCTGATCAAGAAGGAGGTGTTCTTTCAAGCAGGAATGTGGAGCCTAGGGTAGACATTTCAGCTGGCTTATGGATCTGGGCACTGGTTTGCTACTCTGGCACTTTGGTTTTTATTACCATGGCTACACTTCCCACACCCTGCGACCATGGGCATTCATTGGCTTCATGTTGCTTTTTCATTTGAACACCATACAGCATTCTTTAAGCCCCAGTAGTCAGAGGCATTTGTTTTCAGAACCTAATTCCCATACAAAATAAATAAATAAATAAAAATCACTTCCTCTTTTGCAAGGCTGCCAATTTGTTTTCTTCAAGGGGCAATTATGTTACTGCCAAAGCCACACTGATAAATAATCTCCCTGTATTTGAATTTTAAAATGAAGCCCTCCAGAGGGTTAGGCTCAGAAAGAACCAGTGATAGCTTACTTTGCTGGACTGAAGCTCAATTTAAAATTCACATCTTAATAAAGAGAACTTCTTCCTTTCTATTTTGAACTGAAAGAGAGAAAATAATGATGAAAGGGAATTAAGACTTACCTCAGTCATTAGGGAGTCCCAATGGATTAGACTTACTAATGGAAACCCAATTAAAACACATTTTTGAAGGATTTTGTTAGAACTTACAAACACCCCAGAGCTAGTTCTAGAATGCCACTTTTTTCTTTTACATTTACAATTATATTTTTGTTGTACGTTGCATACCAAGTAGGACTAGAGGAAATCAGTGTCTTTTAATCAATTTTTAGGCCATTCACAGGTCCCTGGCACCTTAGAGCCAGATAAAGCTTCATGATTTCCTTATAGTGCACATCCCACAGCCTGTCCTTTTATCAGAGAAGCCCATCATTAATACAAGAATCTACATTGCTTCATTCGTGTCTGAAGATCTGAAAATGCGGTCCCTAGTAAGTTCACAGCCTCACGCCAACAGGCAGGCACCTGCCAGGTTGAGAGGGTATAGCCATCTGGAACAGCATAGAACAGGGTGAGGAAAGCTTTTTCAATTTGCAAAGAAAGAAATTACTGCATAAAATGAGCGATATGGGACCAAAAAGATGAATGCCCCATCTACCCACCTGCTATTCTTGATCTGGAAATAATTCAGTCCTTTGGTTGTTTTCAAGGAGCCTTGGGGAGGAAACTCATTCATAAGTCCCCCTGGCTCCAGAGATTGCTACAGTGGTTATTATCACACCAAGGCCCCTGGATTCCTATGGACTGTTACATGGTTCAGCGGACTCTGACTCACCGACACATGGTGCTGTGAAGCGCCTTGATGTCCTCACTGCTGATAAGCCCAGCATGAGGCTTTGAGAGCCATGGATCCAAGATGAAATGGCTGCCTTGGGCTCATTGCAGGTGTTAACACTCTCGGTTTTATCTCAGGTACAAGTCACAAGACTGGAATGGCAAAGGTTATACATTTTTAATGCACCGCACTGTCAGGCTGAGAATATAATGAAAAGAGCCTTTTCTTAAATCGACTCTTAGGCAGGAGTCTTTCTGGGGGTCTTCATGGTGCCACAGCAACGAACATTCAGTTCGACCATGAATCAGCCATGCTGGCTGTCTCAGTTTTGTTTCCCCCAGAAGCAGACCTCAAGACGAGTGTTCAAGTTCAAGCAGCTTATTTGGGAGGTGGTTCCCAGGAATACTGTTAGGTGAAAGCAGAAGCAAGACAAGGAAGATAAGGAAAGCAATAAAGGGTGGGTTTTCTAGTAAGATACCACCATGGAATCCCGAGAGAAACTTCAAAAGATAATGTCAATTAGGGGCACCTGGGTGGCTCAGTCGGTTGGGGGTCCGACTTCGGCTCAGGTCATGATCTCACCGTTCATGGGTTCAAGCCCCGCATCGGGCTCTGTGCTGACAGCTAGCTCAAGCCTGGAGCCTGTTTCAGATTCTGTGCCTCCCTCTCTCTCTGATCCTCCCCTGCTCATGCTGTCTCTCTCTCTCTCTCTCTCTCAAAAATAAATAAATAAAATATTTAAAAAAAAAAGATAATGTCAATTAGGAGTTGGCTCACTACTACCTGGGGGCCAAGTACAGCCTGCTTTTATTGAGCCCATGAGCTCAGAATGGCTTTTATGTTTTTTAATAGTCTCCAAAATCGTGTCACATAAAAATTGTGAAATTCAAATTTCAGCGTCAATAAATAAAAGTGTATTGTAACATAGCCACGATCATTCATTTCCGAATTGTTTATGGTTGCTTTCAATCTGCAACAGCAGAATTGAATAGCTGCAACACAGGCCATGTGGCTTCAAAGTCCAAAACATTTGCCATCTGACCCTTGGCAGAAGTCGTTTGCTATGCATGACGTAGACATGCACCTCAGAGTTAGCCCACCTGAGATGATTGAGAGCGGGTGTCCTTGTCCAGTTCCCGTCCATCAGGGCATGAGGGCTGCTCCCAGAGGGCTTTAATTTCCTGGCACTTATGTAGCCTGCCTTACGGAATATCCAGGTATTCTGAATTCTATGAAAATTCCTTCTCAACTTCACATGACACAATTTCATATTTCTCCTACTTAAACATGAAAATACACATTTTGTAAGTTCCTCGTTTTCTAAATTCTGAAGAAAACTCTGATTTCCAACAGCACAGAATGAATTCAGTGTTTCTTCCTATGTTCTAGTCATGGATTGAACTAAGCAGTCTAACAAGTCATGCAAAAGAGCATTAGATTCAAAACATGCTTCTGTACAGCGGGTGTACAGAGCGGGTGGTATGAAGTATGTTTTTTTCAGTTGACAACAGTCCGTTATAATGAGTAAGGTGGAGCTGAGAATGCCCTTTTCTTCCATATAACTTTACTAAGTGGGTAGTTATTTCAGTTAGAATGGTAATCAAAACCTAAGGGGAAGCTAAGGTACATACTTAATTTCATTTTTAACAGTATTTTGCATATAAATAGCTGAAATGGAGACAAAAGACAGAAGTATTGCCCAAGTAATGGCAAAGCAAAATTGGCACTTGCCAAGGCAAAATTTGTTCTAGTGCCGGATTATAAACACCACTTATTTTCAAGACTATATACCCTCTGCACAGTTGCTTTTTAAAAGTTTTTTAATGTTTATTTATTTTTGAGAAAGGAAGGGAGAGAGAGAAAGAGAGACAGAGCTCAAGTGGGGGCAGGAGCAGAGAGAGAGGGAGACACAGAATCTGAAGCAGGCCCCAGGCTCTGTCTGAGCTGTCAGCAAAGAGCCCAATGTCGGGCACGAACTCACGAACCACGAGATCATGACCTGAGCCAAAGTCGGATGCTTAACTGAATAAGTCCTCCAGGCACCCCAGTTGCTTTTTAAATGAAACCTGTACATAGCCTATTTCATATAGCCTTATGCACTAATTTACTTAGGTAGTCAAACACCACCAAAAAGAGTCTCTCTCTCTTTAAAAGTGACAATAGCAGCGCAGCTTAAAATCCAAAATGGACAATACAGAACAGATTAAATTAAAAACAAAATCGACCTCTTCAGAAACAATTTCAAGTTCATCTCTAGTCACTAAAACTAAGCACAGTTGTTTCCTCAAATGAAGTTGTGAAAGGTTCTGGAGATTTAGAAATTGTTCTCTCTTAACATACCAGTATATTGTTAAAGAGAAAAAGGTCTATTTGTCTAAGCCCAGGTTCAAAGTTAGAACACATGGTACACTTTAATGATGTTGTGCACGACCCTCTCATTTCATACTACACATGTTGGAGAACTCCAGGATTAAGTGCTGCCAAATTTCAACATGTCTGCATAAACATCCCCCTGTTATTTTGAAGGTTAACCTTTCGGTCGTGGGATTCTCTGTGCAAAGCTATCTGTTTTCCTGTCTTAGATGAAGGATGGTTGGTTGGTGATAGTAGGATGGGAAAGCACCAATCTTTCTACAATGGCCTGGGTTTATTTTTCTGGCTTGCTATTCCTATTTTTCCAAAGCTAGAAGGCACTTTTCCTCCCATTATTTAAGGTGGTCCCCCAAATTCCATTCATTCATTCATTCATTCATTCAACTATTCATTTGATAAATCTTTGCGTTCCAATAATATTTCAAGCAACATTCCCTCATTTCTCCCTGCCACCTCACCACGGACTACCATAGACACCCCTTTTGACTAACCTCAGGTAAAGCAGATTGGAAGATGGAGGAATTTAGGGCCTGTGCTGAGCTGGAGTCTTTCACACTACCATAGCCACCAGAACCACAAACGGTCTCCACAGTTTTGCAGCAGTATGATGGTTGACTCCAGGACTGAGAAATTCTGGGTTGAATCCCCTGAAAAAACTCTTCAGGAAACCAAAGTGATTTTACCAGCAAGATTTACCTTCTGGACCCTGAAGGCCATTAGGCAGCGGAGTAGGTTTGACTGTCAAAAGAAATACTATTATGTATTGCAAGGGGTGGGAGTTCTGGTGGAGTTTAGGCGGTATGGCTATGTGATTAACAAGATGGCTCGGGGAATGGATGACAATTACAGTTCAGCTCTATGCCTATAATATCAGTTTTGTAATCAATATTAGTAGAATATTATCTATGTCCTCCATTAGGCCAAGCAGTGCACTATATGGCCATAAAAATATCAGTTCTATTGCCTCTCTTTAAATCATACCTACATGTTTTTCTTAGGGTTCCAGCCTTAGGTTAGTGGATTTGCAAAAAAAAGTTTATCTATCCTTAGTGTACCAGTATTATGCCTTTTCCTCTTCTATTGGATCTTTTTCTTTTGAACAATAACTAGCCCCTTATTTCCATATACGGTACTTGGAAGGAGTCTATCATACCATGTGCCAAATCTCATTGATACCTGTGAAATGGTATATGCTTCAGAATATTAAAATATTAGATTACCTTTTTATTACTTTTAATTATAAATACTCCATGGGTTGTTATATTGCAGGAGTAGCAAACACCTGGTAAGCACACTCTAATCCCTTTTTTCTGCAGGGCAGACATTGCTAATCAGACACAGCCCTCTGAATGCAGCCTCAAAATATTTCTCAACACAAAGTTCAGGAAACCTCTATCAAGATGAAGTCTATTTGCCATTCTTGGTATATTAGGCTATGAATCCTGTTCTTAGGGGTTAATATCAAGAAAATTACTTTGGAGATAGGTTTGAGCCAGTTTTTAATTTGGAAGGGATGAAAAGAAAGAAATAGAAGAGCAAATAGAGCATTGCTCATATAAAGCAATGTTTTTCCGAGGAGAATGCTTATTGGATTTAATTTCCATTACAGCAGATGGATTCTAACGTTTAAACAGAATCTCTTGGGTTTGAAGAGACCTCTCGTGGGTCATTTAGTTCATATCTCAGCACTACCGTAAGATAGATCTCATTATTTTTCTTAAATCCTGCCTTAAAAATGAATGGGTGTCTAATGAGTCTTTAAATTGTGATTTTACTATCTCCTCTGGATGCATGTTCCATAACTTCTGTATTCTAATAGCTTCATAGCTTCTGTATTTTAATAGCTACCAATTCTTCTCCAATATTTATTTAAAAATTTCCCAGAGCATCACAAGTCCTTTGCTGCATCCTTTATTCTCACTCTGCCTTTAACCTTTCAAACTCATCCAGTGGGCAGTCACATCTGGCAGTCACTGAATAAGAAGCATGAGCCATGGATGTTATGGGTAAACTGGTCACTGTTTACCCATTGAACTTAACCCCCTTGAACTTAACATCTTTTTTTGGCCAGCTTTTATTTTAA
>NW_027527544.1:1769462-1771770 GCF_008692635.1 Crocuta crocuta | reverse complement strand
TTGGCCAGTTAATATTTTAAACCCCACCTCCCCTAACTTCAAAAGCTTGGAGGATGCTTGGCAATCATGTACCTGACCCCTTTGGATTTAATACTATTACTTTGGGTCTTGGCTTTTCTCACTTACCTGCTTCTCCATTTCTTTGTTCCCTGGACTCCTTCAGCCAGGAATCCCTGGTATTTCTCCCGACTGTTAAGCCCTGACACTCAGGCATAACTCAAACCAATTCTTCTAGAGCCTCATTTAAAATGTTGATATTAAGGCATGATTATGTCTAGACTGTGCATACCCAGGTCTACTAATTAGGGTCCTTATCACCCATAGATGGAGTGGGAAACTATCTTTGTGGTGTGATTTGAGTGGGTAGCCTCTATAATCAAAACCATCTTCCCTACTCAGGAGAAGTGCTGGAAATTCAATCACTGGAGAGCTTTTCTCTTGATTAATCATAAGGCAATCCAAGATTCTCTTTTAAAATGCTGATGAACTAGAAGGGTTAACCTATTAGATCAAAAACTCTTTAGTATGAATTAGATATTTTTAGCCCACTTTCTTCCCAAATAGGTGATAGTTGAGCAGAAGTAGCATAATGGAGTCCTTGGAAAAAGTGATGCTGAAAGGGAAGAAAAGGCAGCAAAGTCATTTTGGAAAAGCACTGAAGGAAAATTTTGCTTACTTCACCACGTAGTCATGGGCTAACCTGAATCTACTCTCACACCCATACAATAAGGCTTTTTCATTGTGTTTCCTTAAGGCTAGGTTCCAAATCAATATCTCTTCTACTTATCAAGTGTTCCTTATTCATTAATCCTACTTTTGGCTGCCTGAGACTTCAAAGATTAACTTCATGCCATCTTATTACCAGGACCTGGGAGGCCTTTCTTCTTTTTCACTGCCCATCAAATCTCACCTTCCCCTCAAGGCCAAGATCATTACATACCCTCCATAAAGCCTTCTGAGAGACTTCAAAACTGACATATCTCTTTATTTTCAATTTCTTTAGCAAAAATTACTCTAGGGAATGAAAATGAGGAGGAAGCTGTGTTCTTTGAGTACCCACTATGTGCCAGGCACTCAGCTAAGTACATTTCATAAGGTGTCTCATCTTAATATTCACAACAGTCATATCACATACATGTTATTATCCCCATTGTATAATGGAAAACTAAAATCAGAAAGGATCTGTAACATTGCAGAATTCAGGAAGCCAGGTCCAAAATCCCTATCATTTCTCTGCCTATCATTCCCATGGGAAGTTAGCATACATAGCTTTGTATTGATATTTTTTATATGTGAATAAACCACTATGTAACATTATTTAATGTTCTCTTCTACTTAAAATTTTTCGAAGTATTTAAAACATGAAAGAGATTAAGTACAATTACGCTGAGGATTATGGAGACTCAAAAGGGAAATCTACAAGGATTGCTATCGCAAGATTCTGCATTTTATGGTATGGTAGTGCCCCTCCTCCTGACTGCAGCCTCCGCAAACAATTTACAGTTGTGCCAGGGTATGGGCTCCTTACAGCTTTCAGGACAGCTCAGTGCAGCCTAGAGGAACTACATGCCTTCAGCCAGTTGCTGGCCATGAGCACTGTCCTCCAACTTATCCCACATCACAAATATTATCACTTTTTATGTGTGATATGATGGAAACAGTAGGAAATTATCCTTCTAAATAACAATTCTTATAAAGAAAGATTTCAGAGTAGTATCTCCTTACTTATGGCCAACTTTTCTTTTTTGAATTCAATTTTTTATTTAAATTCTAGTTAACATATATGGTAAAATTGATTTCACGTATAGAATTGAGTGATTCATCACTTACATATAATACCCAGTGCTCATCACAAGTGCNGGAGACACAGAATCCAAAGCAGGCACTAGTCTCAGAGCTATCAGCACAGAGCCTGACATGGGTCTCGAACTAATGAGCCCTGAGATCATGACCTGAGCCGAAGTCAGACACTTAACCAACTGAGTCACCCAGATGCCCCAAGTTCTGTAAGTTTCTTAACTGACAAAGAAATCAAGGCAAGTGATGTTAGTTATATGGCCACCTAGTTTTCTTACAGTTTTGAAGCGTGAGGCTTTGTACTATAGAGGAGGTGAAATGAAAATATCTATTCTGGTTAGAGGAAATAAAGATCCCTCTGGAAAATTGCCCTGCACCTAACTGGGAAAGTGAAGGAAAAAATTGTTATGTTTTGTGTTCTTAAAGTAAGCCAGTAGATTAGAGCAGTCAGCAAGATTCTAATTTCAAACCCATGAAAATTCAAAAAAGCTGTCCAGCTAGAGCTTGGCAC
>NW_027527544.1:1742832-1769413 GCF_008692635.1 Crocuta crocuta | reverse complement strand
AGAAGCTTAGAAGGTCTCTGGGTAAGATGAAGCACAATTTTCCTGAGAAAAGAATGGAAATAATTTATAAAGGAATTATTGGTGACAAGTAGCTTTGATTCAGCATTGTGCCACTTTGCCAAAATGTCTATTGTAGTTCTTACTAGTCATTCCATCTTCCGTTAATTAGTATTTGCATATTTGCATAAAAGTATGTAGTTTTAAATTTTAGTATACCTATATCATTATATTTGAAGTGAGTCTCTTGTAGATAGCCTACAGTCAGGTCTTTTTATTTTTTTAATCCATTCTGACAATTTCTTCCTTTTACATTTACATTTAATGTAATTATTGATGTTTGCATTTAGGCTCACTGTTCTATTATTTTGTGATTGTTCCCTCTGTTTTTTATCTCTCTGTTTCCCTTTTTTCTGCCTCTTTTTGGATTATTAGAACATGTTTTAATATTCCATTTTATTTTTTCTCTTGTGTTTTTTACTCTCTTTATATAGCATTTTTCATGGTTGTTCTATAGATTATAATATACTCAACTTTTCAGTCTACTCAGAATCAATATTTTACTACTTTGAATGATAAAATA
This sequence comes from Crocuta crocuta, assembly GCF_008692635.1. Taxonomy (NCBI): domain Eukaryota; kingdom Metazoa; phylum Chordata; class Mammalia; order Carnivora; family Hyaenidae; genus Crocuta; species Crocuta crocuta. The sequence continues at coordinate 1,768,833 of NW_027527544.1, read as the reverse complement.
TTAGCACCACATAGGTCCCTTTTACCCTTTATATTGTAATTTCCCTTTTTGTAGTATATCTACATATATCAGAAACTTCATTAGAAAAATCAGAAAACTTTCATCAAAAACACATCAGAAAATGTGATAAATTTTGCTTTCAGTTATCAAATGTATTTTAAAGAACTCCATAGGAGAGGATATTCTGTTTACCCAGCTATTTACCCCTTTTTGCTCTTTCATTTCTAGTTCCAAGTTTCTTTCTGTGTGAAGAACTTCTTTTTAGCAATTCTTTCAGAAATGTTCTGCTGGCAAGGGACTTTCGGTTTCCAGTTTCACATGTAAGCAGCTTGGAAGTCACCACTCAATTCTAGCAAGTAAAAACCTGAACAGACTAGAAAATCACCTCTTCTTGGATCCATAAGAGAAGGGAGGATATAGGGCAAGCGACTGCCCCAAAGATTGGAGACAGAAAGGCAAATAAAGGGATTTACAGCCTTCTGGAACAGAGACTCACTTGGAGAAACCACTATAGGAGCCAGTGCTGGGGTGGGGAGATCTGAATTGTAACAAATTGCCAGAGGCTCAGTGTTGAATACTCTGAGAGTTAAATACCCTAGAGGGACCCACTTGTGGGGGAATCCCTACAATATTGTGAGATTTACCTCCAGAAGCTCAACCAGGTTCCTATAGTAAATACCAGAGAAAAATCCCCACAGGCTTCCAATAGTGGAAGCGGAAAAGGAACCATTTTGAAATGTGCTAGAGCACACTGTTCTTAACCAGGCCTATTCTCAAGGGAAACGAGTTAACCAGAGCCAAACCTGTCAGGGGTATTATCAGACCCTAACTGAGTGGAAGAAGTGAAATACCCAACTCCAGCATACTCTTGCCATCCTGTCCCACCGAGGAGGGGAGAAAAAAACTCAGAAGTATTTGTGAAGTTTCTAGTCCAGAGGCACAGGCTCACTAAAAGACTGACCTAATCATAGGTCATAGAAAGCTTTCCCTGTCCCCACATCTCACCACCACATTACTAAAGGCCTATTACAGTAGTTCCTTTTACCTGGGACATCGTATCTGGCTATCAAAAACTAAACTTACAAGGCACACCAAAAGGCAAAACAATCTGAAGAGACATAGCCAGCATCAGAACCAGACATGACAGAGGTTTTGAAATTATCAGACTGGGAATTTAAAACAACTGTGATTAATATGCTAAGGGCCATAATGGATAAAGTAGACAGCATGTAAGAGCAGATGGGCATTGTAAGCAGAGGAATGAAAATCTTAAAAAAAGAACCAAAAAGAAATGCAAGAGATAAAACACACTGTAACAGAAATGAAGAATGCCTTTGATGAGCCTTTTAGTAGACTGGACACAACTGAGAAAAAAAATCTGTGAGCCAGATGATATATTAATAGAATGCTTGAAAACCAAAAATCAAAGAGAATAAAGACTAAAAACAGAATAGAATATTTAGGGAATGTGGGACAACTACAAAAAATGTAACATACTAGTAATGGTAATGCCAGAAAAATAAGAGAACAAAAGAAATATTGAAATGAATGTTTCAATACAATGGAACATTACTCAACTATAAAAATAGAATGAGGTTTCACCATTTGTGATAACATGGATGGACCTAAAAGCTATTGTGCTAAGTGAAATAAGTCAGATAAAGACAAATACCATATGATTTCACTTGTATGTATAATCTAAAAAACAAAGCAGAAATAAGACTCATAAATACAGAGAATGAACATGGTTGTCAGAGGGGAGAGGGTGGGGGGAATGGGTGAAATAAGTGAAGAGGATTAAGAGGTACAAACTTCTTCTTATGAATAATTCACAGAGATGAAAAGTACAGCATAGGGAATATAGTCAGTGATGTGCAATAGTGTTGTATGGTGACAGATGGTACTTACACTCATCATGGAGAGCATAAGATAATGTATAGAATTGTCAAATCACTATGTTGTATGTCTGAAATGAATATAACACTGTATAATAAATATACATCAATAATAAAAAATGTAAATACTGGGGAAAATACCATGCTAACACTAATCAAAAGAAAGGAGGACACATGGATGGCTCAGTCGGTTGAACGTCCACTCAGATCACACTCTCATGGTTTGTGAGTTCAAACCCCACATTGGGCTCACTGCTGTCAGACTGTCCGTGCAGAGCCCACTTTGGATCCTCTGTCCCCTCTCTGTGCCCCATCCCAGTTTCTGCTCTCCCAAAAATAAATACTTTGGAAATGGTAAACAGGAGTAGCTATATTAATTTAAGACAGGAATAAAGAAAGGCATTATATATGATAAGGTGGTCATTTCTCCAAGAAGACCTAACGGTTCTTAACACGTATGTGCTTAACAACAGAGCATCAAACTGTTCTCTTTGAAGTGCAGTTTTTTACCATGAAGGAAAAACTGATAGAACTGCGAGGAGAAATAGATCAACCCACTATTACAGTTGTAGACTTCGACACCTCCCTATCAGAATGGATAGATCCAACAGGCAGAAAATCAATAAGGACATAGTCGAACCCAGCAACACTAGCAATAGACTAGATATTATTGATATCTTAGCCTACTTCATCCAATAACAGCTGAATACACATTTATCTCAAGCCTACATGGAACATTCACCAAGATATACCACATTCTGAGCCGTAAAACACACCTTAATAAATTTAAAAGAACAGAAATCATACAATGTCTTTTTTAAGATCACAGTGGAATTGAACTAGAAATCAATAACAGAAAGATAATTGGAAAAAAATCCCAAATACATGGGTATTAAACAACAAACTTCTAAATAACACATGGGCCATAGTAGAAATTTGAAGAGAAATAACAAGTATTTTAAACTAAATGATAATGAAAACACAATTTATCAAAGTTGGTGGGATGCATCGAAAGCAGTCCTTAAAGTGAAATTTAGGGCATCAAATACATATATTAGAAAAAAAGATCCAAAATCAATCATCTAAGTTTCCATCGTAGGAAGCTAGAAAAAGAAGAAAAAATTAAATCCATAGTAAGCAGAATAAAAGAAATATTAAGGAGTGGCTGCATGGCTCAGCTGGTTGAGCATCCAACTCTTGACCTTCGCTCAGGTCATGATCTCACAGTTCATGGGTTTGAGCCCCACATCAGGCTCTGAGCTAGTGTGGAACCTGCTTGGGATTTTCTCTCTCCCTCTATCTGCCCTTTCCCCACTTTTTTCTCTCTCTCTCTCTCAAAATAAATAAATAAACTTTAAAAAATAAAACAAATATTAAGTATTAAAGCAGAAATCAAGGAGGTTGAGAACAGGAAATCAGAGAAAATCATAAAAAGCCAAAGTTAGTTCTTTGAGAGGATTAATAAAATCATTAAGCCCCTAGCCAGGCTAACTAAGGAATAAAGGGAGAAGACATAAATTAACAATCTCAGAAATGAAACAGGGACATTACTACAGATCCCATGGAAATGAAAAGGATAATAAAGTAATACTATGGACAACTCTGTTCAGAAATTTGATAACTTAGATGAAATGGACCAATTCCTTGAAAAACAATGTGTCAAAACTCACACAAAAAGAATCAGATCATTTGAATAGGCCTATATCTATTAAAGAAATTGAATCAGTTGTGAATAACCTTTCAAAACAGAAAGCACCAGGCCCAGATGGGTTTAATGGTAGATTATACCAAACATTTAGGGAGGAAATTTACCAATTCTCTATAATCTCTTTCACAGTCTAGAAGCAGAGAGAATACTTCCTAACTCATTTTATGAGGCCAGTATTATTCTAATATCCAAACTAGGCAAATAAATTATAAGAAAAAATATCTCTCATGAACATAGATTAAGTGGGATTTAGTTCAGTTATGCAAGGCTGGTTCAGCATTCAAAAATCAACTAATATGATCCAGTATATCAATTAACTAATAAAAGAAAAATCACATGATTGTATCAATAGATACAAAAAAAGTATTTAATGGATTCCAATACCAATTTATGGTAAGAACTGTCAGGTAACTAAGAACAGAGAAAAGCTCTCTCAACTTGATAAAGACTATGTATGAAAAATTTACAGCTAACATACTTAATGGTGAGAAACTTGAATATTTCTCACTAAGATAAGGTACAAGGTTAGGATGTCCCCCCTCTTACCACTCCTTTTCAGTATTGTGCCTGAAGTTCTGGTGAATGCAATAACATGAGAAAGTTAAATAAATGATACACAGGCTAAGGAGAAAAAAATAAAACTGTGTTTGTTTAAAGATGACATGATCATCTATGTGGAAAATCCAAAAGAATCCACACATACCTCCTAGAATTCATACACACTTATAGGAAAATTGCAGGACACAAAGTTAATACATAAAAGTTACTCACATACCAGCAATGAACAAGTGAAATTGAAATGAAAAACACAATACCATTTACATGAGCACCCCAAAAAATGTATAAATCCTAACAAAGTATATATAAGAGCTGAATGGGGAAAACTACAAAAGTCTGATGAATGAAATTGAAGAACTAAGTAAATGGGGAGATATTCCGTGTTCATGGATAAATAATGATGTCATTTGTTTCCAATCTGTTGATCTATAGATTCAACACAGTACCAAACAAAATTGCAGTAAGTTATGTTGTGGATATTGACAAACCGATTCTAAGTATTTATATGGAGAGGCAAAAGACTCAGAATAGCCAACATAGTATTGAAGAGAACAAAGTTGGAGGACTGGTGCTGCTTGACTTCAAGACTTACTTTAAAGCTACAATATCAAGGGGCGCCTGGGTGGCTTAGTCGGTTAAGCGTCCGACTTTCGCTTAGGTCACGATCTCGCGGTTCGTGGGTTCGAGCCCCGCGTCGGGCTCTGTGCTGACTGCCAGCTCGGAGCCTGCAGCCTGTTTCAGTCTGTGACTCCCTCTCTCTCTGACCCTCCCCTGCTCACACTGTCTCTCTCTCTCTCTCTCCTAGAAATAAATAAAAAAAAAAAAAATAAAGCTACAATATCAAGACAGTGTGGTTTGGGTGGAAAAATAGACAAATAGATCAACTGAACAGAATAAGGAGCTCAGACCCCCATAAATAAAGTCCCCTAACCTTTGATAAGAGAACAGAGGCAATACAATGGGGCAAAGGTGGTCAGTGTAACAAACGGTGCCAGAAAAACTGGACATACATATGCAAAAAATAGGTCAGACACTCATCACAAAAGTCATTTTCGCTGACTGCTCTCCAGACTTTGTATTTATTGTGTAGCAGTTTGATTATAATGTGTCTGGAATTTCTTTGGGTTTATATATACTACTTGAGATTTATTGAACTTCTTAAATCTGTAGGTTTATGTCTTATAACACTTCAGTGAAGGTTTTAACCACTATTTTCCCTTTGGGATTCCAGTGACACAAATGTTAAACCTTTAGTATTGTCCTACAGGTCCCTGAGGCTGTGCTTATTTTGTTTTTTTCAATATTTCTCTCCCTGTTGTTTAGGTTGGATTATTTCTATTTATATCCCAATAAACTCACTGTAATAAACTCACTGTTTCCCCTATTATGTTCATTTTCCTTTTGAGCCCATCTTGTGAAATTTTTATTTGGGTTATTTTTCAGTTCAGAACCTCCATTTGATATCTATATATTCTATTTCTCTGCTGAAACTTTCTATATTTCCATTTATTTCAAGAATGTTCTCCTTTATTTCTTAGAACATGTTTAAAATCGTTGCTTTAAAGTTTTTGTCAGATGATCCCAACATGTCATCTTGGCATTGGTGTCTGTTGTGTTTTTCCATGTTGAGATTTTCCTGGTTCTTTGCATGATGAGTAATTTTAGACTTTTTCCTGGATATTTTGGGAGACTCTACATTATGAGTTTCTGGGTATTGTTTAAATCCTATACAGAATGTAGACATTTTTAACAGGTGATTGGTTTGTTTGAGTTCAAACCACACATTCCAACTAGCCATCTGTGGGTTGTGTTTCCAATGTCAGTTCAGTTTCAAAGCCTTTGCAGCACTATTCAACTCTATCTCATGTGTGGCCACCCAGTGGCCAGTCTGGGATCTGGGCAGTGTTCAGTCCTATAATTCAGTTCTCAAAATTTTTGTTGTATTGTTTGGGGTTAGATTCATATACACACAACTAAAGACTGAGCTTAGGCATTAATAAACAATTTTATGGGTTGGTTTTCCTAAGCTCTACCCTCTTCAACATTTCCCCATTCCTTTTTCTTCCCTGGGGCTCACCTTCCAGTCTCTAACCCCAGGAAGATGGGCTTTGGCTACTATGTTATGCTGTGTATTTCTCACAGTTGTACCTATGTCTGAGACCAAGCAGCAAGAGGGAAGAGAGAGAAAAACAGCAATGGGAATTCGCCACATCCTTTTGGGACACAGGTCTTCAGATCAGTCATGCATAATGGTTCTCCTTCCTCGGAGTTTTGGACATCTATAGGCCCCCATTGCTGGTGCTGTCTCTATTGCTGCTGCTGCTACTTTAGGATTTTCTGGAGTGCAAGAGAACAGAGAAAAAGGAAAAAAAAAACCTGAGAGATTTCTCCCACTCTCTCTAAGCATCAAGAGATCTTTTTCCTCTCCTCCCAGACAAAACTAGTGGGCTTCTCTGGGAGCTCTGTTTGTCATTGCCCTAGTTCCCATTTCTAGGTTTTGGGCTGCCTTGAGTCTAAGCCAGGGATAGCAGAGGAAAAATAAATAAACTCATCACCAGTTTGGTAGTACTTTGGATTCTGGTCTGTTTTCTTTCCCGATCTGCATGCTACTGTGGACTTTTCAGTGTCCTCAACTAGCTGCCTTATGCATTCTTTTCAGGTTTTATAGCTGCATTGACTGGGATATCCAGGGTGTATTTACCCCCTTTTACTTAGAACCAAAATCTCCTATTTGTTTCATATGTATCTTTGTATTTATTCACAGAACCTCTTTTGTTATTTTTATAACCTTTTCCTCTTGGAAAAGCCTCCTCAACTTCTGAGTAACAATCCTTAAGTAGAGTAATCTAGAAGCAGAGAATGAGACACTCTTGAGGGAGTGTTCTCAGGAGGAACCTCCAAGGAAGGACATGAAGGAAGAGGGAATGGCAGGGGAAGAGACTAATCAAAGAGGTGGATTCAACAGAAATCTAGCATTACCCTGATTTTATGGAGAATTCAGAGCAAAGATGATACCACAGAGTGGTCTCCCTTGAGGCAAAGGAGTTGGCCTTTGTTCCTTCATATTAGTCAGTCATTTGCTATGTTGGTGGGTATATATAACCTCCTAGGCATCTGTGGATGAGGTGACTCCCATCAGTCTAGAACAATTCTCCAGAGAACAGTGCAGCTGTGAGCTGTTATAAGCTAACACATATAGCTGCTAAATAGCATATAAATAGAGCCAATCTTGATTCTGGGCAATATGGAGTTAGTCACTGAGAATGGGTACACTAGACTGGTAAAGGGGCTCTGAGTGGGGCATCGCCATCATCATTTTAGTGATTAATTGCACATTTTGGTGGCAATAGTCACTGAATGATGCTATTTCCTTCCAAAACACAGACAGTCAGTAACTAGTGGTGGCAGTGCAGGAAACATACCTAAGCTGAAATCCGTCTCTGGGGCAATGGTTCTTAACGTTTAGTGTGCATAAGAATCACTTGGGGAGCTTGTTAAAGATGCAGATACCAACACCAACCCGGAGACTATTATTCAATAGATCTATGATGGGAACTGCATTTTGACAAGGACTCCCATGATTCACTTTCAGATCATGTGAGTGATCATTCAACCCAACCTATTTCAGTGATGACAGACATCATTCTGTTTTATTTGGTCTCCCCCAATAAACCTGAAGCTCCCATAGGAAGACATTAAACTGCACTAGTTTCCTCTATAGTGATGTTCACAACCATGCTTTTTAAAATACCAGATATTTTTAAAAAGTCTTTATCAGTTCACTGTTCCGGTGATCCAAGTAACTACTTTAAGGAGAGCCTGAAATCAGGTGGTTATAAGTGTCTGGGGCACAAAAGCAAAATCTCAGAGCATGAGCCACAGGAATTGTAGAATCCTAAGAGGCAACAGAGGCAGCTATCCCCACCAGCAGTGAATGATAACTTTTAAAAGATAATCTTCAGATAGTCCAGGGGTATCAGAGTCTGACTTACACAAAATGCTCATCTCTGCCAAGTGCCCAGTGCCATGAATCAAAGCATATGGCTGGGATGTGCCCAGGAAAATAGCATCTGTTTTTACAGCTGTAATTGTCCATACAATTGATGCTGATTGAGGTCAGCATCAATCATATCACCGTTCACTATAAAGGACAGAATATTGATCAATATCCATGCCTGCCTAACAATACTAGCCACATTTTGGATATGTAGACAGAGTCTAAGATCAAAACAAAACAGTATTTCCAAAGAGTCATAATAAAACAAAAACTAACATGAGAAACCAATAGACTATCAAGTCTTCTTTTAATTCTCTTGTAAGAATTGGGCTGCATGCTGTGAGAGCAAAGGATTTACTCAGGAAGACCTACTTACTGACATAAAATATCTTCCCACAGAAAATCTTTTAAAAAACCTATTTGTACTCTGCCACATTTTTATACTTCATGAAACTTATCAAACACACAGTGCTGCACACTTAAATAGAGCAGTTACTTATCTGTTCTTGAAGATCAAATGGGAGCTATGAGGTTCATCCAGTTGTACTGTGGGAAGTCTGGTGTAGGGAAGCATGTTAAGATTTTATAGGCCATAAAAACTAGAGATATTTTAATGGTTACTCAGATCAAAATGTCATCTATAGACCTAGCAAATAAGTGGTTTGGAATTTGTTACTCCCAAAGGGGCTATCATTGAGGCTGACCCTTGCCCAAGGGCATGTTTATAAATATATCAGCTTTACAGATTGGGTAAAACACCTAGTTGTTTATATTCCCTTAATGACTGACTCTTTGTCTGCTTCTGACTTATAGTTAAATGAGCTTGTTGTTTGCTGATAAATCCTCCTAGGACTTAAGAGGTCAAAGTAAAGAACCACTGTTGGGTGGCAACCCATGATCATCTGTCTCATTTCCTTGAGGAAAGAGAAGCCCTGAGCTGAGGCAATGAACCATAGGCAAGAAATTGATTAATAGGCATCAGGGAAGATAATTTTTCTGGCTTCATTTATATGCTTGTGTAAGCAGGCAAACTAGATTAGACACGCCTCTGAGAAAAAGTGAAAAAAAAAATGGGGATGAGTTGGGGATTTGGCCAGGGAGCTGTAATCCTAGGAGGCCATTTTGTCTCCTGGGTTTAATAGTTTCTGGAAGAATCCAGAGACCATGACAGTGAGTATGAGTGAATTGACTAGGTATTGTGTTATATGCTGGGCTTTCTGGGAAGCTGACTCTGAGAAAGAGCGTAGGAGACAAGATGCTTATCAGGGCATGCGCTTGGGATCAACACCTGGGAAAAGGAGGAAAAGGAAGCAGGAGTGGGCACAGGGAGAAGCTGAGCTGTGATATAGGCCCGACAATAGCCTCGGCCGACCCACAAGCAGCTCTGGAGCTCAACTGACCCTTTAGAGTTGTCCTTTTTTGGGCCAAAATGGTAGGAACTTATATTCCTACAGTGATTTGTCACTGCATATGGACTGCCTAAGAGGATCATCAAGGAAACTGCCTCTTGGTCAAGATGTCTCTCTGTAGCTGAGGCAACCCCTGAGGTGGCTGAGAGCTAAGAGTTGTCTACAACCAGGACTCCTAGCAGCTGTGACAACAAGGACTTCTTCGAAGAGAGATCTGGACAAAACATGAAAGTGGCTACTGCACCTGATCAAATTTGGGGTGTGGCTCATCTGAGTGATTATACTAGGTAGTGGAAACCCCAAAGAACTGTAAGGCTAGCTGTCAAAGGCAAGTTATGCAATATGAATTTTGTTGCTTCTGCCTCTAAAAATCATTTTATTCTGGGATCTGACAAGGAAGTGCATTAGCAAAGTGTTCTGGACCTGGCCCTAGGTCTGTCTGCAGGGGCAAGGCAAGCTAGAGTGGAGTCAAGGGAGGAGGTGACAGAGGCTGGAGCTGTCCATGGAGCATTAGAATGGTGAGTGGACATATATTATCCAACGCCCTCAGCAAGGGTCAATATTGGGCCTCCAAAATGAAACAAAAGTCCCGTGGGGGTAATACTTGCAAGTCCATGCAGCCTGTTGGGATGAAGGGGGACTTACCCTTTATCAAGTCCTTGTGTGAATCAGGCACTCTGCTGTGCACTTTACACACATCTCATTTCTTGGTTACAATTCTGTTTGGTAAGCATTTCTATCTCTATTTTTATGGACAAAGAAACGGATTCAGAGAGGAACTTACTCAAAATTATACAGTTGGTAGGCGGCACAGATTCCACAGACAGAATTTCTGGGTTCAAATTTTGACTCTTACTATATGCATGACCTGGGGCAAATACTTAACCTCTATTGCTCAGTATCTTGAGCTTTAAGAAAAGGAATAATAATAATAATAATAATACCTACTCTTATGGCTGCCATGAGCATTAAATGCATTAATATTAAAGGTATGAGAGCAATGCCTGACACAGCTGAAGAGCTCTGTAATAGTGGGGCACCTGGGTGGCTCAGTTGGTTAAGCATCTGACTTCTGCTCAGGTCATGATCTCATGATCCTTGAGTTTGAGCTCCACATCAGGTTCTCCACTCTCAGTGCAGCGCCTACTTGGGATTCTCTCTTTCTCTCTCTCTGCCCCTCCCCTGCTCATGTGGTCGGTGTTTCTCTCTCTCTCTCAAAAATTACTAAACATTAAAAAAATGAGGTATATAGTCATGTATGAACTAAGTGAATAAGGTCAGCGTAATGACAATGCCTATGTTCTGGACTATTCTGCTTTCCTGGCAGGAGTCTGATTCTCAGGATGTGGAGGGAGAGAGCTGGGCAGTGTAAATACTAGGAAGTAACTAAGCTATTAGGAGACTAATCATTTCTTCATTGATTCACAAATATTTACTGAGCAAAATAATACAATATGTATCCTTTATATATGCACTAGGCATTTTTTTTCTAAATAGTGGAGATAAAGAAATGAACAACCCAGCTAAAGTCCCAGACGTCATAGAGCTTATATTCTAGTGGGGAGATGATAAACCAAATAATAGATAAATATCAAAATAATATCAGCTAGAGGAAAGAGTTGTGAAGAAAACAAAAGCACAGTAAAGGCACAGGGCGCTCTGGAGATGGGGCTGTGGAGAAGGGTGAGTGTGTGCTACTTTAGAAAAAACGATCAGGAGAAGCCTTTCTGATGAAGTGACATTTGGGCAGAGACCTGAATGAAGTGGGAGGACCCAGGCAATAACCTGAAACACACTGGGGCGCCTGGGTGGCTTAGTCGGTTAAGCGTCTGACTTTCGCTTGGGTCATGATCTCGCGGTTCGTGGGTTCGGGCCCCGCATCGGGCTCTGTGCTGACTGCCAGCTCAGAGCCTGGAGCCTGTTTCAGTCTGTGACTCCCTCTCTCTCTGACCCTCCCCTGCTCACGCTGTCTTTCTCTCTCTCTCCTAGAAATAAAAAAACAAAAAAACAAAAACAAAAACAAAAAACCTGAAACACAGGCCCAGGCAGACAAAACAGCAGGGAAAGCAGGCTCCTAAGAGCTGTCCCGAGTTGGGGTATGTGGGCTGTCTTCCGAAGGAGATGAGATCTTCGGTGAGGCAGTTTTCTTCAACAGAAGCAATCTCCAAAGCAGGCTGACAGCTGGGGGCTGGGGCATAAGTGTTTCATTCCTGAAGGCCCATCTGGGTGGTACATCCCGGCTTCTGCTGCCTTGTGTGTGCCTCATTTGCTTGTTCTATTTGGCTTACACATAGAGAAATAGATCCTTGCCACCAATGAATATATGCGAACATTTTGAAACTTCCATTAAAGCTCTTGTGCAAAAGTACAAAGGTGGAAGTGGCTCTTTGATTGTACATAGGGAGCAAGACAATGCAAATATTGGAACACCGATTCCTGAATAACAGAGGGGGAAGGAGCAAAAGTCTGAATCAGAAAGTTCTCTGGAAGGGAGTACTTTGGCAGATGGGTGATTTTAAACTGTAATACCATGGATTCTTTTGCAACTTGATCACATATCAGCACTGCCCACACGCTCTACAAACCATGTGAATGTGGAAGGCTGTCATTAGAGCTGGAAATTGCTTTGTGGTTTTGGCAATGGTTTTGTTCTTAGGCCAGGTTCAGATTTCCCCGTTTCTGAATTCTAACCAATAACTGCCATTACAGCGTGTTTGTTGCTGGAGACTGTGGGGAGAAGGTAGAATTCGCTGCCTTTTAAGGAGTCTTAGTCATGGTTTGGGCAGCATAGGAGCCTTCAGCCTAGTCAGCGGAGCAGCCTTTTCCACAGCAGAGAAATAAGCTACTGTTTGACCCAGAGAGGCAGCCTTCAGCTGTTGTTTGTTGACCTGAGCCAAGGGAAACAAGATGACAGATTGGACAACCAGCACACCATGCAATTTATGCCCTTCACGGACTGTCAAACATTAATTTAATTTAATTTTAATCATTACCATCTGGTGCTTATATGGAGCGTCAGGCCCAGATAGAGATTTCGTTATCTCGAACCGGTGAGCAGTGCTGTGCTTTGGCCTGCAGCCCTGTGCATACACCCTGAGGAGGGGGCACGGGGATCATGGGAGGGGAGATTTGTACCGATGCCAAATGTACAGCCATCGCCAGTTCCAGAAGCTGTGAATGGAACCTGTTGTTGGTGCTGTTCCCAACATGGGTCACTGGTCCCTTCTCCTGTCCCACTCATGGGGGCATACGTGCCGAGTCATGTCTTTGTGTTCCTAGAACATTGGCAGAGGGGACTGGCTGGGAATGGTGTCTGAGTGAATTGGGGGCATTTGGCTCTGGCTCAAACTTCTTGAGCAGCCGAAGTGACCAGGAGCCACATCTAACTTGTTAATAATCAGGTAATTATTAAGGATTGACACTGGGGATAAGGACTGGGATCAACTGACCTCTGAGGTATCATCACCCCAGAGAACCTGTGATTCTTGGTGTCAATCGTGCTGCCAGGCCCGGCAAGGGATGAGGAGGAAATAAAGGCAGCCTCCCTGCCCTATGAACCAGCTATGCCCTATGAACCAGCTATGCCCTATGAACCAGCTCAGTCCCAGGAGGGAGTTTCCTCTCTTCCCAGTCCCCCAATTTATGCCCTTCACGGGCTGTCAAACATTAATTTAATTTAATTAACCTCGGGTTATTGGTGGCTGGTAGGGTGTGGAAGGGGTACCACTGAACTGTCAAGAGAATAGTGGAGGGGGCATAGAGAGAGAAGCCCTTCATTTTCCTGAATTTTAATTTCTCAGTCGCAAAGTACCTTGGTACCCACCAAGCTGGAGAATGCTATTCATCAAGCTAGCTCTGGCTTCAGGAGACAACACTGAGTCCTGTTCATTGCTCTGTGGACCAAGATAATGTGACCTACCTGAGACAGGAGAGCAAAATTTTCCTTGAAGATCAAAACAGGTCTTCCCCCCCCCCAATTTTTCTGAAATAATTTTAAGTATATTCTCATTGCCCCAAAATCAGATGATACAGAAAATGAAAAAGTAAAAAATTGGCCACACAAAGATACAGACTACCACTAACATTTTGCTGTCTGTCTTTACACACCCACACAGACACACACACACACACATCTTTACAAAAATGAGATCATGTTATAGGCAATGAAAAGCATAATCTCTTGCTGGGTGACTCTCTTCTCCAGCCAGATGTCAGCGGGACCAGAAGGAACACTGAGGGGCTTCAAGCAGGGAAAGGGAGAGTAGCCCTGCAACAGTTGCCACTTCGGATTTCAAGGCTGGGTATTCTTTCCAGCTCAAGCTGTGTCTGTGCAAACCCACCTCTTGGCAGCCACTGCCAGCCCTTTGGAAATATGATGCCACGTCTGATTTGGAATGTGAATCTTGTTTCTTTCTATAAACATTACAGTTTTACAAAGTAACAGAAAGTACTTTTCATCTCAGAGGGCTAAAGGGCAAGTACAGATTGGAAGAAACATTTGCAAGAGTTAAAATGGAGCATGATAAGGAAAGAGCAAATCATGTCCTGCCTTGCTTTCCCAACTAGACAGATTTTGTTCTTTACGTTAAAAGAGAACACTGTTCCATAAAGAACTCTTTTTGATCCACGTGCATCAAAATTAAAAGGATGTGATCTTCACATGTATTTTATCCCAGGTAAGGATGTGGTTGAAGCTGTCTCCTTGGGGGGACCCCACTTCCTTTTGGAGAGTGACCAAAAGAGAGAGTAGAGGCCCACAGAGCCAGATTGCATGAGGAGTGGTGGAAGAAACCAGGCCCATTTTGGTGGAGAAGGAGGATCTTAGATTAATGGAAAGGTGGCATTAGTTATTTTCTATTCCTTTGGAAGCCAGGACCAAAATGAAAGGATCAAATTTATTGTGAGATAGAAAGTTGACACAAGAGACTTAAGAGGATGGAGGAAGGAAAAGGAGTGAAGGCAGCTAATATTTATTTAGCATGTACTATGTGTCAGAAGTTGTACTGAATTCTTTGCATTTGGGGTGCCTGGGTGGCTCAGTCATGATCGCATGGGTTCATGAGTTCGAGCCCTATGCCAGGCTCTGCCCAGACACAGTTTGTTCTCTCTCTCTCTCTGTCTTTCTCTCTCCCGCTCCCTCTCTCGAATAAATAATCCTTTAAAAAATTCCTTGTATTCTCTTCTTTAATCTTCACAGTAATCTTAAGAGGTAGATAATATTACTGGTGTTTTATAGCCAAAAAGAATAAGACTCAGAGAGGTTAAGAAACTTGCCCACAGCCATTAAATAGAAGAGTCGGGTACAAGACTCAGATGTGCTTAGCTCCCAAGTGACTCTCTTAAAGATAGAATGGGTAGCCCTCATGAGCTACTGTGTTCCTGGTAACCTGGGTGTGTTCAAGCAAAGACTAGATGATTATTTGTCAGAGATGTTCTTAAGGAGAGTCATGCATTGGCACAGAGCTGGAACACATGGGCTTCTAAGAGTCCTTCCAACTGAATGTTCTAACAAGGTCTCTCTAACTAAAACATATCACTCTTGCTTGTCATCTGGGACACCTACTGTGGTTATGATAAGAATTATGTTTTTGGCTAAAGAGTCATCCTCAGAAAAAGCAACTGAAGATATATTCCCATGAATGTTTTCCTGGAGGACCAACTCCAGCATGCATTATTGTTGCCCTGTCCGTATTCACTCAGCACTCACCATTCCCATATGTGTCCATGGGCTCTTGCCACAAGCTCACAAACTCTCTACCCAAGAGGGCATTCTCTTGGTCCTTAAAGGGTAGTCTGGAAGTACCAGAAAGTTAATATTCTCAGTCCTCAGCTCGTAACATAGGATATGAAGATAAATACTCCAGCTTCCTTGTTCTTGTTCAGGATAGCCCCAAAGCATGCCTCATATAGTCCCCCAGAGTTCCCCAGTAGGTTTGAGTCCTAGCTGCCCATAGAAGTAACCTATTCTTTAACACAGCCTTTATTCATTTTTCTTCTTTTCCTTGTCTCATTTACCTTCCTGACTACTGATGTTTTCAGGGCTCACCTCTTAAAAGAACTCATTGCACTCAAATCCTTGTCTCAGGTTCTGCTTTTAGGGGAGCCCAAACTAAAACACCGACATTGTTTACCCATTAGCATGTTGTTGCTCAACTTCGGCGCTATTGACATTTTGGGCTGCATAATTCTTTCTTGAGGGGAGTGCTGTATACTGTTTGGGGCGTTGTAGAAGGTTTAATAGCATCGCAAAGGCTTGGACCCACTAGATGCCAGTAGTTCCTTCCCCCTAGTTATGACAACCAAAAATGTCTCCAGACATTGCCAAATGTCTTCTGGGGGACAAAATCAGCCCTAACTGAGAACCACTGCTTGTTTGAGGTACCCATAGGAAGCAGAGGAGGGGTAGGTTTTGCAAGGCAGAACTGCAGGGCTAGGCTGTGGACAAGCTTCTTAGTGCGCTTCAGAGTTTAATGGGGGTTACAGGTGGAATGAGGAGGAGGTGGCTGTGTGTATGCCCACGTGTATGTTGTGGGAGAGAAAAATTAGAAATTTCATTTTATAACTGTGCCTGGTGTCAAGCTGTCCCTTGTCTAAAGTAGATGAACAGCTTAGAACTAAATTGTACCCCTTACAGTTCCTTTTGGAAAAATGACAAGCACACAGAGACCATTTTGCTGTTTTTTAACATCAGTTTTCATGTGAGTTCAGTTTGGATGACAAGTTCTTAAGCAGCCATTTCACAGCCTGTCAGTTTTTGGGTTGTTAGGGATGTTTTCACTTTTAAGTACTTCTGAGCAGCTATTAAACAAGTCAATATGTGGTTCCAATATAGGGAGTGCTGTCAATTACAGTAGAGGGCCTGATAAAAGATGCAAATAGTTTCTTAGCTGGAGCTTTGGGTCTGTTTA
Organism: Crocuta crocuta; assembly: GCF_008692635.1. Classification (NCBI taxonomy): domain Eukaryota; kingdom Metazoa; phylum Chordata; class Mammalia; order Carnivora; family Hyaenidae; genus Crocuta; species Crocuta crocuta. The sequence goes on along the minus strand of NW_027527544.1, from coordinate 1,752,358 downwards.
GGCCTTGAATATGTGAAAATGAGACACCTGAAGAGAGTTACAGATTTTCAGCAATGCCAGAAGAGATTTCAGACCTAGATTCAAAAACCCCTGTATTCCCTGTAAAAAAGAAGTAGCAAAGAGGTATACATATAGTTTTATACCTATGATGTAGTCTTCACTTTATCCATTGGATTCATGGTAAAAATGTACTAACTGGGGTTTCTCATTTCCACTGTCCTCCGGTACCTTCCAAGTTCAAGAGAAGGAAGCTGGCGGTGGATACTCTACATGTACTCCGGTACTGTCAGGTCCCTTTTAGCAGTTTTGTGTGCTCAGCACCCAGTTCCGGTGTGCGTCCCTGCTAAGGACTGGCACCTGTGGCCTTTGGCTGTCCCTTGAGCTACTGGTGTTGCTTCATACAAAGACCATGGGAATTTATATTTCCCTGGGGATCCCCATAGCCAATGGATACGACTATGAAAGTCCAGTTCCCTTGCCCCATGTTGAAATAGACATGAGGTGCAATTTACACTCCAAAGCTATCCCTTGAGATTATTAGGAAGCTGACTTTTCCTGAAATTGCAACCTTGCTTCTTGGCCTCCTTTCCTTCCCTCTGCTGCTTTCCGCACTCTCTTTTGGTCTCCCCTGGGAGCCCTTTCCCAATAAATCACTTGCACAGAAATCCTCAGTGCAAGGTCTGTTTCTGAGGAATCTGACCCAAACATAAGCATTCCACAAAGTCTACATTTGAATGAGAGAGGAGATGAGTTTATTATTCACCTGGGATGTCCCATAGTCTTACCTCTCCTATAAAGTAGGTGTTCATTAGATGTTTCTTGCTGTAGTAGATGATAATCTTGGACTGGAGAAATGAGAAAACAGATAGGCTTCTGCCACCTAGGCATCACTCCCCTTCCCTCCACAGCCAAGAAAGCCACAAAGGACCTCAAGAGGTGTTGTTGAATCTCACTTCACAAGGGAGAAGTGGGAAGTAAGAGAAGCTTGTTTTGTTCATATTTTAAATGAATTAGATCTTTGGCACCCAAGGCTATGCCTCTGTGCTTTCATACTTAAAAGGGTATTGCCACTGAGAAGAGTGATTCAGCCAAACAGGTTTGTAGTGAGGAAACTTGGATCAAGAACCTATTGGGATATGAACCTGGGATATACTAGGGTTTGAGAAGATCCTTAAAACTTTACTGCAGAATTCACTGATGATACAGCACTATTTTAAGTGCTTTCTACTTGTTTGGCAATATTTTCTCATGCATCATATCATTTAATCCTTGTAGTGTACTTGTGAGATATTAACAGTCCTATTTTACAGGCAAGAAAGCAAGCTAAGGTTCAAAGAGCTTATGCTACCTGCCTAAGGTCACACTCCTAGGAAGTGGAAAAGCTGGGATTTGAGCACACATTGGCCTGGTTCTGACAATTATGTGCTTAACCGCCTATCACAGTACAATTCCAACACGGACTCTCCTCTCTAAAATGATGAGGGGAAGACGTGTCAAATTTTGCACGAGGCAGAAAACTATCTCATCTGAGAAGGTTTATATAGACACTTTTCTTTTCCAAGAAGAATACATAAATGTATAGGAAATGGAAATATATTAAATGAGCCTGACATGTTATAATACAGATAATATGTTACATGGTGAAGTTTTCTCTAAGCTTAGCATTTTTTATTACAAGGTCAATATGATTAATGGTTTATGCACAGGATAGAAAATGAACATTTTCTTTGCAATCATTTAGAGGGCATTCCATCTTGTATACTTTCTTTACTATTTGAGTATATGCAAGGATTGTTCTTGGGTTTGAATTTTTGTCTTACCCCTCTCTCTTAATCCCCAGCCTCCCTTTTTGCCCTAGAGCCAAGGGTAGAAACTCTGCAGAACTATTCTGGTTTTACCCACTTCCCTTCAGGATTGAAGAATGTGCTATTCCTAAATTCTAAATGTTTTTGCAAACTTCAAATGCAGTATGAGAACACTTTTGGGCAACAACTGTCCATGAAAAAAATTTACAATTTACAGGATATATGCCCANGCATCGGGCTCTGTGCTGACAACTCAGAGCCTGGAACCTACTTTGGATTCTGTGTCTCCCTTTCTCTCTGCCTCTCTCTCTCTCAAAAATAAATAAACATTAAAACATATTAAAAGAACTAAACTATCTGTAAAATAATTACTTTTTATTTTCATTTAGAAGTAGGTCCAAGGTTGGGAGCAAAACTTTCCTCTCTGGGTTCAGATATTGTTTATCCTGAATAGAATATGCCTTCCAGTTTGACAGAAAACACATTGAAGTGTTCTAATTGTGAAGCAGACCCAGGCAAGCACATTGAAGTGTTCTAATTGTGAAGCAGACCCAGGCAAGTGGTATTTAGGGAAATAAAAGGCTAAACATGAAATCACAAACCTGGAAGACACCCTATGAGATCATCTAGTTCTACCCTTATCTTCTATCTGAGAATAGCTAACTCATCCTGTATAGGTTATTTTCTATTGTGGTAGGATTTATAAGTCTACACTTTGACCTTTAGTGTCCTTTCAGATGACATGTTTCAGTTAATGGTAGAATATCTGGGTAATCACAAGAAGCCACCAGTACCTAACAAAACACCTGGCACATAAACAGTATCCAGTAGGTCTTCTATTAGAAGGAATAAATGCATCAACACCTGAAAAAATGAAGGCTGAAGAGTAGAAAAGTTATGACGGGATTCTTACTGGTATGATTATTTAATAAAGTGAAAATGAATTATGTCCAAATTCAATGTCTTAGAAACTCTATGCATTTCTCATTCTATGGTATGGATTTTGACCTTCTTAATAAGTAAGGTGACCATGTAGTGTATATTTCCAAACAAGGACCCTTTCGAGTGTAAAAGGGGACACACTATTTTATTTCTTTATTAGGAGGCACTATTAATAATTGCACCAGGACAAGACTGCTCTGGGCAAACTGGAACTAATAGTCACCCTGTAAATGAGGCTTTAGGAGTGGGAAACAATCAATTCCTATAGACTCTGAAATAAGAAACAAGGGAGTTTTAAGTCACAAATGAAGACGGGAGGTAACTCACTATACTTATGTTCTTACCTTAGACGTTCTTACCTCATCTTGTAATTATGGTAAGGAATGGGGCAAAATCAGAGATTAAAACTCCTTTCTAATAAGTAGGAAAGAAAGAATTAAACTCTTACCAAAAACTAGACTTAGAGTTCACCCTGCAGGCCTCTATAACTATCTATTGGATTACAGCCTAGGGAGTCCCACCCCTTCCTCCGCCTGCTCGTATCCCTGCCAACCTCTCACCTCTAGCCTGCCCCTTCAGTTACAACTTCCGGTGGAATCGTCGTCTTCACGCTCCCGCGCTTCCCAGACCCTCAAGCGCCATATTTTCCGCTCGGCTCCTCACGGCTCCTCAACCATGAGCGCCCAGATGCAGCCGAATTATTCCGCCCAGATGGAGGCTGCCCTCCAGCGCCTGGTGAACCTCCACCTGCAGGCCTCCCACACCTACCTCTCTCTTCGCTTCTTTGAAGGAGGCAGCAATGTAGCTCTGAAGGGCATGGGCCCCTTCTTTCAAGAGTTGTCTGAGGAGAAGCGTGAGGGCGCCCTCCGTGTCTTGAAGTTGCAAAACCAGTGGAGCGTCGGCCCCTTCCTTCATGATTGGCAAAAGCTGTCCGAAGATGAGTGGCTTGGCAGCGTGGATGCCATGGAAGACGCCATGGCCTTGTAAAAGAATCTGAACCAGGCCCTTCTGGATCTGCATGCCCCGAATTCCAACAACAGAGATCCAGGTCTCTGTAACCTCCTCAAGAGCCGCTTCCTAGAGGCAGAGATGAAAGTCATCAAGGAGATGGGCGACCACCTCACCAACCTCCGCAGGCTGGCCGCCCCCCAGGCCGGGTTGGGCGAGTATCTCTTCAGAAAGCTCACCCTAAAGCACGACTAGGAGCCGCCCATGCAGTGCCCAGCAGCCTTCAAGGAACCCGTCTGCGTTTCCCCAGTGCCAAGATGTGTGCTCAAGCTTCTTTCTTCAGCCAGGACGCAACTTTTTAACCATGCTGAAACCCTCGCCTAAGCTGTGATATCAAATGGAAACAAAAAAGGTTCTTTATGCAAGTTCTTTATGTGGAGGGGGTGGGAAGGAAAGCTAGGCTGTGGAAAAAAATGGAGACTAGAAGGGATTTGTAGGGTGTTTAATCCTCTAGATTTTCTAGAAATTGTTCCTAGCTTTTGTGAATTGCCCATGTACATTGAGGATTGGATACACTATGTTTTCTCTGTCAAGAAAAATGAACTTACCCATTCATAAAATGCATACAAATTTAGAGGTTTTAAAATTCCCGGAAGCCATTGTTGGCACTTGATTAGATTCTGTTGTTCTCAGATTTACCTTTGGTTTTGCCTAGCAAAGGGGAGAGCTGAGTACCTTGACCATGGCATATTGTGCCCACCCCGGACCCTCAAACTCAGGATAAAATGGCTTTTCCTGGTTTTCAAGTTGCCCTGATGCCATCTGTTATACTACCCAGCATATTAAGAAAACCCTGTGAAATTCATCTTTATGTCTCCAGTTAGGTTGCTACTGAGAACAGTGGTGATGACATCATACACTGACCTCTTTTTGAAACCTCTCAAGAGAAATTTCTCTCTGGTCTTAGTATTGCGATGGGTAATTGATCTGCTTTTGTTTTATGGTCACTGCAAATGATGTAACTAATTAAGTTTCCTTTCCTGACTGCCTGTGAGAAAGCTTAGAGCCAAATCTGGGGTCCAGGCAGTGTCAATGAGGATGATCATATAAGCATTTTTACACAAGTTTCATTTCTGATTCTTCTGTAACTAATTTCTTGGTGTATTTTATGGATTATTTTAAGCCACCTTAAGCCATTTCTAGAACAAGGTTGTGAATAAGTAGATAAACTATTAAAATGCTGATGAAAAACATGGCTGTGCAGTTCCTGTAACAGAGAAAAGAAGATAACTTTAAGGAAGTGGTAATAGAGCCAAAGTGATTAGAATGGAGGTGGGTCAGATGGAGGGTAAATTCCAGAAGCCCAAGGAAGGAGAAGCAGTAAAATGTAGCATTCTTTTAAAAATATGTTGGATTTTTCTGGTGAGCTCCTTTCTACTACATCCATAGTCCCACAGATAACAACCTAATAATTGTGTATTATTTTCCCTGCGCTTTGCAAAACTGGAGTTATAACTTGTTCTCAAGCCATAAAAGTGGAAAAAATCAGTTCTCTTCCTCCAGCAACTTCCCTTCCTGGAGCAGGAAGACCAAAGGCATACTGTCATTGCTTTTATCCTACAAGGGTCAGAAGCATAGGAAGAATATTTCACAGAGATTGGGACAAGTGTTTTGCTCAGTTAAGGAGAAAACTGTATCTTCCTGTTTTCATGCAAAGTCTTTTGATAATAAAAAGGAATGTACTGGAAAAGTTATTCTTGGAGAAAGGAATTCTGCCCATTTGCTGGTAGTCACTAATAAGAGATAGAAGGACGTAGTTAACAGTTTTCAGATTTGGATTAAAACCCAGATCTCTGTACTTAAAATATATGCTTTCAATCAAAATTATTTTCAAATTAGCACTCAAATATAAACACATAAATCAGAATGGAAAAAAAAGAGGGGGGCACCTGGGTGTCTCAGTTGGTTGAGTGACTCAACCGATTTTAGTTCAGGTCACGATCTCATGGTTTGTGAGTTCGATCCCCACATTAGGCTCTGTGCTGACAGTGTGGACCCTGCTTGGGATTCTCTTTCTCTCTCTCTGCCCCTTTCCTGCTTCTACTCTTTCTCTCAAAATAAATAAACAAACATTTAAAAAAATTTTTAAGAAATGAGAAAAAAATCACCTAATATTGTGAGATCAATTGAAAGACTATAAGGTAGATTATTTGGGAAGAAAGATGCAAGCATTTATTTCCAAATAATGACATTATATTTGTCATTATTTATTAGTGTCTTTTAATGTCGAGAATGGGGCTGTACGAGAAAGCTTTGTTAAAGTCTCCCAAATAGGCTGAAATGTTCTTTGGTCATCACATAATTCTTGAAAAACAGCAACTTGCGGGGCAGACAATAAATTATTTAAAGACATATGGACAACATATTAGTTTGCCTTTTAAAAATGACTTAAGGTTCTTGGCAAATTTGTGGGGAAGTGAGGAGTTGGTGACATTAAAGCTCTAGAGATTAATTTGGAATCAGGTCCCACAGTATTTCCTTTATGGCTAACCACTGTGTGTGTGTGTGTTTTGTGTGCGCATGCGTGTGTGTGCTTGCACAGAGAGTTATAATAAATAATTCCCATAGGCTATGACTAAATTCCTTATACCAGGGGCACCTGGGTGGCTCAGTCAGTTAAGTGTCTGACTCTAGACCTCGGTCATGTGATGATCTCACAGTTTTGTGAGTTTGAGCCCCGCATCAGGCTCTGTGCTGATGATGTGAAGCCTACTTGGGATTCTGTCTCACCTTCTCTCTGCCCCTTTCCCACTTGTGATCTCTCTCTCTCTCTCTCTCTCAAAATAAATAAATAAACTTAAAAACATAAATTCCTTATACCAACCTTCATGACTCTTCTTGGTCTACCATGTCTAATCTATCTTTTAGATGGAATTTTCTACCACATCCCTGTGGTTGAAAGTTTTGGGAATATCAGCTGTTCATCTTTCATCCAAGTCCTGGTCACTTAGAACAGACACAAGAAGTCAGATGGAAATCCAGATAGCTTTCTTGGTGATGAAACCAAATTGGAGAGTGTGTTAGAGCTTCTTACTGCCACATCCTGAATTAATTTCAACCAGCTAGTTCCAGGAAATGAAGCTGAAACAGAGAGCAGAAACTAGGATGGACCAGCCAGAGGCAGGCTCAGCCTTTTCTGATACCCCCATGGAGACTGGAACCCAAGGCAATGTTTATTGCCCAAGGGAAGTGGGAAGGACACGGCAGACCCTATTGCCTTGTCATTGAAGTGAGCCTGTACTACACTCAATGTGAACTTAATAGACATTAGTCTCTCAGAGCTCACATTCACTCTAGTATACCCCTGTTAGGGACCAGAGTGGAAGTTACCTCTCTTTTATATAAGTGTGAGGCCAGGGAGATAAAGGTCTCCTGCAGATGACTGCAGAAGCTCTCTGCCATAGCCAAAGTGATCAGTTTATTGTCCCAGTATTTGAAGTTGTCATGTGGCTCCCCTTATTTAGAAGGCCCTTCATACCCCTCTTCACCAAATCAAACTCAGTCCACCCTTCAGCCTTGCTTAAATCTACCTTGTTCTGTGAAATCTTCCCTGATGAAGCTCATCCACTCATTTGGCATGGATTCATCTTCTCTTCATTGTCTTATGATACACACTAGACTGTAGGTAAGATGGAATCTGAAATACAGACAGCATAGTGGTTGAGCAATGGGCTCTGGGCCAGACTGCCTGCCTGTGTTCAAATCCTTCCTCTACTCCAACTCATCATGGTCTCATCTCTTCACTTTTCTTGGTCCCAGCTTCCTCATCTGACAATCTGGACGTGATCACAATAAGGATAATACCATCCAACTCACAGATTTTAGGGAAGATTAAATAGGATAAACCATGTAAAATCTCTACGTTGTAGCTCAGCACATGGTAAATGCATGATAATTATTAGCTATCTTTATCAATTGACTTTGTATCCCAGCAGAGCTTAGTAAAGAGCTGTGATAGTAACATCTCAAAATAAGTTTGCTTCTCAGCTTTAGGAAAATTGATAACTTTAGATCTAGACTCTTCCTTAATGATCATCCCTTCCACTAAATAGGCCCTATGTGTAGAAGTATAATGTAGGTATTTGCTCATTTCTTGGATGTGATGTTCAGTGAGTAGGAGAGGGGAAAAAATGAAGGAAGACCATTCTCCCTTCAGCCAAATAAGTGAAGCCACCTTATTTAGAACCTGGGATTAATTGTTTTAATTACCACACTGCTAAAAGCAGGCATGACAGCATTTTAACCTTTCCCTCAGGAAGGACAAGCCACACAAAGGGGTCATTTCAGAGCTGAAACTAATTAGCTGCTGGCTGCTACTCTTTGCATAGTTTCCAATTCTTGGGAGTCTTCTCTGCCCACTCTTTACCCACACATCCTCCTCCTTCCATTTCATGGCAGCCTTAGATATTCAGCATGAGGGAGCAGAGACTGAATAGGCACAGTCAACCTCCAGGCATCACTGAGCTTTTGAACTTCTTTATTTAGGGCCTGTTTAAAGCTCTGGGTTTTTTGTTTTGTTTTGTTTTGTTTTTTGGGTGGGGGGTGGGGGGGTGTGCAGTTGACTATTTCTCTCCAGAAAGATGTACAGTCTTAAAGGGTTGGGTTAAAAATGCTACTTATTTAGGGGCACCTAGGTGGCTTAGTTGGTTAAGTGCCTTACTCTTGATTTTGGCTCAGGTCATGATCCCAGGGTACTGGGATCAAGTCCCATGTCTAGCCCCACATTGAGCCCCACGTCAAGCCCTGTGGAGCCCTGTGTTGGGCTCTGTACTGACAATGCGGAGACTGCTTCAGATTCTCTCTCTCCCTCTCTCTCTGTCCCTCCTCCACTCACACACACCCTCTCTCAAAATTAATAAGTAAACTTCAAAAATACGACTTATTTTACAAGAGGGAAACATTTTACTACATTCATGTCATTTATCTCTATAAGCCATTTATCCACCTTGATGAATAATTTATTCTTCACCATAATAAGAAAGGAGGCACTAATACATGGGGAATTAGGAAGGGGGCCACATATTAAGAATTTGGAATTAATATAAGGTTTCAGCTAAGTATAAATTCTTTAAAGAGCAGACATCCTCCTCAGGATTTTAGCAATTCTGATGGCTAAATTACGGATCATGAGGAAGCAGAGAAAAGGTCTGTATTTCATCAGGAGACCTCAAAGATCCCCCAACTGTATATGGTGTCCAGTCAAAGTGTGGGAGATGTGGGCAGAAGTGACTCTTCTGGGATTTAAAATCAAGCACATATTCCTGCTAAAAATTCATACCCTGAATATAATAATGAGAGACCATCAAACAGATCTAAACTAAGAGGTATTCTACAAAACAACTTGCCTGTAATTCTCAAAAGTGTGAAGGTCAAGAAAGGCAGAGAAAGACTGAGGAATTACCCCAGGTTAAAGAAGACCACAAAGTGTAACAACTAAATGCATGATCCTGGATTGGATCTGTGTAGGAAAAAAAAATCTATGAAGGACATTAGGACAATTTATAATATTCTAATTTGATAATGGTTTTATATCAATGTTAAATTTCCCGATTTGGATAGTTGCATGGTAGTTAGGTAGCAGAGTATTTTTCCTTTTAGAAGACACTTGCTGAAGTATTTAAGGGTAGCTGGGCACAATTTCTCCAACTTACATATAGTGAACAAAAGCAATTGGTGAGTCTGTACGAAAGATAAACTGATGTTGCAATGTTTCTGTAAGTTTCAAATTCTATATAAATAAAAAAGGCCCACAAAAGATATCAGTAACAGAT
>NW_027527544.1:1738088-1742819 GCF_008692635.1 Crocuta crocuta | reverse complement strand
GTAACTACTGTTCAGAAATCATTTGTTGAATAAATATTGTAACGGCTTTCAAATGGCCCTGTGAACTTAGATTTCTAGTCACAGGGCTTCAGAAACAATTTAACTACCAGAAAATTCCAAGTTGTTTTTTCTTCCTAAATATAAATTACATACTTACAGATTTCTTATCTAGTCCTTATCCCCAAAAAGGATGTCAACATTTTTTTTAAGAGAGTGGCCAAAGCAGGGAGGCAAGGAAAAGAAAATCCTATTATTTTATCAGTACACAGTGATACTGCTGCTGGATTAAATATTTTAAATTTTCCAACCTTACAGTTTTGTTTTTTCGAAGGAGAATCTGTACGACTTGCTTTTCTGGTGAACACAATTCTTTCTTTCAGCTCTTATATGCCTTTTAATACTATGCAGAGCTTCAGGATTTAAAACTCCTGTCAACCTGAAAGGTCACAGAGCAGGACGGAAGATTCAGTTTGATTTTCATTTTTATTCCCTTCTTTTCAACTCTCATTCCACACTTGTGAATGCTATCAGCACCTATAACCTTTCTTTTGGACCTTCCTTTCCGCTCGTCATCACTCACAAAAAAGAACATTCCCTGACGTTCAAAACTTATCTGATGTTTATAACTAGACCTCAATATTATTATAAACTGGTCAAATGATGTTCACAACCAGGCCGTTTTGTTGTGTTGGATGTAAACAATCACGCAGAATACCAAACTCAGAGTTTCTCTGAGATCATGATGAAATGAAAAAAAAATGAGGCCATTTCATAATTTTGTCTAAGCGCAGACCGAATCAGTCACCATACTTCTCACAAAATAATTATAGCATTGCCCCTGCTTTCTGACAGCATCTCATCTAGTGCAAATCTCTGGGTCCCTTGAAACAGCCCTCAAAAGCCCAAATCCTATCATAGTTTCCTTCAAACGTATCCTTATTGAAATACCCCAAAATTCCTCACGATGTGTGCTCTTTTTTTGCAATGAGTAAAATTCCAGCCTGCTTAGCTACAGGTGTGTTCTTTTTTAACTTTTAAAAAAGATTATTGTTTATAGTTNCACTAGTGATAATAATTCTATACTTTATGCAGTGCTCACCATAATAGGTATAGTTACCTTCTGTCACCAAACAACACTATTGTAATATTATTGACTATATAACCTATGCTATACTTTTCATCCCCATGACTTATTTATTTTATAATGGGAAATTTGTACCTCTTAATCTCCTTTACCTATTTTGCCTATCTTCCCACCACCCTCCCCTTTGGCAACCACCAGTTTCCTTTTTATTTATAAGTCTGTTTCTGTTTTTCTTTGTTTTTAGATTCCACAATGAAATCATATGGTATTTGTTTTTCTCTGCCTTACTTATTTCACTTAGGATAATACCCTCTAGGCTCATCCATGCTGTCATAAATGGCAAGACCTCATTCTTTTGATGACTGAGTAATATTTCAATGTGTGTATGTGTACACCACATCTTCTTTATCCATCCATCTATCAATGGGCGCTAAGGTTGCTTCCATATCTTGCTATTGTAAATAGTGCTGCAGTGAACATTAGGGTGCATATAGCTTTTCAAATTAGTGTTTTCATTTTCTCTGGGTAAATACTCAGCAGTGGAATTGCTGGATCACATGGTATTTCAGTTCTTAAATTTTGAGGAACCTGTATCTATACTGCTTTCTACAATTTGCATTGTGCATGGGGTTTTGCAACACTCAACAGAAAAAGGGTTCCTTTTTCTCCACATCCAGCCTACACTTATTTCTTGTCTTTTTGATTCCAGTCATTCTAATGGGTATAAGGTGGTATCTTATCATGGTTTTGATTTGCATTTCCCTGATGATCAGTAATGTTGGGCATCTTTTCATGTGTCTTGGCCATCTGGATGTCTTCTCTGGAAAAATGTCTATTCAGGTCTTCTGTACATTTTTAAACCAGATTATCCTTTTTTTTGGTATTGAGTTGTATAAGGTCTTTATATATTTTGGATATTAACCCATTAGCAGATTTATCATTTGCAGTTATCTTTCCCCATTCAGTATGTTGACTTTTCATTTTGGTGATAGTTTCCTTCACTGGTAGTTTATTTTTTCTAGTTTATTTTTGCTTTTGTTTCTTTCTTTTGCCTCAGGAGACATATCCATAAATATATTTGCTATAGCCAACATTGAAGAGAGACTACTGCCTATATTTTCTTCAGGAGTTTTATGGTTTCAGGTCTTACATTTAGATCTTCAGTCCATTTTGAGTTTATTTTTATGTATGGTGTTAGAAACTGGTCCAGTTTCATTCTTCTGCATGTAGCTGCCCAATTTCCCCAGCACCATGTATTAGAAAGGCTGTTTTTTCCTGATTGTATATTCTTGCCTCCTTTGTCAGAGATTAATTGGCCATATATGCATGGGTTTATTTCTGGGTCTCTATCCTGTTCCACTGACCTATGTGTCTGTTTTTGTGCCAGCACTACAGGTGTGGTCTTGGTCATCCTTGCCTGAAGGGCAATGACACAATATTCTGGGAGAATATTTTGTATTCAGTTTACAAATATTTGAGAGATATTATTAGAAGAGTCCAAAGCAGGTCTGTCCAGCCTCTCATTTCACATAATCAAGAAATATTTATTAGTCATTTTCATTTGGTGATTAAAAAAATATTTGTTGTATACCTACTCTGTGCCAGGCAGTGAGCTAAGTGCTACAGATAACAAAACGTGTGACACAGTTTACTCTCTCAATGAGCTCAATGAGTACTCTGGCAGTCAAGACTAACATGTAAAAATATTACTTCAGTAACAACGTGATAAGTTGTACAATAGAGGTTGAGAGCCAGGTAGTGGTTTGCAAAAGAGGGCAGGGTTACTCTACTTGGGTGGAACTTGGAATACTTTTATGAAAGAAGACTAACTTGGTTTATCTTGAAACATGATCGGTGTTGACAGAGGAATAAGAGATATTCTAGGCACTTGGGGTAAATGGGATGACTGGAGTGCTTGAAATGAGAAAGTGGACCGCAAAGAGAAGTCTGGAAAGGACGTCTGGATAAGCCCCAGGTCATGGTGGGCTCAGTGGATTTTTATCTCACTATAGCACAGAGCTCGTCAGAATTTATGGAGGAAGCAATACGAATAGAAGCTGCAGCCCATGCATTCAAAGAGTTTACATTCCTGTTGGTGAAATGAAACACACACATAAAAAAAACCAATCACAAGCAATATAGAATGATAGCACCCATGTCCTTTCATCTACCCTGGAAATTGCTTGCAAATAGTTCCCATACAACCCCTTGCTAAAGGGCACTCTGGCCGCAGAAGCACATTTTGACTGTATTTGGGAGCATTCAGAAGGGCCTAAGTGTTAACTCTCACCCTTTCCCTCATAGCGACCTAGAACTGATAGGAGATGGAAATTAGCACAAGGATATCTCAGTCTCCTCAGAGTTAAGTAGAACGATCCTGAGACATGTTTTGCAAAGTGTCTCAGGAGTACCCAGCGAATTGAGCCCTGGGTTTCCCACAGCAGTACCCTTTCAGTTATACACATTTTATTGGTTTTCCTTCCTTCCTTCACCATGTTTCTGGAGATCACACGTTTTCTCTCAACAAACTGCTTGTACCCAAACCTTGGCTCAAGGTCTGCTTCTTTACAACTACACACTAAGAGAAAAATGAAGGAATAAGTCATGTTATAGTCCTTATTGGCTCTAAGAACTTCTGGAAAATCCCCTTATTTTCTACTTTTATCCTCCAACCAGCATGCCTCACTCTTCTGCCCTGACTCCCTTGCTCCGTATATCGCTCATTACCTTGCACCTAGGTAACAGTTTGTCCTCATGATATGACGGCTCCAGGAAACACTCTGCCCGGAAAGCCCTGACCCCCCATGCAGAAATGCTGCTCTTCTGGTCTCAGCTTGGCAAGCGACTTGGCTGCCTTTCAACTTACAGATAAATTGTCACATTTGGGAGGAGGCACTGAGACCATTACCAGTCGCTGTCACTTCCTAAATATTCATAAATACAACAGCTGGGGCTTGGTAAACACATTTTTCCAGACAGTGGTCACTTGGAATTCTCTGACTAATGACAACATTAGTACTGGAATCAACGATAAATTTATTCCTCTAAACATCCAGGTCATGGACACACTGAGACTTGAGAAGAACATTTGAGCCTATTTCTCTGAAGCAGATATTAACGAGCCGGATTTCTATTCTTGAGTCAGCTCACATTGCAATTATTATTAGCTGCTTACATCAGTAAACTTGCATATAGCATGATACCTGTTGCAAAGAGGATCATGTTTCTTTATGCCTGTAAAAACAATTTAAATATCTAAGAGAAGTCAAAATTTGACATTAAATCTGCTCCTATAACAGCATTGACTGGAAAATCTTTGTGGCATGATGGGATAGGATGAGAAGCAAAACAAAAATCAGAAATTGGAATATGATGAATTTTAAAATGACTGGCCAAAAGGTAGTAAGAGCTTTTAAAGTATACATTAAAAAATCAAATTTAGTAAATTAGTAGGTTATAAAATCAACATATAAAAATCAATAATGGGAATGGTAAATGGGTATATACTTTTGTTAAAACTCATTGAACCATACATTTAAAAATCTGTGCATGTTGTTGCATGTAAGTTATACCTTAATAAAGTGAATGAAAATTAAGAAACTTGAATATACCAAAGGTAACAAGTGAGAAAATATAATGAAAGGTAA
>NW_027527544.1:1737812-1738019 GCF_008692635.1 Crocuta crocuta | reverse complement strand
GAAAGACCCCATTTATTTTTAAAAAATTTTTTTGAAGAGTTTATTGTCAAGTTGATTTCCATATAACACCCAACCCCATTTAAAACAGCAAACTATATCTAGAAGCCTGTATCACCTGAAACTAATGTAACATGTGTATCAACTACTCAAATAAGAAAATAAAAACAGAGAATAAGCCAAAATAAATAAACTAGAAAACTGAGGCAA
>NW_027527544.1:1735176-1737698 GCF_008692635.1 Crocuta crocuta | reverse complement strand
CTTCTGAAAAGCACAAAAATACAAATGAACAAATAAAAAGACATACTATGTTCTGGGTTAGAAAAATTTATTGTCACTAAAGTGTCAATTCATCTTAAGTTAACTTATAAGTTTGCGTATTGAATATTCAGTAGTGTTGCAGAATTATTCATTTTTTATATGAGAGTGATATTGCAATGAAAAGAATTCTGGGGCACTTGGGTGGCTCAGTCAATTAACTGTCTGACTCTTGCTTTCGGCTCAGGTCATGGTTCCAGGGTCCTGGGATCGAGCGCTGTGTTGGGCTCTGAGCTGAGCATGGAGCCAGCTTAAGATTATCTCTCCCTCTCCTTTTGCCCCCCTCCCCCACTTGAGCCCTCTTTCTCAAAGTAAAATTAAAATAAAATGCAATTAAATTAAATTAAATAATTCTCTTTTAGAGATACGTTTTGGAATATTTATGAATAAAATAGTATGATTATCTGGGATTTGCTTCAAGAAAATCTAGTGGTGGGGAGAGGGGAAAAGTGGTTTAGGGTATATATCAATCAAAATGGCCATATGTTGATAACAGCCCTCCATTAGGTTCCTCCTAATCCTCCTATACGTGCAAACATATGGTATCTGTCCTTCTCTGCCTGACTTATTTCACTCCGCATAACACCCTCAAGTTCCATCCATGTTGCTACACATGGCCAGATTTCATTGTTTCTCATTGCCATGTAGTATTCCATGGTATAGATAAACCACATCTTCTTGATCCATTCGTCCACTGATGGACACTTAGGCTCCTTCCATGTTTTGGCTTTTGTTGAGAGTTCTTCTATGAACATTGGGGTACATGTGCCCCTGTGCATCAGCACTCCTGGATCCCTTGGGTAAATTCCTAGCAGTGCTATTGCTGGGACATAGGGGAGTTCTAGTGTTAATTTTCTGAGGAATNATGCCCTTGCCTTGGGGATGTGTCAAGTAACAAATTGCTGCGGTTGAGGTCAAGGAGGTTATTTCCTGCTTTCTCCTCTAGGGTTTTAATGGTTTCCTGTTTCACGTTTAGGTCCTTTATCTNGTACATTGATTTTGTATCCTGCAACTTTGCTGAATTCATGGATCAGTTCTAGTAGGCTTCTGATGGAGTCTGTCGGGTTTTCATGTTCTTCTTTTAAAATAATTGATCAAACAAAACCTCAGAATGTAAATCAGTGTTTCAAGACCAAAATGAAAAGAGAGGAAGGAAAAAGGAAGGGAGGAACAGANGGCGCCGGGTGACTCAGTCGGTTAAGCGTCCGACTTCGGCTCAGGTCATGATATTGCAGTTCGTGGGTTCTAGCCCGGCGTTGGGCTCTGTGCTGACAGCTCAGAGCCTGGAGCCTGTTTCAGATTCTGTGTCTCCCTCTCTCTCTGCCCCTCCCCTGCTCACGCTGTCTCTCTCTCTCGGAAATAAATAAGAACATTTTTTAAAAATTTAAAAAGGAAAGAATGTGTTCCTTTTTGTTTGTTAATTTGTTTTTTAGGTTCCATGTATACATGAAATCATATGGTATTTTTCTTTGGCTTATTTCACTTAGTATAATACTCTCTGGTTTCATCTGTGTTGTTGCAAACGAAAAGATCTCATCTTTTTTTTTTTATGACTGAGTAATATTACATCTTACACACACACACCACATTTTCTTCATTCATCTATAAATGAACAATTGGATTGCTTCCATATCTTCTTTATTGTGAATAATGCTGCAATAAATACAGTTTCATATATCTTTTCAAATTAGTGTTTTTTTCCCTTTGTGTAAATACTCAGTGGTGGAATTACTGGATCACTGTATCTCTATTTTTAATTTTTAAGGAACCTCCACACTGTTTTCCACAGTGACTGCACCAATTTATATTCCCACCAATAGTGCACAAGTGTTTGCTTTTCTCCACATTCTTGCCAACACTTATTATTTCTTATCTTTTGGATACTAACCATACTGACACGTGTAAGGTGATATCTTACTGTGATTTTGATTTGCATTTCCCTGATGATTACTGATTTTGAACATCTTTTCATGTGTCTGTGGGCCACCTGTATGTCTTCTTTGGAAAAATATCTGTTCAGCTCCTCTGCCCATTTTTAATCAGATTATTTGCTTTTTCGGTATTGAGCTGTGTAAATTCTTTATATATTTCTTTGATATTAAACTTTTATCATATATATAATTTGTGAATATCTTCTCCAATTCAGTAGGTTGCCTTTTCATTTTGTTGATGGTTTCTTCCGCTGTGCAAAAGTTTTTTATTTTGGTAGAATGCCAGTAGTTTATTTTTGCTTTTGTTTCCTTTGCCTGAGGAGACATAGCTAGGAAAATGTTGTGATGGCAAATATCGCAGATATTTTCTTACTCTTGTAGATTCACAGTATGCATTAGCCAGTGATTCTTAACTACGTGAATCAGAACTATCCAGAGAGAGATTCTTTTTTTCTTTTTTTTCCCTAGATCTGGGTGGGGCCCAACCATCTGTAGTTTTTAAAATTTCCTCAGTGATTCTAATGTATATTTTTT
>NW_027527544.1:1721973-1735137 GCF_008692635.1 Crocuta crocuta | reverse complement strand
CTCAATGTCTTCTGCAATCAAGAAACTTATTTGATACTGCTTACCTTGATATTTCCCAAATTTTTGTGACCAAGGTGTTATCATATAACACCTGTTAAGATCTACCCAAAGCAGTGTCAGTAAATGCAAGTTTAGGTTTCTTTGAAGGCTATCTAAGCAGTAGAGGTTTGAATTGGATTACCTCTAAGATACCTTCTGGCTATAAAATTCACAAATTGTACGACTCAGATCTCTAGGGATGAAAAGTGACTACCAACATAATTAACTTGCGCCTTTGTGTCCAGCCCCATGATTCCATCAGTAATATACTGACAATTTAAATGTATTCTTAATCCATTATTTCTGACTGTTTCCTGTCTTCCAGATCCACCCCCCTTAACACAACCCCTCCCCCCAATTCAGCTCAAATACTTCACCTGAGTAGGATCAGTAAAAAATCTTTCCAGTGTCGTTATCACTCTTCAGTGGAAGAAACAGAATTTGTGGCACTACCTTAAAAAAAAGTCCCGTGGATTGAATATTTATAGCTTTCAAAGAGAAAGTTGAAGAAAATTGCTTTATATTGACCTCCCCTCCCAATTAAAAAGCAAATGTTAATGGGAGCAGAGCCCTTTGGGAATTAATGGTTGTTGCTAGGGTGACCAACCAATCTGGTTTGCCAGGAACGGAGCTGTTTCCTGGGACACAGGACATTCAGTGCTAAAACGAGAACAATCTCAGGCAAATCAGGACAGTTGTTGTCCAACCACTTAAAAGGATGAAGACAAGGGTGGACAAGGTGTGTGTTTTTCCCTGCAGGCCGTTATGCAATTGCCTTTATTTTCTGGACTTTTCTGTTCCTGCCATTCATAGTGGCTGGCTGTGCCTCAGGGTCAGCCCTTCCATTTTATTACCTCTTCTTGCTGTGAAAGTTAGGGGGCTGTGTATTTTTCAATTTTACTTCTGTCTTTTCTCAGTTTTAGTCCGTCATCCCACGGCACCACGAGGAATAAAGAGTAGGAGAAAGCATCCTTAGCTGCGATGCATTTACATGACAACTGTGTGCTATGTGGGTGGAGAGGCAGGGGCGGAGGGAGGCACATGTTAGGAAACATGAGGATGCCTGGGAGATGCTGAACATAACTTATTATGCAATGAGCCAGCTGGTGCCTGATTTGCATTGTCCCTTATTGATTGATTAATTGATTGAAATAAGCCCAAAATCACACTCTTACTTTGGATGCATTAAAAAATGCTTTACCCCATCCTCAGTCATAATGTATTCATTGTTTACTTGGTTCTAAGGATACCAAGTACTGGTCACACCGGAAAGTTAATGCTTTTCAACCACTTTATTGCCACCACCCTAAGCTTTCCCACCTAGCTAAGTTTATTGGACTGTAAAATCACCTGAGTTGATAGATTATTGGTTAGCATTTCTTTGGGTGAGTCGCTGAGCCAGAAGTTGCAAGTGTTATACAAAATGACAAGACTGACCCCTTCTCTGCTTTCCAGACATCAGGTCTTTTTAAACTTTTTAAAATACCACACATGTATTGTCTCCCAGTTTCTGGGAGTCAGGAATCTGGGCCCAGCTTAGCTGAGCCCTCTGGCTTAGGATCTCTCATGAACTGCAGTCAAGATGTGGACTGTCGCTGTAGCATCACTGGGGAAGAATTCACTTCCGAGCTCACTCCTGTGGCTGTCGGCAAGATTCAGTTTCTCGCAGGTGTTTGGACTGAGGGCTTCAGTTCCTCACTGGCTCTTGATGGAGGCCGCGTTGAATTCCCTGCCCTACGGGCCTCCCCAGAATGAGAGCTTGATTCATCAAAGCCAGCAAGAGGGTCTGTTAGCAAAAGGGAAGTCACAGTCTTACATAACTAGCCATGAACGTGTCACCTATCACTTTTGCCACATTATAGTTCTTAGAGACAAATCACTAGGTCCAGTTCACGTTGAGGGGGAGAGGATGGATATGGGTGTGAATACCAGGAGGGAAGACTCGTGCGGAGCCACCTTAGATATCTCTCCTCCATTTGATGGTTTTGGAAGGAGCAAAGCAAAGTGATTGAGCTGCCTCTGATTGCTTGTTTGTATTTTTGCTATCGCCACTCACTGGCTATATAGCCTTGGAAAAGTAACTTCTTGAGCTTTAGTTTCCTCCTCTGTTAATTCAGAAGAATAATAGTACTTAGCTCACAGAGTGATTGTGAGGGTTAAATTTAAATGAAATTGTTGACATGTCCATTTAGCATGGTTCCTGGCATGCAGTAAGTACTGGAAAATGTTACTGGTACAGTATATTACCCAATTAAAGAATGAAGGTTCCAATCTGAGTAGGGGAATAAAACAAGTTCACAGAAAGCTGTGATTAGTTGCAAGATGTAATAATTGGTGTAATTGTAGTTACAGATTGGGTCTTGGAAGAAGTTTCAACCAAGTCTTTACAAAGATAGAAGAGAAGGCATCCAAAATGATATTGAGTATCGGTCAGGATTTTATAAGCAGAGACGAGGGAAGTGGTATGAACAAAGGCATGGAGAATCTAGGAAGAGGTATAGGGAACAAAAAGTAATTCAGTTTTCTTGGAAAGTATACTAGGAGAGGGAAAGCCACGTATAGATGAAGCTTGAATGTAAGGATGATAAAATTGCACTTAATTAAGAAGGAACTAGGGAGCTATTGAAGGTTTTTGAGTAAGTAAATGACCATTGCTGTAGTTTTGGAAATTAATTTGACCTTGCTGAATATGATGAGTTGAAGTGAGGAAGGAAGGGTAGGGGAAGGAAATTAGAAGATTATTACAAAAGAGAATATGAGTGATTGTCAGGATTGGGAGTAGGGCAGTGGTGTTAAGAATGGAGTATCGAGTATTAGGAAGTAGTATAGTATCATCCTTTTGCATATAGCTATCCAGTTTTCCCAGCACCATTTATTGAAGACTGTCTTTTCCCCGCTGTATATTCTTGCCTCCTTTGTCATAGATTAATTGACCATATAAGTGTAAGTTTATTTCTGGTTTCTCTATTCTGTTCTATTGATCTGTGTGTCTGTTTTTGTGCCAGGACTATACTGTTTTGAATACTACAGATTTGGAATTTAAAAAATGAATAAACAAAGAAAAAGCAGAATCAGACCTATAAATACAGAGAACACACTGATGGTTGCCAAAGGGGAGAAGGGGGAGGAGTTGGTTGAAGGGGAGAGGGAGATACAGGCCTCTCATTATGGAATGAATAATTCATAGGAATAAAAAGCAGAGCATAAGGAATACAGTCAATGATATTGTAACAGTGGTGTAATGGGACAGATGGTCACTTGTGGTGACCATAGCATAATGTATAAATTTGTCAAATCACTAAGTTGCACCCCTGGAATTAATGTGACATTATGTGTCCACTATACTCAAATTTTTTTAAAAAGGTAAATTGAGAAGAAGAAGATTAAAAAAAAAAAGAATGGAGTATAAAGGGTGCATGCAGATGTTGCAGAGAGCTTACAGATTTCATACATGATTAGACGTAGTGAGGAACAAAGAAAAGGCTTCTAGCCTTTGGGAAAGGAGATAATTTGTGGGAGAACATAATGAATTTACCTTTGGATCTGCTGAGTTCGAGATGTTGTTGAATTACCCAGGGAGTGACGTCCATGACAAAGTTCTGAACATAGGAATAGAGCTTAAGGGAATAATTGAGTTGAGCTCTAGGTTTGGTAAGATGAAACCACAGACATTGATGAGCTCATCAAGGTTCAAGAGAAAATGACAAGTCTTGGAAAGCCTTAAAGAGCAAGAGGAGGAAGAAAGTCAGTGCAGAAGACAGCATCCAGAAGTAGAACAAAAAGGCTTCTGTGTCATAAAAGTTAGGAGAAAAGAAGGACTCAAGGAGAACAAATGAAAAAATGGAGAGAGACGGAGAGGAACAGGGAAAAGGATGCAGCACTGAGACTGACAATTAGCAAGTCATCTGTGACATTGGCGAGTGGTTTTAGTGGGGTGGGAAAACTGGAATCCACACTTCAAGGAGATGAACAATAAGCAGGTTTGAGAATTTTTTTTGAAGAAGTTTGAGTGCAGTGAGTTTGGCAGCTTGTGGGAGGTAGGATATCATTATTTTTAATACCAGGTAGACCTAAAAATGTAAGCAAAGGGAAGGAACAGTAAAATGGGAGGAATTAGAAATATTAACTGATGGAACTAGATCTGAAGTGTCGCCAGAAGAGATTGGGGTCAAGAGAATGGAAGTATTCTTCCTGTCCTTGCAGGCACAGGTCAGATTTAAAGTCATTCTTAACAGCTTCCTATGGTTGATGTAGTTATTTCCTCCCACCCCTCCACCGTTCCCTTTAAGCTTAGAATCTTTCAAATCATTACTCACATGTCTCTCGTAAAGTGTCTAATTTCAGATGAAGCTTGCCATTTGGGAGAGTAATTTGCAAAAGATGACTGTATCAGGGTGAGGAATAGCGGATGCCTGACTAGCAGTGAAAGCTCACAAATCCACCCACCACACTCATCATTATGGAAGAAAGCAGTCACCCTAAAACAAAATGCATTTTCCACATCTAATCTTTGGTTTCTGTGTTAACTAAAGGTTACATTAGCACACAGATAAAATATCTTTCAGTTGAACTTTACGTGCCAGTCGCTCTTGATACCTCTAAAGGTAAGGATTTGAGGACAAGTCTCTTGGTCAAAAGGTGTATATAGAATAAGAAATGAAAGAATCTTAAAATTAGTCCCCATATTATTTTTATTTTCCATATATTTTTGTTTTTATTGTTTGGATTTCTTTTCTCAGACCTCAGGAAAGGGCTTTGTGGTTCTAAAATGGGTCTGGGAAAGAAGGAAATGAAACTATCTCTGTGACATTATGAGTATTTTTCAGAGTATCATCCTGGATGGCAAGCATGAAATTAAGCTTCTTAGATGCAGCAAGGCCCTACTGTGTGCAGACAGTGACAATGGCACCTATGTTTCCCTGTGTTAGGGGCTTAGTGTTTGGGGTGGTGGTGGTGACCTCTGTAAGATGCACAAAGCCACACTGCTCTGTGTGGCCACTTTCCTCCTGCTAGATTTATATATGTTATGGTTAGCAAGCTGAGAATTAACTTATCCATATGGTATGTGCATGAGGTGGTTTCTTTCTACTAATACGTAGCCCACAAGAAGAAAACCTAAGGACCAAACAATGAAATGAAAAAAAAATTCACAAATTTAAATTAAAACATTGCTGAAATAAAAGGAGTTTTGAATATATAGAAGGGGATGGCATACTGTATCCCAGGAAAATTTGACATTTAATGGGCAGGCCAGTTATTAATCTTGCAGCTCCAAACATACCCTTCTGTATTCCACTTGGTGATGCTGTGGCCGGGACTCTGCAAACTATATATTTCATTTGCCAGCTTGTTCCTTGTTAGGCTCTGCCAATAGGGGGCAGGAATAGGGAACATCTTTCCTTCTATTTGCATGATACTCCCCATCAGCATAGACCCAGCAGAGGTATTTTATTGGTTCCTGTTTCCAGCTTCTTTTGGCATCCACCTAACTGACTGGTTTTGTTCCTTTGACATGACAGCAGC
Organism: Crocuta crocuta; assembly: GCF_008692635.1. Taxonomy (NCBI): domain Eukaryota; kingdom Metazoa; phylum Chordata; class Mammalia; order Carnivora; family Hyaenidae; genus Crocuta; species Crocuta crocuta. Next base: position 1,729,575 of record NW_027527544.1, on the reverse strand, counting down.
AGAATGCACATTCTTCAGAAGTCTGAGGTTCAGCTCTTGCATGGTCTCTTCAAACCCCTGCAGTGACAGCACCAGCCAGGCAGCACCCTTTCCTTTGGGATTGGAGTCCCCTCCTTCAAGCTTCTAGGTTCTGATCATGACTTCCCTTTGTTTTCCCAGTCTTAGAAGGGATAGCTGTTTCCTGCAGGTATTATCTCTGGGTTGCCCCAGCGTTCTCCTTTTGTTCTTTCAGCTCTCTGACACCTGTGAAAATTTCCCTGTATTAAATCCCCTCTATTGAAACACCTAGAATGGTTTCTGTTTTCTGTCTGATATGTATTAGATTCATTAACTTTTCCCTCTCTCCCNCCTAGTATGAGCTCTCTTTGAATGACTGGACCCTGACTGATAGAGTGAGCAAGAACAAAACCTATCCTAATGAATTTTGTAGACCTCAGAAATGAAGAGGGTGCCCTGTTAGCCTTAAAGCATAAGGATAAAGCCACCTACAAGGGAAACAAATCTGGTTGAGTTATGACTTTTTTTTAAAATTTTTTAAATGTTTATTAATATTTTTGAGGGAGAGAGAGACAGACAAAGCATCAGCAGGGGAGAGGCAGAAAGAGAGGAAGACATAGAATCTGAAGCAGACTCCCAATGCAGGACTCGAACTCACCAACTACGAGATCATGACCTGAGCTGAAGTTGAACCCTTAACCGACTGACCCACCCACGCACACAATTTCCGACTTTTACACAGTAATATTCAACCCTAAAAATAGTAAGTATAATAATGTCTCTAAACATCTAAAGGAAAAAGAACCTAAGACTATTATAACCATCTAAAATTTTGTGCAGGTATATAGCCAATAGATAAATATTTTCAGATATATAAGGATTCAGGAAATACATTCCTTTGAAATCTTATTGATGCAACTAAAATAAGAAATTTCCTGAAAAGATGAATGGAGATTTTATGGCAAATGAACTGGCACTAGGCACTAACTTCAGACTAAAGTAAGATGTCAGACTGCAACTGTAAAATACGGAAACAAAGCAATAAAATTCTTAATAAAACATAAGAAGTAGAGGAAATACATCTTCTAACAGATTATTGGTTGTTTGTAAAAATGCAATAGACTTTTATACATTTTTTAAATTCACGAAACCTGCTAAACTCTTTTTCACTCCAATAAGTTATAAATTCTGTCAGCTTTTCTACACAGATAATCACATCATCTGCCATCTTGCCAGCTTTTTCTTCCTTTTCAATTCCTGCACATTAAAAAATTTTTTCTTGGTTTTATTGCTCTGGCTAGGATGTCCAGTAGAATGTTGACTAGAAGTGGTAATAAGAAGTCTCCCTTGTCTTTTTATTCCTCATATTAATGGCAATCGCTTTATTTTGCCACCATCAAGTGCAATAATTGCTATCAATATTCAGAGCTGTCCTTTATGAGATTAGAGAATGTCCCTTTTATCTTCAGTTTGCTAAGTGTTGTGATCATGAGTATATATTGACTACGTCTGTAGTCATCAAATGAACTGAGGCGTATCTTCTTCTCAGCTTCTCTATGTGCTTAAATATTAGATATTACTATCTATATATTCACTTGTTTTATTATTTTATATATTCAATTTGGATCCTACTCATTATCTTTTCTTCTTTCATTGTAGATTTCATATCTGAGATTATTTTCTTTTGCTTGAATGACAGTCCTTTAGGATTTACTTTAATAAGGATCTATTGATAAAGGCCTTTTAATATTTATTTAAAAATGTTTTTTTACTTTATTTTTGTTCTTGAAATATATGTNGCTTTCTTGAAATATAGTTTCTGTGGGTACAAAATTCTAAGTTGACAGTTAATTACCCTCAGAATATTAGAGATATTATTTTACTGCCTTCTGGCTTCAATTGTGGCTATTGATCTAATAGCCATTCCTTTATAAGTGATTCTTAGTCTTTTCTCTTTGCTTGATTTTGATATTTTCTCTGTCTTTGTTAATCTATAGTTTCATTAGGGCATATGAAGGTAGATTTTCTTTTATTTATCCTGTTTGGGATTTATTAAAACTTCATAATGAGATTTAGTGTCTGTCAACAATTCTGGAAAATTCTGACCCATGATCTCTTTAGTTATTTTCCTCCTTGTCTTTTAATCTTTCTTTTATAGGTTTTATCTCCTGTCTCCGGGATACATTCTAGATAGTTTCTTTAGATCTTCAAGTTAGTCCTGCATCATTCTTCTGATGGCCAAGCCTCTTTCCTTCCACGCTGTAGGACCAGAACTCCCAGTTGCATCTTGTTTCTGTCCATGTGGAATTTATCTTTTATTCCTTTCTGGAAACATGAACTTAAATGGGGTTTATTCCTGCTTGATAGACTCTATTGGTAGTCCCCTACCTTGCCATCTCCTCCCAATTCTCGTTTCCCTCCCCTGATAATACAGGAACATTTCAACAAGTCTTCTGGCTAAGGAGACATCCACTAAGAGAGTGAAATTCCAGTCTCCTTTTCCAGAAAGCATCTATAACTTTATGAATAGCTCTCTTGAAGCCCCCATCTTGGCTTTGGAAAAGGAAAGTATCCTGCCCCAACCTAGAGAAAGGTGTATGGCAATGGTGAAGGGTCAAACATCTTATTTTTCATATATCAAAGGCCCATTGGCTCTTCCCTCGGTTTTCCCTTTATATTAACTAGGAGAAGGATGGGGTAGGGTGGGTGATGATAGATGTAAAAACATTACATCTCCAGTTTATATTCCTTGCAGGGGTGTGGCTAGCCCCAAATCTAGATGGCTGGATAAACTTAGATTTAGAATACTAATTACCCTTTTGTCATCACCCCTGGGCCTTAGCTGTAATGCCAGGGCAACAGAAAAAGCTCACTGAACATCTGGTTATACATCAAAGCATTATTTTTGAGAAAGGTTGATCAGACATTGGGCTACTCAACTGTTCCTATCAGCTGTATTCCCAACTGTACGTAATGCACTGTGCTTAGCTCAAATAACTAAATGCATATGTGTTTAGAAGAATCACAAAATCTTTTTGAGATCTTCGTGCTAATACAGCAACTTGTCTTTTAATTTCTAAAATTACATGGATCTGAAAAACAGTTTGTTAAACACTTTAGGATATATAAAATTTACGCAACTCACAACTAGCCGCATATTGGGCAGTCCCCAAAACAACAGCAAACAATCAAAAATATCAACTTCTGGTTAGCTTTCCAAATTAGAGTGAGTACAAGCACAATCTATTGATTGTCTGGGATGAACGCACACTGGCATTATCCATTAACAACTCTAATTAGGGGAGCCATCAATTAAAGTAAAGCAGGCCTTGGGCTGAAAATAAACATGACAGAAAACAGTCATGATCTGCTAATTATTCAATCACTAATGGACATTAGTGAGTTAAAGGACAATATGACTCAAAAAAACAGTGAGCTTTTAGAATAAAAGGAAATGTGCTTCTTATAAAACAAGGTAAACAAGACAGAAAAGCCTAAGAAAGAACAGAAAAATGTCCACATATCCCTCTACCTAGAGATAAAGGCTATTCATATTTTGATAAACATCTTTATAGACATACAGGTAATGTTCTTTTAAAACAATCACATTTTGCCACCCTTTTGGCTATCTGAAACATACCTTACCATTTCAGATGCTTCACAATATTCTCCATAATCTCTTCACATTATTTCATTTTTATAGAAGATACATTGTCGGCCTGTGTCCATTTGTAGATACATGCCTGAGCGATGGTGCCTGAAAGGGCATCTTCAGAAACTGGAATATAAAAAAGTTATGGAGAATATTGAGAAGCATCCCCGAATTCAAGAGTTGTCCACAGTTTTAGGGAAATTCTCCAACCTTGATAAGGAAGATTATTTGTTTTATTTTTTTAAAATGTTTTTTCATTTATTTATAGGAGAGAGAGAGACAGCGTGAGCAGGGGAGGGTCAGAGAGAGAGGGAGACACAGACTCCGAAACAGGCTCCAGGCTCTGAGCCGGCAGTCAGCACAGAGCCCGACGCGGGGCTCGAACCCATGAACCGCGAGATCATGACCTAAGCAAAAGTCAGACGCTTAACCGACTAAGCCACCCAGGCGCCCTGGAAGATTATATTTAAAGGCATAATGTTAGCAAGTTTATTTTGCCCTGTTGCTCCCATGCTGGTGTTAGATCAGTAGTAGCTTCTTTTTGGTTTTCTTCTGTGTGAGTCTTCTTTTTAATTGTCTTAATGGTGTCTCCTTTAATTGCCTGAGCAGGACTGCCACCTAGCTTCAGTTGCTAAGCTTTCAGAATGTCAGAGGTTCCATCAAATAATGAGTGGCCAACTTGAAGTTCCCTTCAAATGCTTTGATCACTTATTATTTCAGGGGCCTTTATCTCAGGGCAAAACAGCTCTTCATTTGGACTTTTGCAATTCAAGCTTTGTTATGTTGTCACTGCAGGCACTGAAGATTTCAGAGCAAAAAGTAGAGTGATTTATTCTTTTGTGAACAGAGAGTAACAAGAATGAACAGGACCTTTGGCCACCCAGAGGATGGAGCAAAGGAGGGTGAGCTATGGTCCTTGGTTAAGGGTGGTGGACGCGGGCTTCGTTCTTCCCCAAGGGGATGGTAGGTTTCAAACACCACTCAGATTATCAGGTGCCTTGGAATAGAAATAATTGCTTGATATCTGTCAGAATCAGTGGTTCTCAACCCTGGTTGCACATTAAAATTATCTGGGAAGTGTTAAGACAGTATCTGTGACTAAGCCCCACCTCCAGTGATGCTGATTTAGTTGTTCTAAGATGTTTCTCAGGCATCAGTATTTTTAAGAATTCTAATAGACACACAGGGCTGCAAATCAGTGGTGGAAATGAATAGAAGGGAGAGGAAGTCTCATTGTATCTGTAATTTAGATGGTGCAGGATGTCAGTTTGAGCATCTTTTGGGGAGGGAGAAGTAGAAAAAATGTAGGGAATTTCCCCACTTGCATCATTCATGCTTAGCACTAGGTATTTCCTTACAGCTAGGATAACCATAGAATTTATCCAAGCCAGGACACTTGTGAGAGTGGAAGAGGGAGCTAGTAACAGTTATGCCAGGACAGTGGTTGTTAACTGTAACCCTCTGGCAAACTGGAATCAATTGTTACTCTGCTCTTGCTATGGCCTATCTCTGCTCTTGATCCCAGTAGTGGCCCAAAGTTAAGCCATGCTGTGTTGAGGTTTTAATATTTGCCTGTTAGAAGACTTTTAAGTCACTTTTAAGAAACATGTCTTTATCATGTCAAATGATTTGGCAATCAGGTTTTGGAAAGTCATTTTTGAGGGTTTAAAAAATTTCTGCTTTCCCAAGATTCTTCTTTCACTTCTCCACCACCGTGCTCTTGCAGAAGAGGCAGGAAATGAAACCCACATACATTGCCTTTTGTGTGTAGGGGGTGGGGTGGGAACTGTGAATACTTTTTAGGACTTCCAGGCCAAGTTTAATGAGAAAGACATTAGAAACTACTTGTTCTAATTAAGATTTTAGTTTGTGTGTGGATTTTGCATGCACATACTGCCTTCATTTCTTATTAACAAGGATAATTAAATGTTAACTGGACTTAACACATTTGTGAATGCATAGTCTTAATTGATTGCCTTTATTGATTAACATTGTTCTTCTGGCCAAATGAAATGTCTGTGCAAGGTCGTTAAAGAAGTAGAAGTATCATATAAGTGGAAGGCATTATGATATCACTGAGAGTTTGTATTTTAAGATAGAATCCTTATTTTCCTAGGATGATTTGGTTCAATGGGTTTTCAGTTTTTCTTCACCAGAGAACCATTTTAGCATATGAAATCTTACATGGTAATTCAGTAGATAAAACAAGTTAAAGACCAGTGCTTGGGTTGAGGTGAGAAGAAGTGATTAAAGTGAGGATGAGGGGAAGGGGGCCATGCCTTACCTGTTCAGTCCAATCCCTCACCCCTTTCAGGATAATGTATAAGGTGAAATAAAATGGAGTCACTTCTGTCAGTGGGGTTTTAAGATGGAGCCAGGAGGTCAGGAGGTGGGCCTTATGCTCGTCCGCACTGGGTGGAACCATGAACTTTGGAACTGGGCCAAACTGCAGATATTCCAAGGACTCTGCACAAACACCTGTACCTTGCTATGGTAACAGACATGTGCTTAGTGATAGCCTTAGCAACCAATTTATGTTTAAGCAAGATTAGTTTTCTGCCACCAACACCAATCAGAATTCTTTGTAAACAGCATATACAAGCATTCTCTTCTGTCTTTAAAAACTGACTTTTGTGTTTTGTGTCCCTAGTAGGACACAATTTGGGGTGCCACCCAAATCTGTGCTCCTGAATTGCAATAATGAGATCCCAAATAAATGCTTTTGTTTGATTTCAGTTCTGCCTCTTTTCTCAGTTGACATTTCAGGTGCAGGAAGAGAGTAAAGGAATAATTTTGGGGTTGGGAACTGGATATTGTGGACCTGGTTTTGGTCCCAAATTTCTGTTACAGCCCAAAATATTAGTCTACTTCCAGGAGTTTCCTTTTCCATTGAGAGAGGATAATAATTTCTACCATCTGCCTGCCACTCCGGGATGATATGTGAGCCACAGTTGATCAGTATGACATGCTTTGATTTCTGCCAGTGATAATTTACATAAATCTAAATAAAGTATTTTATGTTTGTATAACGAAATTATTAATTATTAGAAAAGCAACAGGCCTAGAGAGAGAAAAGGAGGCAGAAGTTTAGTTGTTGAGTTAAAGAATATTTTAGTAAGATCCCTACTCTCTTTGTATCTTCTGTTATTCATAAAGCGAAAGTGACAGGTATGCAGTATTGTTTGTTTCATATTTCCTTTTCTTAAAGCCATTTGTCTATCAACTAGTGAATGGACTAACACAATGTATATCCACACTATGGGATACTGTTCGGTAATAAAAAGAAATAGACTTTTGATACATACAAAAGCATGGCTGAATCTGAGCGATATTATGCTGAAGGAAAGGAGCCCAACACAAAAGAGCATATATTCTATGATTTCATTTATGTGACATTTTAGAAAAGGTGAACCTAATCCACACTAACAGAAAGCAGATTACTAGTTGCCCGGAGCTGGAGGTGGGGAGGCTCTACTAGAATGGGGTCCAAGGGAATGTTTAGGGGTTTGGGAAATGTTTGCATCTTGATTGTGGTGGTGTTTACACAGATTTGTGAATTTGTCAAAACTCATCAAAATAAACACTTAAAATAGGTACATTTTAGTAGGTATAAACAGCATGTCAATTTAGTTGATTGAAAAGTTTCGTTTTCTTAGGCCAAACAGTTGGTTTTTGGCACTGATGCCAGTGGAACAAGATGAAATATTACATTGAACTAGTCCTGTGCAAGATATAGGTCAGTTGGCTTGCTTTTATCTCTTGGACACTATTATATCTGATTCTAGAAACTAAAAGGGTAGATAGGAATCTTATGATATCTTCTGCATTTACTCCTAGTTTCATTTTATCCTCTGATATATTTTTCACTCCATTTTTAATGCTTGCTATTTTTTTATGTTGCGATGCACCCATACAAGTTATATGAAGTCATTTCTAGTACGAGGTAGAGTACA
>NW_027527544.1:1712651-1721847 GCF_008692635.1 Crocuta crocuta | reverse complement strand
ACAAAACTAATGTGTATTTTTAAAAAATTATTTATTTAAATTCAACTTAGTTAACATACAGTGTTTTATCGGTTTCAGGAGTAGAATCCAGTGATTTATCACTTACATGTAACACCCAGTGCTCATCCCAGAAAGTGTCCTCCTTGGTGCCCATCACCTATTTATCCCATTCCCCCCACCCACCTCTCCTCCAGCAACCCTCAGTTTGTTCTCTGTATTTGAGAGTCTGTTATGGTTTGCCTCCTTCTCTGTTTCTATCTTACTTTTCCTTCCATTCCCCTATGTTCATCTGTTTTGTTTCTTAAATTCCACATATCAGTGAAATCATATGGCATCTTGCCATTTGTAACAACGTGGGTGGAACAAGAATGTATGATGCTAAGTGAAATAAGTCAGAGTAATGTGTATTTTTACTTCACTATACTTGTACACATATTAGTACATGCACACACACACACACACACAATTACTAACCATTAATAGATTTAGAAGACCAATAAAGTTGGTATATTTGAGAGTATATCTCTTAACTGTGATGGGGCTAATAAATGAAATGCTTATGGTTTTCTATGAATCCTCTCTTAAAATAAATAGAAACTTGACCAAATATGACTACCCTGTAATTGAGAAAGCTGACAAGAAATAATTCTAGACAACTCATTGGAAAAGCATGGTGTAGATTTAGGTATTGTTTATCATGTCAAGGATGGGTGTGGAGATTAGTACCAGCAAGCCCTGCTGCTGTGATATTTAGGAATTCTCAAAATCAGCTTTTATTTCCTGGAATCAAAGCTGTCTCATGACATCGATGAAGTGTGTTGTTCAAAGGAGACTTATCATTGGGAAGTGTGCCCAAAGAAAAGTAAATAAATGAAGTTTTAGGTAGTTGATGAAATAAATCTAGGAATAATCCTTATTAAGCACTTTTTTAATCTTATATATGAAATGTATATGATTTATAAAGGAATATGTCCCCATAAAGTAAGAATAAGGAAATCAGTTTAAAAAACACACAACACCATTTGAAGGTACAGGTGATACCCACATGGGGTTGTGATAGGAATTGGCAATACAGATATGTTAATGAAATTAAAATTATCTAAAAATATCATGTTTAAAATTTGTTCAAAATCCAAGAAACAGAACTAAATAGAAGATGAGTAGTATAGCACAAAAAGTAGAATAACAATCATCATCTCTCATGTGTGTCTCAACTAAAGTTTACTTTCTTGCAAGTTGAATACCCTTCCTTTAAATTGTTTTTCATAGGTACAACTACACTATGGGCAAGTAATGTAACTTCTTTCTCTTTACTACAAATATTCATAAAGGAATAACATTATCACACACTTTTCTTTCCTTAAGTTAAAAGCAGAGATGAACTAAAATTGTTTCCAATATTGCAGATGTGTAGCAAAACTTTAGCATCAGTGTTATGCCGGCTCTTGACCCTTGCCATTCATTGTGGTCCCAGTGTATCATTGTAGAGGCCAGTAGTATCAGCAGGACCTGGGAACTAGAAATGCAGACTCCCAGGCCCCAGCCCAGCCCTCATGAATCAGAATCAGCATGTTACCAAGATATCCAGGGAATTTGGATGCACTTTAGTTTGAGAAGCCCAGTTTTAAACCATGAATGTAACCAAAATTATTCAAGGAATCGCTAGAGTGACCAGCTATCCCATTCTACTCTGTACTGAGGGATTTCTTTGGACTTAGGACTTTCAGTGCTAACACCAAGAAAGTCCAGGCAAATGGAGACAGATTGGTCATCCTAAAATTGACCTAGGTCGAACATTAGAATTGATGAGGAAAAAAAATGGGTGTGGAGAAATTACACTGTGAGTCCATTACTATGTTTCAACTCACTAATTTTAAGCTCTAAGAAAATAGATGAACTAGGAACATCTCTCTGCTCTCTGAGATGTTGAGACCTCACAGCTCTTTATATCCTCCTGTGAATCAAAACGTGGAGTCCAGGGTCAGAGTCCTAAGCAAACTCTGTTTGCTTTGTCAGTAAACTTCTTGCCACAGGTTAATACACTAGATAGTGTCAAGCAAGACATTTTGTTCTATTCTTTTCCTGGTTTCTCATTCAGGATTGTTGAACTGTACCTCTGGCCTGTGTGTGATTATCATATAGTTGCAAAACCACTAAGGAAGGCCACCTGGGATAGAGCTGTTTGCTCTCATTAGCTTGGAAAACAAGGCTCTGTTTATTTCTCATGCTACTGTCAGGGGAACCCTAGGTTAATTCCAACACAGGTCTCAGAGTTGATTTCACACAAAGGGATTAGCTTAGGTGTCTGTGGAAGTTCTAAGCCAGCCTCATAGGAGCCACCTGACTCAACACTGTGTGACTAGGGAAAACTGGGTGTACAAAAATACACTGTGTTTTTCTTTTAACACATATTATTAGGCAACAGTTATAAAGTCACATCAAGTAAATAAAATGCCAGTGATGCTCTCTCATTTATCATAGGCACCAGTGTTGATTTTGACATCATGCCTGCTAAATGTCCCTTTTGTACATGCTCACCCCCCGTGAATGTGGGATGGGCAGTCATTGACTGAAGTAGATACTGCCAGTGCTCTGCCCATAACTCCGGCAATCCCTTTACCATTTTCATGCTTTCTGTCCCTATGCAGGCTTTTGTTCCCAGCAGTCGGCAGCTAACGCTCTTATTTGGTGGACTACCCTTAGGCAGCTGGAGCTAGGTACTCCTGGACACATGGAAAGCTGGAAGTGCCTGGGAATCTATATCCCCTGAGAGTAGCACTTAACCAGTGACTAACAGTGAGGAGAATTAATATTACAGCAACCTGGCCCCCAGATGGGGCTAATTCTTAGATGTGTTTTACACTGTCTCCATTAACTCCCCTCTGAGATTGACCCAAAGAAATATCCTTGGAATTTTGCTTGCTATCACACCCTGGCTTGGCCTCCTTTCCTTACCTGTACTATTTCTCCATTTGCCTAATGGAAATACCTCCTAACAATTCACTTACTCATGAATCCTTGTCTCAAGGCCTACATCTGGGCAACCTAACCTAAGACACACATGTTCCATAATGTAAAGAGTGTCCATATCTCTCCTCTCTCAAAAAGACAGAGATATATACAAATAGATATGCACATGCCCCCAAGTATATGCAATGATGCTCTGACTTGATGATGATAAGATAGATGAAAATTAAAACTACACTGAGATACTATTTTCACCAGTGAGAGGAGCAGAGTCTTTCAGGGTTTGACAACAAACTCCATTGGTGTGGCTGTGGGGAAACAGACGCTCTTGTTACAGAGCTATTGGAAATGCAGTTCCTTTGGAGAAGAATTTCTAACATCTCTAAAAAATTACCTATGCACTTACCCTTTGTACAAGCAGTCCCACTTCTAGATCTAGCAAAAACAAGATGACATGATTTAAAAAAAAAAAAACAAAACTGCTCCTTTTATCACTACATGTAATAGCAAAAAGAATGGAAATAACCCAATGTCCCTCAGTGAAGGGACTAATGAAGAGCATTGCTTACAGGAGGAGGGAAGGAATATGTGAGCAAGAACCATGATGGAAGCTAGAACTCTCTGCATGTACCTTATTCTATCATTTTGACTTTGGAATCATAGACTTTTTTTATACAAAGAAAAACCAAAATTAAATTAAAATAAAAAGCAAATACCTCAAAAATATAAAACAAACTTTAATGATGGAATTTAGTTATAGATTAATATGGTAGCTTAACCACAGAAATATTTCAAGTGACTTAAAATGCATTTCTTCTATATCCCTTTACATTCCTTGAGGGATATATTCTAAAGACCAAATAACCCCCANTATTAAATATGTTAAATAGGAATAAATACATTCAATGTAAGAGAAAATGGATACAAATATAAAATCAAATAAGTTAAGAACCCTGTAACCTTAAATTTGACTTGGAAATGGTATAAACTCATGATTTGTGTTTCACTTTCTAAAAATGCATATATTTCCTAATTCTGTTCACTGAAAAAGGATAGGAACAATGAAAACCTAGTAGGAATGAGTACCCCTAAAGTTCCATTTATGATCTCTAAATAGCATTTTCCACAAAAAGGAATTAGAGTTCCTTAGAGTAATGTTTAGTTCCAAGTCTGGAGCAGGAATGTATAAAAGGAATCAGAGACATCATGTTGTTCTAGAAAGCAAAGAAGCTATCAAAGTTATCAAAGTATATTGGAGTCATGACAAAAAGGTTCCTGCTGGTGAAATATGGGACAATTTGAGCATCAGAAAGAATAATGAAGCACACCAAATATATAAACACCCATGATCTTACAATATTTGAAAATAGTGAAATATCAAGTGACTATTTTAAAAATTGAAATACCATATGTTTGCACGTATAGGATTAGGAGGAACTTAACGGCGGACCCTGGGGGAGAAGAAGGGGGAAAATAGTGGGGGAGAGGGAGAGAGGCAAACCATGAGAGACTCTTGAATGCTGAGAACAAACTGAGGACTGATGGGGGTGAGGTGGAGGGGGAGTGATGGGCATGGAGGAGGGCACTTGTGGGGATGAACACTGGGTGTTATATGGAAACCAACTTGACAACAAACTATTTGTAAAAAATAATAAAATAAAGATTGATAAAGAGAAAGAATCAAGTATTCAGTTTCTTGTACTAGCTATATGTTAAGGTAACTATATAGTTGAAGCACAGCATTTCTAGCAGCAAGTCATCCAAAGTTGTAAGAAATCATTAGATGGAAGTCAACAGGGACCTTGAAAATGAAAGACTCAGGCTGACAGCACCTGAACCCACTGTCATCAGTCAAGTCACAGAAGGAAACAATATGACCTTATTGTCACACAAGCCAAAAAAGATAATGAGGATGATTTAACGAAAGGACTATTTACCCAAGTGTGGGCATGGTTAAAGAAAACCAACACAGGGGCATATGGTAAAGAAATGTAACCACTGCCAACCTGTGGCAACTCAGCAGGGAAGCAATCTGAGGAATAAATACCTTGACTTAACTCTCTTACCATTCTATGATCTACGGGTGTCTATCATTGGATAACTAGGAGCCAGAGAACAAAGAAAATTGTTGATGCAGTCTATAAAAGTTGGCTCCTAGGGCAGACGGCAGGATGCAGAAAAGTAGAGAGTAGAGCCAGAGGCACCAGTCTAATTCTCTAATAGACCTGAACAAAAGACTGGACTTCATAAGGATGTTCCCAGAATTTGGGATTTCTCAAATTCTCCCTCATTTTGAAAACCACTAAGAAGCAGGCTGATGTTGCAATGAATTCCAATAAAGTCCTCAGAATGAAGGCTGTAGTGACCCTGTTGTTCATCCCATTTGCCAACTGGCAGACTAAATAAAACATCTTTGGTAAGAGTCTAGATGTGGTTAGAATTCTGAGCTCCTGGGGCTCTAGAGAAAGATAAGCCCTGTAACAAATCTAATTTGTCTAGCCCCTTGCAATTCCTTTAAGTTGATTTTAAACGATCTTCTTCAACAAAATCTTGTCTAAATTCCAAGTCTTTTTTCCTCTCCAACTAATTCTTCCAGAACTGCTCTTACTATCCATGAAAANCCCCCCGTCAGGTTCTGTGCTGACAGCTCAGAGCCTGGAGCCTGCATTGGATTCTGTGTCTCCTTCTCTCTCTGCCCCTCCCCCACTCAAAAATAAGTGAACATTAAAAAGAATGAAAGAATTTGCCTGCTCACTAAAATTTATTTGTAACACCAAAACGAATTCTGGTGGCACATTTGCTGTCATTCACAGACATGTGCAGAGCAGTGAAAATATTGAGTCGCTTGCTCGGCGTACGTGTTCCTAGCTGAGGTTGAATATGGCAGTGCTCTGCCTTCTTGTTTCAGATCTCATACTATAAAGAGGCATCCTTATTTCAGCCTATGTAATGTCATGTCTTTCCCATTTCTGTGCTTCTGTTAGCGATTTCACTGTTTAAAATGGCCTCCAAGCATAGTGTTGAAGTTCTGGCTAGTAAAGTGCAAGAAGGCTGTGATGTGCTTTATGGGGAAAATACCTGTGTTGGATAAATTTCATTCAAGCGGGAGTTGTAGTGCTTCGGCCATTAGTTCAATGTTAATGAACCAACAGTGTATATGAAATCAGGTGGCAGTGATTGTAGCACTGGAGAGAATAATTCTCAGGTGGATGACTGGAAGTGTGGCAAAATCCTATGCTTACCCCCTGCATCTGTTGATCCCCATGTGCCTGTCTTAGTGAATTATAGCTCCTCCTTCGTTCCACCTTCAATTTCTGTAATAGCAAAATCTAACTGGAACCTTGATGACAAAGGAATCGGGAAAACACAGTTTCCAGGCTTTGCGTCCTGTGTGATATGAGGGAGAACTTAGAAAGTGGAAATAATATCAAATATCATTAACCCCTATATGACATGGAGGGAAAATAACTCTGGTATGAGTAAATACCAATGAACTATTCAATGAATGTTTTCTACATGCCATCTTTGTGCCAGGCACGTGCTAGAGGATTTCAAGCAGTAATTTTCAAATTATGGGTGAAAATCTATAATAGATTGTAATACTAATTTATTATGTCTGTCCAGTGTTTTTTAAATAAAATAGAGCAGGGGCTCCTGGGTGGCTCGGTCGCTTATGCATCTGAGTTTGGCTCAGGTCATGATCTCCTGGTTCGTGAGATTGAGCACTGTGTCAGGCTCTGCACTGACAATGTGGAGCCTGCTTGGGATTCTGTCTCTCCCTTTCTCTCTGTCCTTCCTCTGCTTGTGTGCTCGCTCTCTCTCTCTCTCTCTCTCAAATAAGTAAACATCTAAAACAGCAAAGCAGAATAGAATACAAATATAAGAGTACATCAAATGTAGTGTGAGTGAATACTGTTTGTAAAACTTTTGTCTCAGATATGTAGATACGTATATGTCTACTTGTTTCCAGAGTAAAATGGATTTCTTTCTGTTGATTATAGTCAAATAAAGTTCAAGAAAACATAGCTTTAGAGCAAGGATCACTGAACCTTTTCTTTAAAGGATCACGTAGTTAATTTGTTCAGCTTTGAAGGCCATGATTCTATGCTACAACTACTCAACTCTGCCTCTGTAGGATGAAAGCAGCATAGATAATAAGTAAACGAATGGACAAGGCTTGTTCCAATAAAAGTTATATAAACCAGATAGATGACCAGTAGCTTCTGACTCACAGACCTTAGTTTGCCAACTCCTGGTTTAGAGCATTGCTTCTCAAACTCTCTATGGTAAAATATCAGCTTTTAATTTGTGTTTATTAGTGCCCAGGACAGGTATACAGTTCATACTATATACAGCTCATCCCAACAAGCTCAGCACCCAATCTGGTCTTGCCTTGTTCAACAAGATGAATACAGTGGTCATGCGCTTAAACAATATGGCAATGTTGAATTTCTATAAAAGATTATAAATGCATATTCTCAGTTTGTGTACTTGTTGCAGACCAGTTACAAAACAGTTCACAGGCCAGGGACCAGTTCTGGTACATAAAGCACATTTTGAGTAGCACTGCTTTATTGCATGTATGTGTGTATGTATGTAATATGTAATTCAAGTATAATTAACATACAGTGTTATAGTAAGGCATAATAATTTCAGGTGTACAATATAATGATTCAACAATTCTTTATATTAGTGCTCATCATGATAATGGTACGCTTAATCCCCTTCACCTATTTCACCCATCCCTCCACCAACCTCCCTCTGGCAACTACCAGTTTGTTCTCTATACTTAAGAGTTTAGGTTTTTGTTTGTCTCTTTTTTACTTTGTTCATCTGTTTTGTTTAAATTCCACATATGAGTAAAATCATACAGTATTTGTCTTTCTCTGACTGACTTATTTCATTTAGCACTATACTCTCTAGATCTACCCATGATGTTACAAAAAGGCAAGATTTTATTCTTTCTTATGGCTGAGTAATATACCATTGTGATACACCACATCTTCTTTATCCGTTTAGTTATGGACACTTGGATTGCTTCCGTATCTTGGCTATATAAATAATGCTACATTACACACAGGGGTGCATATATCGCTTTGAATTAGTGCTTTTGTTTTGTTTTGTTTTTTTTGGGGGGGGGGTGGTAAATACCCAGTAGTGGAATTGCTGGATTATATGGTAATTCTATTTTCAACTCTGAGGAAACTTCATACTGTTTTCCATAATGGTTGCATCAATTTGCATACCTATCAACAGTGCACAAGGGTTTGTATTTTTCCACACCCTTGCGAACACGTTATTGCTTGCATTTTTTTTTTTTAATTTTAGCCATTCTGACAGGTATGAGGTGATATCTCATTGTGGTTTTGATTTGCATTTACCTGATGATGAGTGATGCTGAGCGTCTTTTCATGTGTCTCTTGACCATCTGGATGTCTTCTTTGGAAATATGTGAAATCAGTTCCTCTACCTATTTTTTAAATTGGATTATTTGTTTCTTTTATGTTGAGTTATAGAAGTTCCTTATATATTTGGATACTAGCCTTTATTGGATATGTCATTAACATATATTTTCCCCCATTCAATAGGTTGTCTTTTTGTTCCGTTGTTTAGTTACATGTTATTTAACCCCTATGTATTTATGTCCTTTTTATATTTTTTCTTATGATTCATTTCTAGTTTTATACCCTTGTGGTTGGAAAAGATGCATGATATGATTTCAGTCTTTGAATTTGTTGAGTCTTGTTTTATGGCCTAATGTGATCCATTCTAGAGAATGTTCTATGTGTATTTTATTTTTTTAATTTAAGTTTTAGTTGGTTAACATACTGTGCAATATTGGTTTAAGGAACAGAAATCAGTGATTCATCACTTACATGCCACACCCAGTGCTCATCACAAGTGCCCTCCTTAGTACCCATCACCCATCTACTGTATCTCCCACCCATCACCCTCTGTCAGCCCATAGTTTGTTCTCTGTTGTTAAGGGTCTCTTGTAGTTCATTTCCTTCTCTTTTCTACCCTCTTCCCATATGTTCATCTGTTTTGTTTCTTAAATTCCACATGTGAGTGAATTCATATGATATTTATCTTTCTCTGATTGACATATTTCGCTTAGCGTAATACATTCTAGCTCCATCCACGTCATTGCATATTGCAAGATCTCATTCTTTTTTTAGGTTTATTTATTTATTTTGAGAGAGAGCGAGAGAGGGCATGAGGGTGGGGG
>NW_027527544.1:1709354-1712347 GCF_008692635.1 Crocuta crocuta | reverse complement strand
GAGTAAAACTTCTTGATTTTTGAGAGTTTATGGCCATTCCCCTCCCCGTGCCTTTTAAAATGAACTCTTTTCTTGTTCATTCCTTTTTCTGCCCTCCAAGGAAGGACTTCTGATGACAAGCTGGCTTGAGAGCCTCTGTCTGCAGTCAGAAGAAAGTGGTGAAGCANCAAAGTGTTGGTTAGAAGGAGAGCGATAAGGCAGCACCTGTCGTGTGTGATGAGAATGTATGGGAAAGGAATACAAAAGGGATGTTAAGGCTTATTGCTGAGGACTATGTGTTTCCTTTTATGGAGTTGCTTAAATATAAGTAAAAGAAATTTAACCTATTTAAAATTTACCTTCACTTGCATGAATTATATTCTTTTGAGAACAACACCATGTGGAGAATGGTTCTATGACACTAACATTGGCATCTTCAAACTACTAATATTAACTAGTAACATTTTATTTTGTCCCTTTCCCCCTCAAGGTTCTGAAAGAATGTTTTAAGCTGCATCTTTAGAGTCTGTCGAAGCTACCATGTTTTATGGGGTTTTTTTTTGTACTTTTCATTCTTGTGATTATTTATTTTGATTATTTATCTTATAACTGAAGATTTGTACCTCTTAATCCCCTTCACCTCTTTTGCCCATTCCTCCTACCCTCTTACCCTCTGGCAGCCACCAGTTTGTTCTCTGTATTTATGAGTCTGTTTCTGTTTTTGTTTATTTTTTGTTTGTTTGTTTTTAGATTACCCACACAAGTAAAATTATATGGTATTTGACTTTCTCTGTCTGACTCGTCTCACTTAGGATAATACCCTCTGGGACATTTGTGTTGTTGCAAATGGCAAGATTTCATTCTCTTTTATGACTAAATAATATCCCAATGTGTGTGTGTGTGTGTGTGTGTGTGTGTGTACACCACTTCTTTATCAATTCATCGATCTGTGGACACTTAGCTTGCTTCCATATCTTGGCTATAAATAGTACTATAATGAACATAGTGACACATATTTTTTTTTTTTTACAAATGATTTATTGTCAAATTAGTTTCCACATAACACTCAGTGCTCATCCCCACAAGTGTCCTCCTCCATGCCCATCCCTCCTCCCCCCCACATCCATCAGTCCTCAGTTTTTGTCAGCATTCAAGAGTCTCTCATGGTTTGCCTCTCTCCCTTTCCCCCACCATTTCCCCCCTTCTTCTCCCCCATGGTCCTCAATTAAGTTCCTCCTAATCCTCCTATACGTGCAAACATATGATATTTGTCCTTCTCTGCCTGACTTATTTCGCTCAGCATAACACCCTCAAGGTCCATCCATGTTGCTACACATGGCCAGATTTCATTCTTTCTCATTGCCATGTAGTATTCCATGGTATAGATAAACCACATCTTCTTGATCCATTCGTCCGTTGATGGACACTTAGGCTCTTTCCATGTTTTAGCTATTGTGGAGAGTGCTGCTATGAACATTGGGGTCCATGTGCTCCTATGCATCAGCATTTCTGTATCCCTTGGGTAAATTCCTAGCAGTGCTATTGCTGGGTCATAGGGGAGTTCTATTGTTAGTTTCCTGAGGAACCTCCACACTGTTTTCCAGAGGGGCTGTACCAGTTTACATTCCCACCAACAGTGTAGGAGGGTGCCCGTTTCTCCACATCCTCGCCAGCATCTAGAGTTCTCTGATTTGCTCATTTTAGCCACTCTGACTGGCGTGAGGTGGTATCTCAGTGTGGTTTTGATTTGTATTTCCCTGATGAGGAGGGACGCCAAGCATCGTTTCATGTGTCTGTTGGCCATCTAGATGTCCTCTTTGGAGAAGTGTCTGTTCATATCTTCTGCCCATTTCTTCACTGGGTTGTTTGTTTTTCAGGTGTGAAGTTTGGTGAGTTCCTTATAGATTCTGGATATTAACCCTTTATCTGATATGTCATTTGCAACTATCTTTTCCCATTCCGTTGGTTGCCTATTAGTTTTGTGGGTTGTTTCCTTGGCTGTGCAGAAGCTTTTAATCTTGATGAGGTCCCAACAGTTTATTTTTGCTCTTGATTCCCTTGCTTTTGGGGATGTGACACATATTTTTTAATTAGTGTTTTTGTCTTCTTTGGATACATGCCCAGTAGAATGACTGGATAGTATGGTATTTCTAAGTTCTGGGGAGCTTCCACACTGTGTCCCCTGGTGGCAACACCAATTTATATTCCTACCAACAGTGCACAAGGTTTCCTTTTCTCCACATCCTTGCCAACACTTGTTATTTTTTTGTCTTTTTGGTACTAGCCATTCTGTACAGGTCTGAGGTCATAGCTCATTGTGGTTTTGATTTGTACTTCACTGATGATGAGTGATACTGAGCATCTTTTCATGTGTCAGTTGGCCATCTGCGTGTCTTCTTTGGAAAAAAAAATGTCTATTTAAGTCTTCTGCCTACTTTTAAATTAGATTATTAGGGGTTCTTTTGGTGTTGAGATGTATGAGTTCTTTATGTATTTTGGATATTAGTGCCTTATCAGATATATCATTCATGACTGTCTTCTTCTATTGAGTGGTTGCCTTTTGGTTTTGTTGATAGTTTCCTTCACTGTGCAAAAGCTTTTTTTATTTTTGCAGAGTCCCAATAGTTTATTATTGCTTTTATTCCCTTGCTTGAGGAGACATAACTAGAAAAATGTTGCTAAGACTGATGTCAAAGAAATTACTGTCTATGTTTTCTTTTAGGAGTTTTATAGTTTTAGGTCTCACATTTAGATCTTTAATTCATTTTGAGTTTATTTTTGTGGATATAGTAAGAGAATGGTCCAATTTTGTTCTTTTGCATGTAGCTGTCCAGTTTTTCAAATACCATTTATTGAAGAGATATTTTCCCCATTGTAAATTCTTACCTCCTTTGTCACAGATTAATTGACAATATAAGTATCAGTTTGTTTCTGGATTTTCTATCCTGTTCTATTGGTCTTTCTATCTATTTTTGTGCCAGTATCATTACTGCTCTTATTAATACTGCTTTGTA
>NW_027527544.1:1708959-1709338 GCF_008692635.1 Crocuta crocuta | reverse complement strand
TGTAATATCTTAAGTTTTAATACATCCAGTTTTGTTCCTCTTAAGATGGCTTTGGCTATTCAGGGTATTCTGTGGTTTTATACAAAGTTTAGGCTTCTTTGTTCTAATTCTGTAAAAAATACTATTAGTACTTTGATAGGGATACTAAGATTTTCTTTTGGTGAATACAAAGCCAACATAGTTAATATTGAACGATTCCCATGAATCATGTTTGACACCCTATTTTGCCATCATATCCTGATTGAATTAAAATCAAGGTATCTTTCCCCTTCATGAGAAACTATGGAATGAGGAAGAGATAAGTAATATTATATTAGTTTTACATATGGATGAGTTTAGGAGCAAGAGATTAGATGCTTTCCCTAGGGTCACTTGTTCC
>NW_027527544.1:1708662-1708869 GCF_008692635.1 Crocuta crocuta | reverse complement strand
CAAGCTGCTGATACTCCTACAGTCTCTTTATCCTAATATCCTGCTATGAACCCCAGGATGCTCCCCCAGAGGCATTACTCTTGAGGAAGGGTCATTTGGGACTTTTTGTGCTTTGTGGAATATTTTTTAAGTTTTTTTTTTTTAATTTATTTTGAAAGATACAGAGAATGAGCAGGGCAGGAGAAGGGAGGGAGGGAGGGAGAGAGA
>NW_027527544.1:1705823-1707124 GCF_008692635.1 Crocuta crocuta | reverse complement strand
CCCATTTCTTCACTGGGTTGTTTGTTTTTCGGGTGTGAAGTTTGGTGAGTTCCTTATAGATTCTGGATATTAACCCTTTATCTGATATGTCATTTGCAACTATCTTTTCCCATTCCGTTGGTTGCCTATTAGTTTTGTGGGTTGTTTCCTTGGCTGTGCAGAAGCTTTTAATCTTGATGAGGTCCCAACAGTTTATTTTTGCTCTTGATTCCCTTGCTTTTGGGGATGTGACACATATTTTTTAATTAGTGTTTTTGTCTTCTTTGGATACATGCCCAGTAGAATGACTGGATAGTATGGTATTTCTAAGTTCTGGGGAGCTTCCACACTGTGTCCCCTGGTGGCAACACCAATTTATATTCCTACCAACAGTGCACAAGGTTTCCTTTTCTCCACATCCTTGCCAACACTTGTTATTTTTTTGTCTTTTTGGTACTAGCCATTCTGTACAGGTCTGAGGTCATAGCTCATTGTGGTTTTGATTTGTACTTCACTGATGATGAGTGATACTGAGCATCTTTTCATGTGTCAGTTGGCCATCTGCGTGTCTTCTTTGGAAAAAAAAATGTCTATTTAAGTCTTCTGCCTACTTTTAAATTAGATTATTAGGGGTTCTTTTGGTGTTGAGATGTATGAGTTCTTTATGTATTTTGGATATTAGTGCCTTATCAGATATATCATTCATGACTGTCTTCTTCTATTGAGTGGTTGCCTTTTGGTTTTGTTGATAGTTTCCTTCACTGTGCAAAAGCTTTTTTTATTTTTGCAGAGTCCCAATAGTTTATTATTGCTTTTATTCCCTTGCTTGAGGAGACATAACTAGAAAAATGTTGCTAAGACTGATGTCAAAGAAATTACTGTCTATGTTTTCTTTTAGGAGTTTTATAGTTTTAGGTCTCACATTTAGATCTTTAATTCATTNTGTAATATCTTAAGTTTTAATACATCCAGTTTTGTTCCTCTTAAGATGGCTTTGGCTATTCAGGGTATTCTGTGGTTTTATACAAAGTTTAGGCTTCTTTGTTCTAATTCTGTAAAAAATACTATTAGTACTTTGATAGGGATACTAAGATTTTCTTTTGGTGAATACAAAGCCAACATAGTTAATATTGAACGATTCCCATGAATCATGTTTGACACCCTATTTTGCCATCATATCCTGATTGAATTAAAATCAAGGTATCTTTCCCCTTCATGAGAAACTATGGAATGAGGAAGAGATAAGTAATATTATATTAGTTTTACATATGGATGAGTTTAGGAGCAAGAGATTAGATGCTTTCCCTAGGGTCACTTGTTCC
>NW_027527544.1:1704996-1705754 GCF_008692635.1 Crocuta crocuta | reverse complement strand
CAAGCTGCTGATACTCCTACAGTCTCTTTATCCTAATATCCTGCTATGAACCCCAGGATGCTCCCCCAGAGGCATTACTCTTGAGGAAGGGTCATTTGGGACTTTTTGTGCTTTGTGGAATATTTTTTAAGTTTTTTTTTTTTAATTTATTTTGAAAGATACAGAGAATGAGCAGGGCAGGAGAAGGGAGGGAGGGAGGGAGAGAGAGAGAGAGAGAATGAATCCCAAGCAGGCTCCACCCTGTCAGTGCAGAGTCTGATATGGGACTTGAACTCACGAAGCATGAGATCACGACCTGAGCTGAAACCAAAGCTGGACGTTTAGCCAACTGAGCCACTTGGGCACCCCAGGACATTTTGTGCTTTGAAAAAGACTCCACTCCACCTATATCCTGGACCCCACCTTCAGCCTCTCCTCTCCCCTCATGTTACCCTAGAAGAGTCATACCGTCAGCTACTTTAAGTTGGGCTGACATCTCAAGAGATTTCAGACATTGAAATCTTTGAAAATAAAGTTTTTATTTTGCTCTTTTGAGGAGCAAAGACAGAGGAAATATTACCAGGACAAGAGTGGAACAGAAATCAGAGTGTGAATTTTGCTTGGGTTCATTTGTTTTTTATTATGCTTTGAAGTAGAAAGCTTAAGATTATTCTTCACAACATACCCATGAATAAATGGATCAGGAAAGCGTACTCTGAATCAGTCTTGTCACTAAGAGAGGAAGATGTTGCCAGACTCTGAAACACTCCCCCATGCCT
>NW_027527544.1:1694912-1704655 GCF_008692635.1 Crocuta crocuta | reverse complement strand
ATGGGTAATGGATCTATTAAGTAGATCTTGTCCCCCTCCCTGCCAGCAAAACATGATTAATATCATAAAGAAAGTTCAAGTATGGCTAGGGAGCACACATTTTCTAAAAAAGCTAACTGTCTGAAACCTAAAATGTATGAATTTAATTTTCTCCAGAAATGGTTTGTGATCATCTTCCCTCTTCACTGCATTTTTCAGGATGGAGAAAGCCATTGTGTTTGTGGTACACTTCAAGTTCTTGGAATGACTGATACCATTGCAACTTGGATGATTTGGGAAGGATTTTATTCTCCTTAATATATTATTTTAATAAGTAAATTTAAAGCAGACTATTTCTCTAGTTTAATTGCTTTTGTGACATTCCACTGAATCCCTGTAGTTTATGCAATAAGGCTGACTGTTGGATGGGTGACCTGCCTGGCCAAAGAGAATAGAAATCACTGTTTGGCTTAAACTTATTCCCAGTGTTGACTCATCTTCCCAGATGCATCAGCAAAATCTTACTCACCTTGATATGGCACAAATGAGAACATTGATCTGAATCAAGAACTCTTCCAAATCCTGTTCCTGGTTCTTCCAAGGCCAGAATGCAAACTCATCATCTGACATATGAGTCATAACCTTTTTTAGATCACAAAACATTTGAGTATCTGATGGAAGTTATGTTGATTCAAATCCTCTAAGGTGGAATTAGCTGTGCAAGAGATTTATTGAGAGAAAGGCTTATGAAGGAATATGAGGGGACAGGGCAGAAAAAGGGAGGCTAGGAGAGCTTTCAGATGGAAGATATCTGATCTCAACCTCTGTAGAGGAGAGAGGAAGGGTAGGAAGGTTGGGTGGAAGTGTCTTAGACTTCAGTGCGGTTTTCAGAGAATTCAAAAGGCTCTCCAGGAGTCCTTGAGTGAAAGTTGGGTGGCCATAGGAATCCTACATCTGTCAGGAACATGCATGCTTTTGTATTCCTACCATACTCATTCATTGGCTGCGAGCCACTGGGCTATGGGGTAAATTACACTCCCTATAGTCAGAGGGTCTAAAAGGGGCATTCTTATGGCTGCCTGTCTACTTCTTGTGCTGTACAGATCTACCTCACACAAATTCAGGGAATAGATACTCAATGGTTATCATAGGCTTCTTTTCCTGAGGGGAAAATGCAGAGAAGTAGGATTAGTGGGGCAAATTGTAACCCCTGTTGTTATAGGTGGTCTTGGAGCTACAATTAGAATTAATCACCTCTCTCCTCTTCTATCCATTCTAAATGTCTCTCACCCTCAATTATCTCCTCTCTGGGTCTTTGGCTTTACTTGATTGTATAACCAAATCTCACTCCTGAGATATCTATGCCTTTGGGATTTGTACTCTTCTGAGGCTAGAATTGCTACACTTGCCCATTCATAGTTGTACCTGGGTAAGAGCATACCAAGAGGTACCCAAGTGTATCACCTGAGTAGCACATATTACTCCTTACTGCCATTATGTAGAAGCAGCCCTGCTTCCTCTTGATGATCAGCATCAATTACTCTTGCCATGATTGTGACTCCTCTTCTTGCTTTCTGATCCCTGGGCACAAGAAGTCCAAAGTGTCCTGGTGTTAGCCATAGCTTAGAGTTTAGTGGGACCCTTCCTGTATCCTCTGGATCCCATGGTCATGGGTTCACTTCCACCCCTCCTTTGCTGTAAACTGAGTCCCCTGGTCAGATTCCCCTACCATTTTTAATGTTTAAAAATATACATGCTGTACATTTATTTATTTCTTATTATTGTAATTGAGATAAAATTTATATACTTCAAAGTACACAATTATCAAAGGAATGACTCAGTGAGTTTCTACATACAGCTATGTAACCATCAATCAGATCAAGATATAGAACATTTCCAAAACCCCCGAGGCTGCCTCATGCTCCTTCCCAGTCAGTACCCATCCACGTAAAAGTAACCACTATTCTGACTTCTGTAACCATAGATTAACTTTGCCTGTCCTTTTATGAGCTCTTTAGTGCCTGGGTTCTTTAGCTCTGCATTATGCCTGTGAGATTCATCTAAGTTTTTATGGGTGACCATACTTCATTTATTTTCATTGTTGTGTTAAACAATGCAGTTCATTCATTTCATGAATGTACTATCATTTCCTGACCCATCTTACTGTTGACAGGCATTAGGATTGTTGCCAGTTTGGGGCTAATATGAACAAAGCTGCTATGGATTGTTGAACATGTCTTTTGATGGACACAAACACTCATTTCTCTTGAGTGTTATAAGTTGCTGGGTCATGGGACATATATATGTTCAGCCTTCCTAGATATTGTCAAATAGTTTTGTAATGCGGTTGCACAAACTCATCAGTGAGCTATGAGAGTTTTAGTTATTCTTTCTCCTATCCTAGCCTCATAGACAATAGGTATTGTAATTCTTTTAAATTTTTGTCATTCTGGCAGAGCTCTTCNAAAGCATGTCACTGTTCTCAGAACCTCTTAGAGAGGTTGGCATGGTTTCATCCTGGTAGATACACAGGGTTTTGATGTGGATTTATTTTCTTGACTACTATTTATTACAGCATTCTTGGTTCTTTGGGAGCAGGCCACTAGAAATGAGAGTTTTACAATGACAAAGGCCCTTAGAAAAGCCACTGGAAAATGATTCCTGGAAACTGAAAGTCAAGTGTATGGCCCCCAAGTGAAGTGGGTTGAGGGGAAAATGGCCACTTCAGGGATCAGAGAAGTGGCTGACTTCTGAAGAAGGAATGGATCCTGTCCTTTATTACTGAGGATAACTGTCCACTCTTACTTAAGCATGTACAACTTCTTCTCAATGGTAATTAAAGGTTAATAATTTAATTATCAGAGAAATTGGACTTTGTTAGGTCAGAGCAACAGATGTTTACATCCATAAGCTTCAGCTGTTACTGAGCTTTTACTAAAGGGGAAGGACTGGGAAGCCATTAATGATTATAACAAAGTAGTTTCCCTACTTTATTGTACTCTTCGGCCCATGGGCAGCAAATATGTTTGTTTAATCTATTAATCTGTAAATCAAGATTTGAAGACAAGAAATATAGATCCAGCACCTCCTTTAACCCTTTCCCTTATCTAGTGTTAACTTTACAAACTGCCTTGATATGTCTATGGGACTCTATTTCCAAGGTATCAAAATAATGAAAAATGAGCAAGTGTTTATTAATTGCTTTCCTTGTGATAGGTAAGGGGCTATGTCTCTTTGCACCTATTATTATATTCATGCTTCAAACTGAGTATCTTGCTTAAGTTCTTCTCATCCTAAGTAGCTAAGAGATTATATGTTATTAACACCGCTTTAAAGATAGAATTATAGAGGCAAAGAGGTAAAGTGACCCTGCTTTTATATGTTTCATAACAATTTCAAGTTCAAAGTGTTTATTTTTCTTCTTTAACTTTTAGATTCGATTACTAAGTCCTGTCAGTTTTTTCCTGGATCAAATCTCCCATTTCCCCAACTCCTACTGCAGTTCAGGGAGTAAAATAGCCATGAAACTAGTTTCTCAAGTAAATCTTTACACAATATCATCAGATCCCTGTTGATGAATGAATGCTTTCATTATGTGATGAATGAATGCTTTCATTATGTCTGCCTCTCATGTCTTACTACTCAATGGCTCTCCAAAACCTGCAGGAAAAATTTCAAACTTAGTACCTTATTGATGAAGGGGCTCTTCAGTTTTCTACCAACATACTTTTCCAAACACTTCCACACACAAATCCTCCATGTCTGACAATGTGGACTACTCATGGACCATCAAATAAGAATTCTCATCTCACACATTCCCATCTCACACATTCAATCACAGTCCTGCCGACTTGAATGCCTTTTTTTTTTTCTTTTGTCCAAATGTTGCCAATCCTTCAGTGATGGAGTCATATCCATCTACTGACCTGAACATTTTCTTATTCGTCCTAAGGGAGGTATTTTTTCCCTTCTCTGAAGTGGCATTGCACAGTTGTGTTAAGCAGACAGCAAATTATTTACAAAGTAACAACAGAATAAAAGGTGGCATGGTAGATTGGAGAATAGATTATATACTCCTTGAACAGAAAGAGCTCCAAATGTGAGGTGACAATATAGATAGAAAATGTAATTAAACAATTAAAGATATATTAGTAACATTTTTGAGCATGTGCTATGCAACAGGCCATACACTGTTTTCCCTGAATTTGCACATTTGTATCTATAAGTAGGCACTATTATTATCATCTATTTACAGAAGAGGAATCTGAGGGTTAGAGATGTTATAGGACTTCGCCAAGGTCATCCAGCCAATAAGAGGGGAGGTAGAATTTGAATAAGCCATATTTTATCCCTTAGGCTATAGTGCACTTAAGGTGTGTTCTCAAGGAGGGAGAAAGGGAGATTGGGGGAAGTGACCCATTGAAACACTAATAGGAAGATGAATACAGAGAAGCAGAGGAGGGTGAGAATTAACAATGGGGAAATAAAAAGATGGAGTGACCCATAAGCCAAGAAAATGGAGATTCGGATCCTGGAGCTGGTTCTGTCAACATTTGTCTTCCAGGGCCCTCTTTTTAGAAGCAGATCTGTTGTAGATTCTTCAATGGCTCAAATTCTGTCAGATATTTAGTTCTTAGCTTTAAAGCTGTAGATCGCCATCTTGTTGGTTTGGCAATAGTTGAGTAGACTTTTAAGGACTAACGCCTACCTGCCAAATATCTAAGAGATTGGTAGCTAAACCAGATAATAGTGTATTCATGTACAATGACACTAGTTTACAATACATTCAACACGTAACTGTCATCACAGAACACTCTTAATGGACGTGTCCTGCCATTGGCTTCTCATTGCATTTAGAACAAAAACCAAAATCCTTGCCTTGGCCTCAAGGGCCTTACACGGGCTAACCCCTGTTAAACTTTCCAGACTTTTCTTGTGCTCTCTCCCTTGCTCACTACATTCTAGCTATACTCCTCTTTTTCCAGTTCCTTGAAGGACCCAAGCCTTTTTTCCCCCTCAGGGCCAAACCTGTATACTATTCCCTCTAGCTAGAATACTCTTATCCTCCATTTTCCACTTAATTATATGAGGATCAGAAATTAAATACCTTAATTTCTTTTACTGATTTTAGTTAAAGAAATGTAATTTTTACAATTATATTTAATGAAAAGCCTTGAGGGGAGATAATCTTATTAGCATAAGTACTTTGAGAATTAATTCAAAGTGTCATGATGATTGTGCAAGTCTCAGGAAGATAACAAAGAGAAGTCAGAGGACATTTACATTCCAGTGACCACGTCAAGAGGCACTGTTGGAAAATAGCCAGTAGGGGCGTAAATTATTAAAAATAAGAATATGTGCTCTGTCCCTTGTTAATGGGATAAGATCTTTAGTGAGATGTTCCATGACAAGGCTTGTAAATACAAAATGTCTAGTGCAACCACTTCTGCCCATAAAACTGTTATAGGAACTTGTAGCTCACTAAAAGTGATAACATATTTTTGTAATAAGAAATGGAATGCACTCACTTAAGCAATAAATGAACTTACCAGCCTTAATGCTCAACCTGCAGCTCTAGAACTGACATCATCTTGGACAAATCTGATTCAAATCCAATGAAAAGCCTGTTCCCCTTCCCCGCAGCCAGTTACTCTCATCAGTCAGGGCTCAGTTTTAACATCACGTTCTCTGAGAGGCCGTCTCTGGGCACTGTATTTAATTTTAGAAAGTCACTTGGTAAAACTACAGAGGCCCAAGCTCTCCCTATTTAATTAAGTTGGGGCCTCTGTATTCTTACTAGCTCTCCAGGTCATTCTGATTCTCACCAGAGCTTGAGAACTACTGATCCAAATATGTATCTGTCCTTTCATCCTTTTATTCTCTGTTAAAGTGGCCCATTTGTTTCCTTTAGCTCTTATCACAATTTCTACTTACATGTGGTTGTCTGTGTCCCCTGCTAGACTATAAGCACTATGTGGGCAGGCACCATGTCCTTCTTGTCAATTACTGTATCCCCATTGCCCAACACAGTGCCTGGCAGAAACCTGGGGCTCAAAACAATAGATGGCTTGGTATGCACAAGATGAAGAAGAAGAGATTTCAATGTGGATTTTACCCATAGTTAGAACAGCCAAGACTTGCTTCACAGAAGTGAGTCATAAACTTATTATTTTCCACCAGAATCTTTTTAGGGATGCTAATTACAGATAAAATCAGACTACAGTCAGCTGTTCTGATTTAATCAGGGACAGTGTTCCAGAGTTCTTCCCATTTGGCCTCCCTTGGATCCCCGAAGGCAGTATAGGGCCTTGCTTCACAATGGGTGGTGTCTGGACCAGCAGTATCAAGGGATGGTACAAAAGGGACGCTGGGTAAAACTGCTGAAACCTTAGCACAAATCAAAGCAGTAGAACTAAGTCATTTTATTCTTCACTAGCGCATTCAGGCAGTTTTAAAAAGCCAGATTCACTTATGAACGTCCTTGATGAATCAGTAAATATTATTAATATTAAGTTTCAACCCTTGAGTACACGTCTCTTTAATATTCTGTGTGATGTCATGAGACATAAGCATTATTGAAATATTGTAACTGTCTTGAGGAAAAGCACCTGTGCAATTCCGGTAGTTGTGTGTTGAACTTGCATGGTACACCAGTTTTAATTGGGGGGAAAAAACAACAACTGACAAACTATGGTCATTAGGTCTTGGGTATTTGGCAGATATCTTGAAAACGAACAAGGTAAACCTGTCACTTGAAGGAAACTAAATGACAGTATTTATTGCCAAAGAAAAAAATTTGAGCTTTCGAGAGAAAATTAGATTTGTATAAAATCTGTATCTGCTTTGCAATGCTTAAAGATATTTCTAATGAGAGAGGTGGTTACTTAGTCCATTTGGGCTGCTGTAACCAACCACCACACAACTGGGTAGCTTATAAACAGCAGACATTTACTTTTCACCGTCCTGGAGGTTGGGAAGTCCAAGATGAAGGTGCTGGCAGATTCAGTGTCTGGTGAGGGCCCACTTTCTGATTCATAGAAAGCTGACTTCTGGCTGTGCCCTAATGGTAGAAGGGGCCTAGGGAGCTGTGTGGGGTCTCTTTTTACAAGGCACTACTTCCATTTATGAGGGNAGGAGGGTTCTAACCTCATGACTTAATCACCTCTCAAGGGCCCCACCTCCTAATACCATAATCTGGGGGTTAGGACTTCAACATATAAAATTTGTGGGGACACATTCAGACTATACTATGTTGATGTTAACAAATGTGATTTTTTTATTATTTTTTAAAAATATTTACTTATTTTGAGAAAGAGAGTACACGTGACCAGGGGAGGGGCAGAGAGAGAAGGAGAGAGAGAATCCCAAGCAGGCTTCATGCTCAGCATGGAGACAGACGCTGGGCTCAGTCTCATGACTGTGAGATCATGACCTGAGCTGAAATCAAGAGTTGGATGCTTAACTGACTGAGCCACCCAGGTGCACAGCAAATGTAATTTTTTAAAAAAATTTTATGTAATATAATACACCATCGTTGGGAAGAGCTGCACAATTCAGTGAACTGATATTTTCCAAATGACCAATGTGGAATCACATATGGGTACAAGTCTATTTAAAGCACAAGATAGGCATGAAGTTTAATGTAACAGTGTAGAAAAGTTCATTGATGTGGTTTTGGATTCTAAATTGCAATTAATCTTTAAAGAGCTATCACTTGACGAGTTTCAGCGTAACATCAAAGAATACCCATGAGTATTTGAAAATGCTATTAAGATAGTCCTCCCTTTTCAACTACTTATCTGCGTGCAGCTGGATGTTCTTCCTGTCCTTCAAACGAACATAGTGCCACAGATGGAATGCAGGAGCAGATATGCGAATTCAGCTGTCTTTCATTAAGGCAGGCATCCGAGACATGAGACATGTGCAGAAGTATAACACAGTGTCGGCCATTCCATTTGTTAACTTTGTTTTGGAAAATATGGTGATTTTTTTTAATAAAAATACATTATGTATGGCAACCTGTACTGGGTTTACTATTGTTATTTTAAAATGAATCGATAAATAATTGTTTCCAAAATTTCTGTTTCCATTACTACTGTGTATATGGGATACTTGTATCCCACATTAACAAAAGCTCTTTGGCAGCTTCATAATTTATGAGAGCATAAAGAGGGCCTAGACCAAAATGTTCAAGAACTGCTGACTTAACAAGTTTGAAACCTTCTTTCTTTGAGGAGTTCTAGCCTCAGAGATGGATAAACCCTGATGAGTTCTTCCTAATCCCTTTCTCCTTTTATCACCTAGACCCCAAGTCTGACGATTGCCAAATGCCTCTGGTTTATTTCACATAAATGTACATTCCCATCGTGCTTTCCTAAGCAAAGAGTTTAGTTACTTTGATTAGATGTTTGAACTTATGGGCGTCAATGATTTGGTTTGGCAAAGAGCCAGGTCGCTCATCTGGGTAACATATTCACAAACCGGCTCCTAGAGACACATAGCTCAACTGAAGCGTGGAGACTTCGGAAGGCAAGCTCACTCCTTGCGATTCGTTTTGGACACCAACTGTTCTACTCGATATATTTCTGATAGTAGAATATAATTTTGTAATGAAGGGCCAAAGAAAAATATAAAGTATTAGAAACAAATAGATCAAATTAAAAGGGGATAATATTTATTTAGCCCTTGCTCTAAACCAAATACTCATATATTTTTACTTCATCTAATCCTCCCAACTGCTATGAGATGGGCATTATTATTTCCCTTTTACCGATAAGGAGAGCAGGGAGATAGCTGTTATATAGCAGATGGGAGATGAAACCCAGGCCTCAATGGCTCCAAGTACGGTTTAACAGAGGATCGGGGTTGTGTCAAATGCTTTATAGTGGTGCTTTATGGATGTGAGGATGAAAACACCTCAAATAACTCTTTATAACTGCCTCAGACCAATGATTCTCAGTGCGGTCCCTGGACCAGCACCATCAGCATCTCTGGGAACTTGTTAAAAACACAGACCCTCAGGCCCCAATCCAGACCTGCTGAATAAGCTTGGGGGGAAGTCAAGAAGCAAACGAAAGGACAGCCAACTAAACTAAATCTATAAAGAGACTAAAATATGACAGAAATAAACCAGAAATATTGTGTCCGTTAACTCAGCTCCACTCTTCTCCGGGGAAAGCAAATTGGTCTCCTATTCTGTGCAGCTAATAAATTCCCTGTTACGAATTTGAACATGTGGCAGAAAGAGAATATCTGCTATGTGTAATGTTCTGCTTCCTTTTAAGAAAGGCTGATCCAGATAACCAGAAAAGTTTCTGCTTACTAAGCATGAGGTCTTCACTATTTTTCTAATGGCTTCTTAACTCCCTACTTGTCCCCTGATGCCTGGAGGATGAGTGGTACAGTACAGACCTCTGAGAAACCTACTTTGGAGATTATCTTAGATCAGATTCTCTAGCAGCAGAGCCTGAGATGGGGATTCTTGTGCTAGTAGTTTACTGAGGAAGCACTCTTAGAAGAAGGGACACAGGTTAAGCAGCAGGAGAAGCTGACCAAGGATGTGTTCTTATACGGATACTGGCCTGAGCCTGATCCCATGGGGAGCTCTGGAGCATGAGTTTCACCAGACTAGGTCCTGCCTGGATGGAGGGGAGCCAAGACTTTGTACACCCCTCTGTCAACCACTCACTGTGGGCTGTTGGTGGTGGCATGAGGGTTAGAGTCTCATCTCCCGAGCTAAGTGCTTGCTTGTAGCCAAGGGTGGC
>NW_027527544.1:1693834-1694882 GCF_008692635.1 Crocuta crocuta | reverse complement strand
GTAAAAGCAGAAGCTGGAAGCCATTAGCAGCCACCCCTGACAGCAGCTGGGGGGTGGGGGGTGGGGGGTGGTAAAAGAGATCTGGAAAGGGCACCAACAGAATCTACTACGTCAATATTTTTGGATCTCTGTTTACATCCCTGGGTATCTATATCCATGCCTGCCTCAAGTGTGAAGCCTCCTCTCTATCCCTCACAGAACCATAATCCTACACCAGCCAGCTTTCTGTTCCCCACTCAGCCTAAAAGGTAAATCAAGTCAAGTGACTACATTTGTGAGATCCCTGCCGATTTTCAGAGGGTGTTGAATATATGCATTATCCCTCCCTATAGAATATATTTCTATCCTAGGAACATTTTGTCGTTATTTCCTATATTCTTCTGTCAAATGAAAAGATAGTCTGGCTTATTTCTCAGCCTCATTCCAGTTGGAAAATTCATTTGCCTAGGGATACCTGGGTGGCTCAGTCAGTTAAGTGTCCAACTCCTGGTTTTAACTCAGGCCATGATCTCATGGTTCATGAGGTTTGTTGTTTTTTGTTTGTTTTTAACATTTATTCATTTTCAAGAGACAGGGTATAAGTAGGGGAGGGGCAGAGAGAGAGGGAGACATAGAATCTGAAGCAGGCTCTAGGCTCTCAGCTGTCAGCACAGAGCCCAGCACAGAGCGAGGCTCGAACTCATGAACGACGAGACCATGACCTGAGCCAAGGTTGGACCCTTAACTAACTGAGCCACCCACCCAGGAGCCCCTCATGGTTCGTGAGTTCAAGCCCTACATTGAGCTCTGCACTGGCAGTACAGAGCCTGCTTGGGATTTTCCCTCTCCCTTTCTCTGTCCCTCCCCTGCTCATGCTCTCTCTCAAAATAAATAAATAAATGTAAATACATACATACATACATACATACATACATAAATAAGTTTTCATTTGCCTAATGATTTTGCTCCCCAAGGCAGTTAGTTGTTGTGCTTACGTTGTTTGGGAATGAGTTTTACAAAAACATTAATTAAAAATTAAGACTGGTGCCACTGATATAATTCAGGCACA
>NW_027527544.1:1686240-1693790 GCF_008692635.1 Crocuta crocuta | reverse complement strand
GGCACTATTAAAAGTTTGAAAAGATTTCATCCTTATTAGGAATTCCCTTCCATTTGCTCCAACCAAGATTCTTTTACCATTAATTGACTGAAAATAATTGACTGGACAATTATTAGGGATGAATTTTTTCAAAAGATTAAAGAATTGCAGAGTTGATTTCAAACTCCTACTTCAGTGATCTCTGTCATATTTGCCACCCAGAGATAAATGACACTCTCACTTCCATTGTGAAGTCATAATGAAACTGTGGCAGAAATGAGGCAAGATACCAAAACCATCACCGAAGCGTCCCTAGGTGTCTTATTTCCAATCAAGTCCAAGGTTATATTGAAAACAATTCTTAATGTAAATAGTTGATGGTAGGGCCACCCCTACCAGATACTGGCCCTCTGTGTGACTTAAAATAAAACACCTGTTCAGGCTTATGAAGTGTTAAAAAGTGTCCCCCTCTGAGTGAACAACTTATCAAAAAGTCACTCCTTCCTCCTGGCTGTTGGGCCTGTAAGGAAGCACACAACTCAGTAATTGTGCAAACCAGGTTTCAGCCCTGCTCACACCTTTCACCTGATACCTTTGCACAGAGTGTAACTTTCACATCAGTATATGGCATTCCTAGTTGTAGGGGTCTGACCATTGTGACTGAAGCGGTTTTCTGTTCTTTGATGTGACCTTTTATTTTTGTCAGAAGACATCAAAATTCCTGAGTGCTGTCTCAACCATCTCCATAATCTAGGCGTTGATGAGAGCTTCCAAAACCGGCCCAAAGTAAGAATATATTCTGGACACCTTCTCTGTATGTATTCTTCCTTCGTTTTTGTCACCTGAGGAGACTTGCCTGGAAACTTTGGCACTGGAGCCCTTGCCATTTTAACTGAGGTTCTAGGGTCACTTGCTTGTGTCGGAGGTCTAACATGGCACACGTGGCATTAGCGTGCTAATCTAGGCCCATCTGCCTGGTGATTGGACAATAGTCAAATCATTCATGCACAATCCATTAGAAATATCTGATACTGAATTACTTTTCTAAAGTTCCTGTAAACTTCAGGGGCACCTGGGTGGCTCAGCTAGTTAAGCGTCTGACTTCAGCTCAGGTCATGATCTCACAGCTTGCAGAATCGAGCCCCACATCGGGCTCTGTGCTGACAGCTCAGAGCCTGGAGCCTGCTTCAGATTCTGAGTCTCCCTGTCTCTCTCTCTGCCCCTCTCTCACTTAACACTCTGATAAACAAACAAACAAACAAAATTTTTTAAAAATGTCCCTAGAAAATTCTCATTGGGAAAAAAAAAAACCTGTTGATTCTTCCTGACACTAAAATCACTGCTGTGTAATTACTTCTTGTTTTACTTCCAATGTTGCAGTGAAGAAAGCCCGGAAAAAGGAACTCTTTGACTAGTTGTATTGGGTGGATAGGATCTATTATGTACAGCAGAGACCCAATAATCATTGCTGGAGTTTTTGTTACCCTTTGTTGACACGGTAGTCACATAGGAAAGGTGAAGAGGGAGGAAAGCATAAAAAGAAACAGGCGGTAAAAAAAAAATGGCTTTGGAAAAATTAAGGCTAAATCAACCTTCCTTGTTTTCATTATTCCTAATATTATAAANAAATTCCTATAGGTTTGGGTTGAGAAAGATGTTAAATTGTGTGTCCACACACAAAAAAAGAGTGCTTTGGGGCTCTTTGAGGTAAAGTGACTATATTCTGACAAGAAAATGATTAGAAGTTCTGATTGAGGGAAGATTATACCTTCTGTGTGGTTCAGAGAGTAGCACTAAAGAGAAGAGAGGCCATGACTATGGGCAACCATTTAGAGAGAGGAAGTATACTTAGGATTATGGCCTTTGTATGTAGGCAGTTTGAGCGAGAGCCTCCACAATCCACAGGGCACCTTCTGCTTAAATCGTTCCTATACTCTCTGCTGAAAGAGGATAGTCTATTAAACTCTGCCCTTTCTTTCTCAAGTGTTCCCAAGAAATTACCATAGACAAGAAAGTCAACTTTGACATTTATTAGAAACTTTGATTCTTCTCTTGTAACATTACCATGATTTTCTCCCCCTAAAAAATGTTTTATTGCATCTTCATTGCAAGTCTAATTTGTAATTCATCTCTTACTCATTTAAGTCCTAGCTCTCTGCTGAAGAGTATCTGTCAAAACAGCGTGGAGACATTCTTCTAATAGTAGAGGTGGAATATAAAGATAGTTACTTTTTTTTTGTCTTCTGCAAAATACCTTATTTTCTTATGGTTCCATTTACATTAACATTGTAATGAAAATTTATCAATTAGTATCATAATAATTGGACAATACAAATTTTCTTTACCCACAAAAGCATGTAGCTCTAATTACATTATACTAATCTAGTAATGCAAATTTTTATTATCTTGAACAGAAGTTGGGGAGAAAAGAATGGACTAGGATGTGGCAAGCAGTGGGTTTATAGACATATCCAGTGTATAGTGTGAGCAGATGCATGATAAGCAGACACATGAAAAAAATTAAATCGCTCCTGCTGGATAATTTGAACCTACAAAATGCCACTCTCTAATGGATCTTATATTCCTAGCTAGGTTTCCATGGTTTTACCACTTCTTCACAAAGGCTTCTTTAGCCTTTTGACATTAAGTATTTGTTACAGAGAAGAGATGTGTTCTCTTGAGAAATCTTCCTTCCCACAAATGCCTGGAAAAAACCCCCAGAGTTTGGGCCCTGTTATAGCTGTTTTCTGAGAATTTCATCATTTGCCTCCATAAGTGACTGTCTGTCTGCTTCATTTGCCTGAAAACTGTACTACATCAGCAAGATTGATCATTTGGCTTCCTTGTTGGTCCTGAGGGATATGAACACAGCTCACAGATCTACCAGCGGCTGACTGCCTGGTAAATGTTTACTTATAAATTAGCGTGGGTGATAATTTATTAAGGTAATAAGCATAGATTACATTTAATGGCTTAGACATTATGCATTATGAACATAGTATTTTATATTGAGTTGAAGGAAATGTATATGACTATTAATATGATACCCAAATGTAACTCAGACATTGTGAATTAGAGAGTTTAAACCAAGTCAAGCCATGTATTATAGTGCATTGGCCCTTAAATGAAGGCCTTCAGGAAGGTTTCACATGACAAAGCAATATCGTATCATTTACCTATACTATGTGTCAGGATTTGTTTATTTCTTAGATTCTCTTCTTCTTCCTCCATATAAACTGACTCATTCATTTACTGAAGAACATTGCTTCTCTCTTGACAAACGTCACCACATCAAAACTTTGGTTTCTGGAGCTGAGGTGAATAATCTGTCAGCAGAGACACCATGACAGCCTGGGATGACACAACAAAGGAAGAGAAAGAAATGGGCAAACATTAGCAAGAGTCTGTTTAGGGACCTAGGGAAGATGAACTGGATTGCAGCTTTGAAGCCCTGTGGTTAAAATGTGTTTTCCCAAGGAAATGATAAAGGGACAGTTCTGAACGAATATTCATTTTTATTGGGATAGAGGAAGGTCAGGAGGGATCAGGCGGACCCAAATATATGCACAAACACCATGCTTACTTAGGCCTCATTCCAGGAATAGTGGGTAAGAGAGTTGAAATGAGATACCGCGGTGGTAGCCATGATTAGATTTTCCAGTCATAAGCGAAGCCTAGATATTGACTGGGTTTAGAGCAATATAATCCCTCTTGTCCTAGTGTTTACACTGTGGCTTGGTCACTTGTAACCTAGAGAAGTTTAGAATCAAGCAGATGTAGAGTATAAAAGTAAATCATTTAGGCTAATGAATAATGGCTCTCTGAATCTGAGTCCTCATAAAGGAATATTTATAACCAAGAGGATAGCTTCCCTTGAAGCTGTCACCCACAAATGGCAATTTTTACTTATACTTTCTCTAACTTTCATAACAATGACCATAGTAACAGTATCAGAAACAACCATGACAAATGCTTATCAAGTGCTTACTATGTACCAGACTAAGTGCCTTATCATGTGTTAGTCAGTTAAGAAATATTTGCCAGGCACTGTGCTCGGTGTTGCTAGGTGAGTTAGAAATATCAATGCATTATCATTTAATGCCACAACCTTGTAAGGTAGCTTCTGTTATTATCATTTGTAGATGGGAAAATCAATCCTGGAAACAACAGGTAGTACACAACTGGGTTGGGACCCAGGTTTCTCTGACTCCACTCTTAGGAGGTAGTTTTACTGCCTTACAGGTACTTATTATCATGTACTTACTATGTGTCCATAACCTATACCAGAAGTGCAAGCAAAGGTATTCATTGAGCAGTTACCGCGTGGTGGGCCCTGTACTGAGTGCTTTATGTCAGCATCATACGATTTAATATCTTTCCCTACTGCATGAGGTGGTTAGAGATACAAAATACAAATGAGGAAAGTGTTGGTTTTTCCTGAGTGATGGCAATAGGGGATGGATCTGCACCTGCCTATTGCTAAGACCTTGACCACTATGGTCACATGACTCTTACCTCATTTTAACCCTTGCAAACTTATGAAATTGATTCTGTTTTTATCTCCATTTTCACATGAATACATTGGACTTAAAGAAGTTATGGTACTTGTCCAAGATCACACAGAAAACCAGAATTTTAACTTGATTTCCAAAGTCCGTGTTCTAGAAGCAATACCCCGTATTGTCTTTAGTCTACAAAAGTGTGTTGAACACATATTTAGGCTGTCAGGCACCATTCTAGGTACAAGGAAGAATAATATAGACAAGAAAAAATGCTCTTATGAAGAAGTTTCATTACGGGACAGGTAACAAACAAATAAGAAAATATTAAGTAGTGATAAATACCGTTAGAAAATAAAATAAAGAATGGGATAAAAGAGGCTGGAGAACCTCTTACCAGTGGGTGACCAGGGAAGGCCTTATAAAAGGAGTGACATTTGGGATCTGGATGACAAGAAGAAACTAGGAAGGCCAAACTCTGGGATAAAACATCTTCCAGATCAAATATCTTAAGCTTTTCTATGGCTTTCTAGGATCAGGTCTCAGGTTGTGTTTTATTGTTAATAGTGACTGCATATGTCCAATTTCTTTTTAAATGTAAAATCTTAGAAAGTCAACATCGAGTAGAGTTGCCAGATTTAGTTCAATAAATAAATGAATAAATAACCATTCAATTGGCATTTCAGAAAACAGCATTTTTTTAAAACCATAAGCATGTGCCATATATTGCACGGGACATACCCATACTAAAAAGTTATTTGTTGTTTATCTAAAATTCCAATTTAACTGGGTGCCGTGTATTTGATCTGGCACCCTGAACGTGGAGAGAAATAAAGGACTAACACACTGTGAACTACATTTGCAAGGGTGTTGTCTGTCTAAGGACTGCCCTGATGGCAGTGCTTTGAAGCATCAACTCTGTTGCCTGGTCCCTTTAGCTCCACAGTAAAAACTGTAGGCAGAGGAAGACAGCTACCTGACTTTTTATGAGTCCTACAGCCTTACTGATTATTGAAAAATACAACAGCTTCATGAGGAGGAGAAGGTGCACTTAAAAAACAAAACAAAACAAAAGGATTCAAAGGCCTTTGCACTATGGAGAGAACAATGTGATTACTAGAGTGTTCTGAACAGCATGGCTGCAAATCACCCAGCATGGGGGCCTTGAAAAGCTCCTCTAAGTAAGGACTGAAAGAGTATGCATTTGCTTTAAAAATGCCCTGTGCTTCTGGAACAAGCCTGCCATTCTANATCAGTCATCATGGACATGTTAGAACTTGAGGCTAGATTGTATTTTTCCTCTCTTCTCCATCCGGATTTTAAATGAAATTGTGTGTAGAAGTCATTCTCTAGACAGTAGTCCTGTCCAGCAGAATGTTCTATATCTGTGCTGTCAAATACAGACAGTGTAGCCACCGGCCCTGTGTGCCTATTGAGCACTTAAAATGTGATTATTATGTCTGAGAAATTGCCTCTTTCATTGTATTATAGTTTATTTTTATTTTATATATTTTTATTATTATTTGTTTTAAGTTTATTTATTTTGAGAGAGACAAAGAGAGCACAGGTGGGTGAGGGCCAGAGAGTATAAGAGAGAGAGAATCTCAAGCAGGTTCTATGAGGTCAGCATGCAGAGCCTGATGCAGAGCTTGAACTCTGCTTGAAGAAAACCATGAGCTCATAACCTGAGCGGAAATCAAGAGTTGGGTGCTTAACAGACTGAGCCATCCATGCACCTCTATTATATATATTCTAGAGAGAAAGAGAGAGAGAGAGAGAGAGAGAGAGAGAATCTTATGCAGGCTCCATGCATAGAGCCCAACATGGGGCTCAATCCCACAACCCTGGGATCATGACCTAAGCTAAAATTAAGAGTCTGGTGCTCAACTGACTGAACCACCCAGGTACCCTCATTGCATTATATTGTAATTAGTTTACATTTAAATTGACATAGCCACCTGTGCCTAGTGGCTACTGCTTTGGATAGGGAAGTTCTAGAGGAAAACAAGTATTTTGCATTTANGTTGAGCCTAAACAACATTGTAAATGAGCTATCTAAGAATAATTTCTTTGCATGTAAAAGAGGAGTTTAGACTAGACAATCTCTAGGATCTCCTCTCTCTTGAAAATGGCATACTCCTATGAACCGTACAGGCTGAGTGGGGGCTGCCCACTATTCATTTTTTAAAATGTTTAAATGTTTATTTTATTTTTGATACAGAGAGAGAGAGCTTGAGTGAGGAGGGGCAGAGAGAGAGGGAATCACAGAATCTGAAGCAGGCTCCAGGCTCCGAGCTGACAGCACAGACCCCAACGCAGGGCTCAAACCCACAGACAGCGAGATCATGCCCCGAGCCGAAGTCGGCCGCCCAACCAACTGAGCCACCCAGGCGCCCCCCACTATTCATTTTTTAAACAATCTCCAATGCTCAGTGGAAGGACTGGCACACACAGTAGATACCCAGTATATGATTGCCAAAATGAGCTTCACTCAGTGGGGCCTCCAGTCATCTAGCTCAGGCGCATGAAGAGTGTAGTATGTGTATCACTACCTCTCCATCAGAATCCGTGTCAGGTTTCACTAGTCAATTATGCCACTTTCTCTCTGAGACCACAGGCAGGCTTAGAACCTTCTGAACATAGGACTCCAAATAGCCGGTTGGTGAGATTAAGGACCTAAGATTAAAAACCACTTGCCATCTATACAGCTTGACTTATTTATCTCATATGTGAGGAGACCAGGACCTAGAGAGGTAATACTTATCCAAGCTGGCACAGCTGACTAGTATGAAAGACTATGTAAAGTATATAAAGTATGCGGTATATAAAGAATGCAGCCAGGGTGCAAGGCTCCTCACTCCCAGGTGAGTACTCTTTCTATTTTAGATGCTCTGCATTCATTTTAACATGGCTATGCCTCTTGTTTGCTGTAAAATATACTTTCCCCTAATGATGATGGGCACTTCATAAGGGTGGGCTATGGCGAGAGGGTGGTAGCGCTTAGATGGATGGAAAATAGGTGGGCATAAGATTTCACTGTGTGTGTGTGTGTGTGTGTGTGTGTGTGTGTGT